>NW_020537324.1:38279426-38308116 GCF_003426905.1 Ctenocephalides felis | reverse complement strand
TTCAGCTTCATTACTGTTTTATTACAGAGAGATTGTTTTTATCGGGCTTTCGCACTCGAGACGAGTGTCATATCTGTTTCACCGAATATCTTTTCATTTCGCAGATGATAAAATGAAGAAGCACGAGGAGCTAGAAACGCCAACGTTCACCACATCGATTCCAGTCGACGTTTCAGGCTGATAGGAAAGAAGTATTTAAAACAAAATTAGTAATTTGATAATACTAAACATGATTATCTGTATATGTTACCGTTCCAAATAAATTATTCATATTAAAATACGATTAGTAAGCGTTATGATGTATCCAAGTTCGATTACCATTTTTACAAATGCCATCAGTTAGGAATCTTTTCTTTGCTTAATACACCAAGAGTTTCATTATAATTATAACGTACTATAATATATTTCGCAATTGCAATTGGCATATCGTTCAATATTAATATTACAAAGCTGCCAGTGATACGTCAATCATATTTTTGAACATATTTTATCTTATGTTTCAGTAATTCTGTAAGAATTTTTAGATGCTTATGTATAAATTGGTGATATAGCATAAATAACATATACGAATTTGTATATTTTGAAGTACTATCTGTGTAAACTATCCAAAACTAACATTCAAAATTTGTTTTTTGAAAAAAATTATCTTACAATATGTGTACTATAATATAATGTATTTAGTATTAAATGTTTGAGAAACTAATTTAGTTAAGTTGTATACAATAAATTATAATCGTGTTATATTATGTTTATATTTACAAATTTTCGTGATGGAGTTTAATGTTAGATGAATATATTAAAATGTATGTTCTAACAATTGTAATATTAATGTTAATTTTAACCGTAAATTAAGGAAAACATTGTTTTGATGACTACTTAGCTTCCGATCCAGAGGTGATTTAGACATTTAGTTAGCATTTTAAAATATTGTGTAGCTAACATTTCGTGTGATTTTGACAACTAATCAGTTATTTAAGAAATGTGCATATAATTATTATATACATATTATTTTACATACCTGTTTAGTATTCAAAAAACTTGTCAATTACTTCGCACAAAAGAACATTGTGAGTATAATAATATCATATTATGCAAACATTCTTTATTTACGTGTAGTTTACTTGAAGTATCTGGTTTTCTTTGCTTTTTTTCATTTGATTCAGTAAAATTAATTCAAATCTAACAGTATTTTGCATAGCAGTTATACGAAAATTAACCAGTGCTTAACAATATTTAAAATATTTATATAATTCATTAACTAGTTATAGTAAAAAAATATATAAATTCATTTTAAATTAAAAGACATAATATATTTTACATATTGTTTAAATCTTGTACTTTGCCATTTTCTCTGTTTGTTTCATGTAATCTTCGGAAGCGTAGCAAATGTTGTGTATATTAGTAATGTACAGTTGTATAAAACATAAATTGTAAGTCCACTTACAGGCACATGCTATTGTCTTATTGAATTTATTTGTTCTACCAGGAAAGTGCTTTATAGATTTTACTAAATATATATTAAGAAAAGCGTTCTCTGTTGAATTGTAATTAATCCTTTTTGTAAGATTTACAGCAAGTATGAAGAAATGTTAAATTTTGTTAAATTTCATGTATTGTATATGATATTCGCACGTACTTATGAAATGTATGTCAGTCAAATGCTGAATTTATTTTAATATACAATCTTTGAAATACTAAACTTGTTTTATTTCAAATGCTATTTACCTTATTTATAATTAACCTCCCGTAGAATAGGTTGTAGTAATCGCGAAAAAATCGAAAATGAAAGTTTTTGCATATCCTTACGTTTTGAAGGTTTCTGAACATTTTGTAATATCTTAGAAACTAGCTGTAAGTGGAATTCTGTCTTAAGGCAATTAGGGCATCGTGCCTTAAGGCAAATTGCTGAAACTTCCCGTACCAAAAATTATTATTTTTTTTAAAAACGATTAACATTTTTGAAAAAAATTTACTTCGAAAAAATAAGATTTTTGAGAAACTATAAATTGGACAAAAAATTACTTTTTTTTGAAAAAAAAAATTTTTTTTTTAAATTTAAAAAAAAAAAAATTTTTTTTTAAATTTTTTTGTTTTGAAAAAAAAATGTTTTCTTTATTTTGACATATTTTGGAAGATCTGAACTTGTTTTTCAAAGCAATCGTGCTGCTTTAACTGCATAGAGACAAAATATAAAGCGCGTAAGCGCGGCGTCGCTGTCTAACGGGTAAACATTGATACGGAACCCATAGGAAAATAAACAAAATTTATACTTATTGTTAAAATCTCTATAAAATATCTGAAAATTTGATGTGCATATGTCTAATGATCATTTTTGACCGCCAAATGGCATTTTTTTCTACTTTTTTCGTTAGATCTCCGAAACCGCTAGACCTGCCTTTATGAAAATATGATCAATTTTTACCTTGTCAATACAAGTAAAATGTTTTTTGAATTATTAAAATCGGACGCTCCGTTCTCTTAAAACTGAGTTACCGTTTTCGGCACTTTTTGCCCCGTATCTCCGGAACGGCTAGACCTGCCTTCGCCAAAAACTAATCAGCACGTCTCCTTATCAATACGAATCGAATGTTTTTTGAATTATTCAAATCGGTTGATCCGTGTTCCCGAAATCGTCGACGAAAATTTGTATCCGCACATACATACACACACGCACACACACACACACACACACACACACACACATACATCCATTTTTTCTAAGGTATGCCAAAATGTTCAGAAACCCCTGAAACGTAAAGATATATAAAAATTTTCATTTTCGATTTTTTTGCGATTACTATAACTTACCCTACGGGAAGTTAAAAATTGATATATTTTTGTGTATGCGGATACAATTTTTTGTGAACACGGATCTACCGATTTCAATAATTCAAAAAACATTCAGTTCGTATTGACGTGCATATGAGTTTTTAGCAAGGTCAGGTCCAGCCGTTTCGAAGATACGGGGCAAAAAGTGTTAAATATGGAAATTTGTTTTTTAGATAACGAAGCCGTTATTTGTATTGACGAAATGAAGAACCAATAAATTTTTCAAAATTCATGGCTGGTCTAGCGGTTTTGTAGATTCAATAAAAAAGTAAACAAATGCTATTTGGCGGTCAACAATGATCATTTGACCTATGCACATCGAATTCTAGGATATTTTATAAAAATTTTGATAATAACAAATTTTGTTCATATTTCTATGGATTCCGTACCAATATTTGTCCGTTAGACTGCGAATTAGGGCCTTAATGCTAATTGCAGGAACTTTCCGTAACGAAAAAGTTTTTTTTTTTTTTAAATTTCATAATATAAAAACAGTTCTTTCTAAAAATTAAAAAAAAATTGAATAGTTTTTTTAAAAAATAATTTTCCTTACGGGAATGCGGGTTCTTGCAATTTGGCTTAAAACCTTAATGCACTTCTTTTCGTTTTTCATTTTTCTGATCGCTGTTTAAATATTTTAAATGAAATGAATAAAATGAGAAAAAGTAAGCAGAACACTACAAAATTTTATGCAATATAGTAATATGTATCATAATTCATTATATTCGTTTTTTATGATTTCATATTGCCAGAACTAAGAGAATTATTTATCCTCTAGATTCTATTCTATCTTATCTATTTGATATAATTTTGTTCAATAAGTAAGCGTTAAATAGTTCGAAGATTTTTAATTTTGAAAAATAAGTTTTAATTTTTTTTTAAATATTTATGTGCCGAAGCCAGTGGACGCCGCAGCACCTAGGCACTTCGGCAATTCGTTGCTCGCAAAATATTCAATTCAACATTTTGATGTTTTTTTAATTCTTACTTATCGATAAAATTCGCGCAGAAAAATTCATCTAGGCCCTCACAAGATCGGAAAACTTATGATGATTGCAGCAAAAAAACTTACCACCAGTGTACTTTTTATTTATTTTTTGTTACTTATTACTTTATCTGAAAAACTAGATGTAAGTGGAATTCTGTCTTAAGGCAATTAAGGCATCGTGCCTTAAGGCAAATTGCTGGAACTTTCCGTAAAAATTTTTTTTTAAAAACGATTAACATTTTTGAAAAAAATTTACTTCGAAAAAATAAGATTTTTGAGAAACTATAAATTGGACCAGAAATTACTTTTTATTGAAAAAATTTTTTTTTTAAAAAAAATTTTTTTTTTTAATTTTTTTTTTTTTGAAAAAAAATGTTTTCTTTATTTTGACATATTATGGAAAATCTAAACTTTTTTTCAAAGCAATCGTACTGCTTTAACTGCATAAAGACGAAATATCAATGCGCGTAAGCGCCGCGTCGCCGTCTAACGCGTAAACATTGGTACGGAACTCATAGGACTGTATACCAAATTCATACTTATTGTTAAAATCTCTATAAAATATCTGATAATTTGATGTGCATAAGTCTAATGATCATTTTTGACCGCCAAATGACTTTTTTTTTACTTTTTTCATTAGATCTCCGAAACCGCTAGACCTGCCTTTATGAAAATTTGATCGGTTCTTCACCTTGTCAATATAAGTAAAATGTTTTTTGAATTATTAAAATCGGACGCTCCGTTCTCTTAAAAACTGAGTTACCGTTTTCGGCACTTTTTGCCCCGTATCTTCGGAACGGCTCGACCTCCCTGCGCCAAAAACTAATCAGCACGTCTCCTTATCAATACGAATCGAATGTTTTTTGAATTATTTAAATCGGTTGATCCGTGTTCCCGAAATCGTCGACGAAAATTCGTATCCGCACATACATACACACACGTACTTACATACACACACACACGCACACACATACATCCATTTTTTCTAAGGTATGCCAAAATGTTAAGAAACCTTTGAAACGTAAAGATATATAAAAATTTTCATTTTCGATTTTTTTGCGATTACTATAACTTGCCCTACGGGAAGTTAATAATAATTTGACTTATACATTTATAAATACTTTACAGATTTTAGTATTTATCAAAATAAAGTTTGAGTTACCATAAATTTCAATCATCACTGATCATCTAGTAATGATTATTTGGAATTTGACAAATGTTTTGTTTTTATACATTTTTACTTATTCCCTTAAATGACGTTTTAAGTATATAATTAGTAAATAAATATAAGTATAATGATGGAAATTTTCAATTGCGCAAAACCATTTTTAAACTTGTATCAGGTACGTATAAGCAACAAGGCTGCGAATGTCATTTCATGTCCGCAATTTATGCAACTGTCATAAATTTTGAGCAATTTTTATGTTTTTTGGTAATAATATACATATATTATTTAACCGCTGTTAAGTTATAATAAATCTTAACTTGAATTCTTAGAAGTAAGAAAAATACTGTAAAAATTACTCGATTATTTATAAATGCAGCTATACATTTCATAAGGTTGACATAACTTATTAATTGCTAAACTTGTGATGATCAGTGTACAAGTTGATTATCTTTAGATAACTAGAGCTCGTCCTGCTTTCTTACTTACTTGCATTCGTCATGGGCACACTGGAAAAGAAGCCAATCAAGAAAAACAGAATGCCAAAACTTCTAAGAAAAAACCGGCGTCAAAAGAATATCTCGTAGTGGACCACTTTTTCGATACCGTAATTGTGGGGGCGGGAGGTGCTGGCCTAAGAGCTGCCGTTGGTCTTCTCGCCGAAGGATTTAAAGTCGCAGTTGTAACGAAATTGTTCCCAACTCGTTCTCATACGGTCGCTGCACAGGGAGGCATCAATGCGGCCATGGGTCAGTTGTAAAAATGCGCCTGGCGCGCCTTTTCGTTCACACATAAGTTATTCTAGTGGCAGTTCCAAAAATTTTATTTGGTCCACGATCTTTGGGGCAACATGATATTATTTAAGGCATTCTTTATCCTTTCTCTCTTTTGATGATTTATAATTACCCTCAACCCCCACCGAACATCACGTATATTTTGGTCCCTACTTTTCGGAGAATTAGCTTTAAATCCAGAATAAAAATAATTACCTGTAATATTTTATGATTTTTTGTCAAATCCCTTCTTCAAACCTCACCTGTATAATTACCCCTTTAGTTACCCCTTGGAAAGAAATCTTATATTAATAGAAAACTTTATGTTTTTGCCAGAAAGTCCTATTTGCTAATTTTATGTTTTCTCGTCGTTTCAAGTCGGAGTATGTGAACCGATTATTTATCTTTTGTCTTCGTTTTTCTTAAAAGCGGCTAAACCGATTTAAAAATTTAAAAAAACATGTAATGAAACTCGAAAATAATGCGTTGGTTAGTTGTTTTGAGACGATTGGCCCAGCCAATTTAATTAGATTTAGCAGCAAAATTTCTCATTCACGCTTTCGCAAAAAATCCTAAACCTATTAGTCCAGTCTTTTGGTGCAAAAAAGGCTGTTGCCGGTCTAGAAATAAAATAATTCAAATATTTTTCTGTTTTTTTGCTGATTTTTTAGCACTTCAATGGCAAAGTAGCTATAAGTAAGTAGCTTGAAGTGTTAAAAAATCAGCAAAAAAACAGAAAAATATTTGAATTATTTCATTTCTAGATCTTATTCGCTTAATTTAACATTGAAAATATTTGTTTATTAGAGAGAATGTGGTCAAGTTCAAAGTGCTGTCATATATGGAGAGATTTGATACTACGGCGAGAGCAGCAAAGACTTTGAGGCGGCCGTACTCTCAAACTATCAATTTTACAAAAAAACGGTTTTCTGAAGAATTGTAGGAAATTTTATCTAGTTTAATTCGTACATAGATACGTACATAGATACTTTTATCGTAAAATCAGCCAGAAAGGAGATATTTTAAAAAAGCTGTAGTTTGACGCCATTTTTCCAATATAGCGGCAACTTGCCGTTCAAATTTGAGGTGGCAAAGTTGATTTTCGTAAAGAGCACCTCGAAATCCATAAGGTTACCAATTTTCAGAATTCCCGGAGTACTGTACCGGCAAAACGACCAAATGACTGGACTATATTTACAAAATTTAAAAATCGTTCATCCGATATAATTTGGGAATCGTACTGATAAGTTTTTGAGAAAGATTGGTCGAGCCGTTTCTTCGAAATTAAGTGCTGAAAAAAATATTTTGCGTTTTTAATTTACCAACGATAGAGTTTGTTTTGAATGAACATTCTAAAATATTTCAAGCCCACAAAAAAAAATATGTTTGAAAAATATCAATTAAAATTGCATTGATTAGTTGTCAGCGAAAGCGAAAACTTTATTTTCGAAATAAACAATTAAAAATTTTATCTAATTATCTAAATCTCAATTTTATTAAAATTTATGCAGCTTGCCTTACGGCAAAATACCACTTACAACTAGTTCATTTATAAAATTTATTAGGAAATATGAGCTCCGACAATTGGAAATGGCACTTTTACGATACCGTGAAGGGCTCGGATTGGCTTGGTGATCAAGACGCAATACATTATATGACACGTGAAGCAAAACGGTCGATTGCGGAACTTGAACAGTATGGAATGAATTTTTCACGAACTAAAGAGGGTAAAATTTATCAACGAGCTTTTGGTGGGCAGATGAAAAATTATGGGAAAGGCGGAAAAGCGGCCAGGAGTTGCGCCTGCGCTGATAGGTATATTACTTAATACATAAATAAAATGATTATGAGTATACTTAATAAAATCACTGTTACCAAAGAATTCTATTGGTTTTTTAACAATATACAAATTATTTAAAACTTTAATTAATTGTAATGTATGTGCAGAACAGGCCATGCAATGATACATGCTCTATACGGGCAAACTTTACGGTATAACTGTCAATATTTTATTGAATACTTTGCGATGGATTTGCTAATGGAAAATGGAGAATGTAAAGGAATCATTGCGCTCTGTTTAGAAGACGGTACAATACACAGGTGTGAATTATATTATACGATATCTATATATTAGCTGATGATATTGTTTTGAATGCATTTTTTAATAACGTATATTATTTGATGACGATCCTAACAAAGTTTAGTGTTATAGATTCATCACAAAGAATACTATCATCGCGACCGGAGGGTACGGAAGGGCTTATTACAGTTGCACCTCAGCTCACACATGCACAGGCGACGGTTATGGCATGATTGCTAGAGCCGGCTTACCATGTCAGGATATGGAATTTGTACAGTTTCATCCCACAGGTTATATTAAATTATTTATTTATTTAAAATATAATAAACTAGTCGTCATGGGTCTTTCTCTATTGTTATCTCAACTGATGTTTTATTTATTTAGGTATATATGGCTCTGGATGTTTGGTAACAGAAGGTAGCAGAGGAGAAGGAGGCTATCTTATCAACAATAAAGGAGAACGATTTATGGAGAGATATGCTCCTGATGCCAAAGACTTGGCTCCTAGGGATGTTGTAGCTAGAGCGATGTCATTAGAAGTTGCACAAGGTGAATTTGAACAAAATGTTTATTATTTTGATAGATATAAAAAATGCATCGTTGATGGAAAAGTATTACACATCTATATGTGCCCATAATTATGAAAGTGGTCTAAGTCATATATTTCTTGTTTCAAGATATTTAATGAATTGCATTTGAATAAATTTAAAAATATTTTTACATTATGCGACATTTTAATTTTTAATTTTATTAGTCTTAATGGAAATTTATTATGAATATGAAATTTTGTGTGAATTTCATACGATAATATTGTTTTTAAAGTTTGAATTGACTTAGACCATTTTCAAAATTAACTGAATGTCCTATAATTGACTTAAAGTAATAAAGAACTTTGAGTTTTATTTGAAACAATAATTTTATTAGAATAATTCGTGAACATTTATTAATTATTTTTAAACGGTAATCCATTTTTATCATTATTTCGAGTATTTAAGATTCTTAAAATATTCTTGAAAAACTGGAGTGATGTACGGTAGTAAACTCATAATATCTTTATGTTTTTCTTCCGATACTGGTCTAATGCTGGTGTATAATGGAAGTAATTTAATATTTCCGTATATTTTTGGTCTTCCTCTTTTAGGTGAAAGATCCAAAACGTGAAATGTAGAATCATCTAAAAAAGTTTTATAAAACATTTTATAAGGTTCATTTTTCAAGAATCTTATCTATTGAATTTGTAGCCAAGAGACAGATCATTATCATTATCATTTCACATATTAAAATTTCAAATTTATAGTAACAATATTATATATATAAATTTATCTTAGAATTAAACCTAAGGATTTGGATTTATCTAGAATTGAACCTAGTGGTAAATTTTCATGCTGCACTCGTCGCGCCTCTGTAGCAGGAGCAGAAAATTAAAATTAAAATAATCGAAAAGCGGTCCAGTTTGCTATCTATTTATACTTGTTTATCTATGTTCAGAAACGCGTCAAAGGAGGCCACGTGTCATTTTTAAGATGTTTATATAATTTCTTAAATTTTTTGACTTAGACCACTTTCATAATTAACACTAAATGAATTCCATATAATGTTGAAATTACAACCACTATGGTTCATTTTTGACAATTTCGTAAAAATTTCATTGAATACATTTAGTTTAAACTAATGTGGTATGAAATAACTGATAAACTCATTTTTTTTAAATTTTGACTTAGACTACTTTTATAATTATGGGCACATATATCAATTATTCCATAATTTTTAATTTACAGGAAGAGGTTGCGGTCCGGATAAAGACCACCTACATTTGAAATTGTCTCACCTTCCAGTTGATCAACTTAAAACGCGACTTCCAGGACTGATGATTACTGCAATGATTTTTTCGGGAGTTGATATTACAAAAGATCCGTTGCCTGTGCAGCCAACAGTACATTTTAACATGGGTGGAATACCTACGAATTATAAGGGGCAAGTGCTGTTTCATAAAGATGGAGAAGATGTTGTAAGTACGGGGAGATATTGTACAATAAAAATAAATTGTTTTTATAAATATCTGAATTATTTTGAAAAATAAGATGACGATAAAATGAAAATGTTTGTAGATAGTATCAGGTCTATATGCAATCGGTGAAACTGCATCGACTGTGCATGGAGCAAATCGCCTAGGCGCTAATTCACTTTTGGAACTAGTTATATTCGGAAAACTGGCCGCCTGCAATATAGCTAATGAATGCCAACCCGGGACTAAAGTAGAGTTATCCTACGATGTGAGTTGTTGAAACAATTTTAAATAATGCACATTGCAAAATTTCATTTTTATGATTGTAGCGCACTGGTGAAGAATCCATATGCAACTTAGACTGCTTGCGCTGTGCCAAAGGTAAGTACCCAGCTGGCGAATTGCGCGTAATGTTGCAAAAAATTATGCAACGCTACGCGGCTGTGTTTCGTGAAGGCTGCTATCTAAAAGAAGGTATTGAGAAGTCCTCTGAGCTCTATAAATTACTCGCGGATATACAATTGTTTGACCGTACAGTTATTTGGAACTCAGATTTAGTCGATAGTTTGGAATTACAGAACTTAATGATTTGTGGCCGACAAACAATTGTAGCAGCTGCGAAAAGGAAAGAAAGTCGGGGGTCACATTCGCGTGAGGATTACAAGGTAGTATTTCAAATTGTTTCCATTTGATGTTTCATTAGTTAGGCTTTATTAATAAGCATTTTTTATTTGTGATTTCTTTCAGTGTCGTGTTGATGAATATGACTATGACAAACCGCTCCAAGGGCAAACGATGCGTCCCTTCGAGAAACATTGGCGCAAGCACACTCTAACCTACATCAACGTCGAGAGCGGCAACGTCTGCGTCGACTACCGGCCCGTGCAGGATGGCACGCTGGACGAGCGCGAATGCCCGTCCGTACCGCCTGCGACTCGATCTTATTGATATTCATCTCTAGAAAATTAATTAATTTACACTGTAAATTATTTTGTGTTGATTTTTAAGGTTTTCGATAAATTGTCATTGACTGTCAATGTATTTGTATATTAAAAATTAACATTCACTATTCAGATAAATTGTTTACACTAGTGGTGCATGGCATTGTACCTTAAGGCAAATTGCTGAAACTTCCTTAATTAAAAAATTTTAAAAACTTTAAAATTTTATGAGAATTTCAAAAAAAAAATCTTTTCTGAGGATAGGTTGAAAAAAATGAATTTTTTACGCTATTGCACTGCGTAGATGTTGTAGAGACCAATTATCGAAGGTTAAACAATATAAATCATTGTACGGGACCCTTAGAAATGTAAACAAAATTTGTGTTTATTATAAAAATCTTTATGGAATACCTAATAATTTAATTGCATATGTCTAATGATCCTTTTTTGACTGCCAAATCGCATTTTTTAACTTTTTTTCGGATCTCCGACAGCACTGAACTAGCCTTTCCAAAAATTCAATCAAAAAGTGAATTGCTACTTCTTGTACTTTTTGCTGCGTATTTTCAAAACGTCTGGGCCTGCTTCCAAAAATTGATCAGTATGTCTTCCCATCAAAATGAATCGAATATTTTTTTATTCATTCAAAACAGTTGATCCGTGCTGTCGAGCGCGAAAATGGTATCCAATTCATACAGACACACTACGTAAACACATATACACACACACATAAATCAATTTTTTCTCAAGTATACCAAAATTTTCAGAAATGTTTGAATCGTGAAAATATACAAACATTTTCATTTTCGATTTTATTACAATTAATAATAGTGGCATGGGAAAAATCGAAGCCATCGAAGTTAGATAAAATTTAATACTAAATAGTTTTCAAAAAATGTATATGATTCTCCACCATCCTGATGAATAAATCTAGAATATAAAAATTGCATTCTGTGATATGGTATACATGTTGTGCAAATAACGATATCAAAGTTTAATACACTACGAGAAATTTTTAAATTAATAAACACAGATTAAATACCTAGCACAAATGCGATAAGCTTTATTATCGAATGTAATCATAGTTGTGATTTACTGTGGTCAAAAATAACATTTGAAAACATTATATATGACTGGTATAATTATATTGCATTTCCAAATTAATTATTAGTTTTATAGAACTAATCTTTTTATAGTACAATCTACAATTCTACAGAATTTTATAAATTTATGATTTTAACGAATATAGGTTTATTAATTTACATTGTTTGTACACCAACATTTATATAATTAAATATATTTTCATCAAGGTTGTACATGTGTATTTAAATTATTCGCAGATAATAATAAAACACACTCTAAATAGTATTACACAATAATCCATTATGGATACTGATAATATATGTAACGTGTATCGCGTATTTTTAATAATCAGAGATATATATGAAAAATGTCCCATAATATACAGTAGAACCTCCTTATTCGCGACTCCTTCATTCGCGTTTTCGCTATTCGCGGCCAAAAAAATTGCGACCCGATTTCTTTCTTCGCGGCTAAAAATTTCGTTATTCGCGGATTCCAGTGTATATGAAATCCAATATCCTTTGTAAATGCCGTCTTTTTGACCTATAATTGCGTTGCGTTCGCCGTCCTCTCCGTTATCAGCGTTTTTGATCAAGTAAGCAAACAGGTAATGAATGAATCGTATATGTATGCTTTAACACTTTCCACTCGCGAATTTCGAAATCTATATGAATTTTGCCGCCGGACCGAGCGGCATCCGAGTCGAAAGGGTTAACATTGTTCGTTTCTGTGGTAAATGCTGCTATGCATGCTTTATTTCTTCATTTTTCTCATTCGTAGCAAATATTGTGATTGAGTAACACGTGCTAACAGACCTAATTGCTTGAATCACGTGATAATGATTTGTCTGAAACCGACTTGGAAGAAATGTTAAATTCACAACCCAATGAAGAAGAGGCTTCAACGTGCACTGAAAACATGACATTTAATTTAAAGAGTCTCAGTGAAGGTTTAAAGATGGCAAATGATCTGTGTGATTTTTTTATGAACATTGATCCATCTATGGAGAGAAGTATTCTCTTTAAGAGGCAAATTGCAGATGTGACTGCCGTTTATCAGCCTGAATTGGAGAAACTCTTGAAAACTACCAAGCAACAAAAAATTACAAAGTTTTTCAAATCTTTGCCTATTTCTGAACAAAAATGATCAAAATGTTTAATGTATAATATAATTAATCAAATATATAAAGTAATTAATCTAATGCATTTATAAATATAAATAAAAATATAGTTTTTTATGTATGTACTTTTCATTATTTTGACACCTTGGAACGTATACCCTATAATCCCATATAAAATGCCATCCTGTATTTGCGGATTTTTCATTATTTGCGGATTATTTGTCATCTTGGAACGTATTCCCGTAATCCCATACAAAATGCCATCCTGTATTTGCGGATTCTTTATTCGCGCCATTTTTACTGAACGCATCCCCCGCGAATAAGGAGGTTCTACTGTATATATATATAAATATATATATATATATATATATATATATAATTTTATTAATAATAATTAGAACGTTAACTAGTGTTTGATCAAAAACTATTGACATAGATCATGGTAGATGAAAAAATGCTCAAAATTAATATTGTCCCATTAGATATGTAATCATGAAAAAACTGATTACAAAACTTGACCCTGAAAATGCTATCGCTAACATAATAGTGATTACAACTATGTAACTTTATTATCTATAAGTAATTGCTTTGCTTCAATTTATTTTGAAATTTGATTAAAGAAATAATTATTTTATTGAACTAAAATAATGTGTATAGCAATTTCAAATATACTGAATTACTTCACTACAATATGTGCAGTTATTCTTCATAGTTTTTGTACAATAGCTAATGTTTCCAGATTTTAACGGAGTTCAAATTAGTTTGCCACTGTATATAGTTCCTGAAAGTTTTATCTAGTATTTCTTATGCCATAATTGATTTCATATAGTAATTAATTCTTTTTATCTGATATCACTTAATAAACTTATTGTGAAGAAAGACCAGTACTTGAATAGTCCTATATTTTGGAAAGATGTAATAATTATAATGGGAAATCTAGTTAACTTCCCGAAGGAGGAGTTTGTTTTCCTAAAAAAATCCGATTCGTTATTTTTGTTTTCTCGACGTTTCAAGCCATTCTGAATCGAATGAGACCAAATTTGGAAAAAGTATGTGTGTGTGTGAACAGATTTTTACTATCGTTTGTACGACGATCTGCCGAGCCGTTTCCTTTTATTTTTTAAAAAAGCGTTAAACCCTTCGTCCACATTTAAGCTCATACTACTGAATCGATTTTAAAAAAACAAAAACTGTTCGAAGGATATTAGTTGGGATTGATACTGATTGATATTAAAAATCTACGGAGCCGTTATCTTGTAATTAACTGTTGAAAAATAATAAGCCAATTTTCATAGAACTTTGTTTGGCGATATATATCATGGTCTTATAGAACATACTGAAATATTACGGCCTTACGACAAGTAGCTTAATTTTGAAAATTCATCAAAGTTTGAGAAAATGAGTAGTTTTTTTGACGTCTATTAAAATTGAAATTAGACCATTTACTTGGTATAATGATAGAGTACCTATGGTCTTAATGAAAATTAAAGTCCTACGGAAACTGGTTCAATTATAAAAATTATAGATTTTTGAAAATTTGCTTTTAGAAAATACTTCGAGTTAACGTGTTCGTTCGTTTTCCATTATGTGTAATAAATCCACTCGGAATACTTTTAATCACTTATAAATTAATTTATTTTTGAAGTAAAACTTCTTTAGGCGCGATATGGGTGTAAAAATTTCTTTAGGCTACACGGGTGTAAATCCGTACAAATGCAACGAAAACGCCAACGTGTAGTTGAACACTACGACGCCGTAAGCGCTGATGTCGCGAGTATCCACTCCCGTCATGTCATGCGTAAGTCGAGCGCTAAACCCTATATGAACTTGCATTAATTGAATCACGTTTTTTTTACAAAAGAAGAGGTTGCTGTATTATGTCATCATGGAATAAGACTTTTCTTAGAGAATAAATGTGCCATGGAATATAATAAATTTATATTGAATCTCGTTGAAGACAAAATGATATCTACTGCCACGGATATTTATGTAGGTTGCCATGCGACAGATCAACAATCATACATTCGTCAGCAGTTTCAAAAAAATCGGTTATTGATACCGGGGCTTTGCCGTATGAAATAATTTTAGTTCTGAATAAATTTTACATAATAACAACTAATATTGATGTAAGTGATGGCTTAGCTAATGGTTGTGTGGGAAAATTAGTGTACATAGAACGTGGCGATAATGATGAACTTCTACGTTTATGGTTTGAATTTCCCGGTAAGATAGGTAACAAAATTAGGAAGAAAGCTTCACATCATATTCAAACTCTTAATATCAGTAGGACAGCTGTGCCGATGCTCAGGAGATCTTATTATTATTGATGTTATATGATTATTAAAGATGATTTTTAAAATTCAAATATGATGCTTTTTTTATTTTTATCTTAATTGCCTACTCATACAATATTAAAAGTTTTACTTCAATCGCGTGTGATCCTTACGCGCACTCTTTTTTTTTGTAATTTTGGGTAAAATGGCAGCCAAATACCAGAAGAGGTACACATCCGGCATTGCATGCTCTTTGAGTTTCGCAAGGGAAATAACGCAACAGTTTGCTACCAAAAACATTTGCGATGTTTATCCAAATGCACTGGACATTCGTAAATGCCAAAGGTGGTTTTCCAAGTTCAAATCGGGTAATTTTGATCTTTCCGACTCGTATCGATCAGAAGACCATCAGCGTTAGACAACGACGTGTTAAGGGCGGAAGTGGAAGCAAATCCGTGTCAGACGATCGAGGAATTGTCAAACAGTCTCAACCAACCTTGGTCGACCATCCAAGAACATTTGAAGCAGATTGGGGGAAGTAAGCAGAGCAGGTGTTTGGGTCCCGCATAATCTGTCCGAACAGAATAATGCTAACCGATCAATCACATGCAACTTATTGCTTCAACGACACAACACAGAAGCGTTTTGCCTCATCCACCATATTCGCCCGATGTTGCACCATCAGATTTCCACTTATTCCGAGGGCTGCAACACTTTTTAAGTGGCAAAACATTTGCAAATTTGGATGATATTCAAAATGCCATCTCTAGATATTTTGCCGAAAAACCAATTAATTTTTATCGATCAGGTATTGAAAATTTACTCACTGGATGGCAAAAGGTTATTGACAATGATGGGGAATACATCATTGATTAAAAATAAAGACTCGTTAAAAATGTATGTGTTTGTAGTTTAGCGTAAGAAAACGACATTACTTTCCGGTCCCCCTAATACTTAAAAACAGCATTAAAATCGTTTGCACCATTTTCTTTGTTGACCTGTGTTATATTATGTAGTATATTAAAATCCATGTAATCAATTAAATTTATTAATATTGCAGACGCGCCAAAGGAAATATGAATACTACCAATGTCCTTTGTTCAGTAGTGATTTTTGAATAAAGTGATCAATATTCAATATTAATAATTCAATAATGATTTCTTGAAATAAAGTGATCTTTGAATTTTGAAGGAAAAGTTATAGTAATTTATTTAGTAAGTTATTGTATTTATAATTATATTAAGAGTATGGTAAGTTATAGTAATTTGCAGAAACTAAAAAATTAGTAAATTTGTGTAATGTGTAAGAACGTGGTGTATGAGTGGTATAGACAATGTGGCAATATAGAAACAATAACATTACAGTCCAAACGTTAATTTTAAAAATAATTTAGAAGGGATCTTTCTGGCTTATTATGGTTTTTATTATTTTTCTTTCACACAAAAATTGACAGAGTTATGAATGTTTAAAGACTACTGCGCACATGATTTTCGTTAAAATGTATATTTTAGGAGATATTTGCAAAAAAAACGAAGAAAAACGCCAAAATTATATGAAAATTTAGTGGCCAGTAACTTGAAAAGTATTAGTTTTTTTGAAAAATTATAAGATACATTTTTTTCTTATAATTAGTTCTTCTATCGATTTCCGGCGTTATTTTGAAAAAATGTAAGTACACAATTGAGAAGGGGAGTCATCCCCCCGGGGGATTATGGCGCAACCCGCAATTGTTTCCACTTTTAAACTTGAGGGTAAGATGAACAGTAAAAAAATTCAGAGGTTACACCCTTTTTTTCCTCTCCGTTTACTGCACTATAACTTGCATCCATAAGAGTAAGGTATAGTGTTCGGTTGTTCTTCGTGCTGAGGGGGCACTTCTGTTTCAAGAGAGGTTTTATGGAATTATATCAATATTATTTAATTAAAGCGATGCAGTAGAGGAAACTAGGTGCTGTCGTGACACTTTTTTTGATGAACCATAAATTTGTTAATTTATGATTTAGCTGGGAGTAAATTAAAATGGTAATTTGATTATTAAATCAAATCATACAAAAAGGGCCACATTTCAGGGACGGTTGTGACAGTGTTTGGGGTTAGTAGTGGCAGACATAAAAATAGATTGAAGACAATGGGTATAAACACCAAAATGGTTTATAACGATATTTATTCTCGTTAATAACTATGATATGTAATAATATATAACACAACACAACATAAACATTTGAACAAAGCTTATGAATAAAATATGACAATAACAAAACATAATATATATATAACAAAGTTAATAAGAATTCTTTGTGAAATCTTTTTTTTCTTATGTTGAATTTTCCTTTTTCTTTATATTTCGTGTTTCGTATTAGCTGAGTTAGATTTTTTATCTGTTAATCTTTACCCGAAAAAGACAAAAATACACGTCACAACAACCGTACCCCAAAACTTGTCATAACCGTGCCCAACGCACACTTTTGAGAACAAATCATCATTATGACTGAGCTAAATTATCTATGCAAAAATAATTGAAACTACTAATGTTTAATTTGCAACAAAATAACACAAAAAGTTATATATTTGTATGCAATTAACAGTTATGTATAAAAGAATTCTAACATGAAAACTTACTTTTGACTCTTTAAAAGTAATGCGGTCTAAAGATCAAAGCAATAATGGGAATTCGAAAAATCATTCTTCATCTTTCTTCCTTTGAACTCTATCTCAAAATCAGTATAGTTTAGCGAATCAGTTTAATTTATTACTACTGTCACTACCGTTTCCTGGCACAATCGCAGCCAGTCTTAGCCGTACCTCATTTTAATTATACTTAACGTAACGTAAAAGTAAAAATTATGTCCAGGAATTGAAAACTAAACAATAGTGATGATCAAAACCAGAAAAACTAACAACGAAAAAAAAATTCGTTAAAAAATTGACAATTAATTAACACTTAATTAATATAAACTAAAAGAGGTAATACCTTAGAGGTAAATTAGAAAATAGCCAATGTACCAGATTACAAAGTCAATAAACAATAAAAAAAATGCGGACACACAAAACACATACACACACATAAATTTTTTTGAGGTATACCAAAATGTTCAGAAACCATGTCAGAAGATCATCCCAATGATAGTTGGATTCCACACCATCAGTTTGGCTTCAGAAAAGACCACTCTACAATTCAACAATGCAACAGAACGGTCTCTCGTATTCTTGAAGCCATGAATAGAAAGGAACACAGCGTAGCCGTATTCTTAGATGTCAGCCAAGCTTTTGATAAGGTTTGGCACTCAGGACAACTATTTAAAATCAAAACAACTTTTCCAAACTACTTCAAAATATTAAACTCATATTTGCTTAATAGAAATTTAGAATCAAAATTAAGGATATGACTTCGAGCATTAGAAATATAGAATGCGGAGTACCACAGGGCAGTGTGCTAAGCCCAGAACTTTATCTCCTTTCTACAAGCGATAAGCCCACAGATGATCTTTTAACCATATGCACTTATGCCAATGACATAACAATAATTTCATGCAATTCTAATCTAACAACAGCAACTTGTCAGTTACAAAATTATTTATCTAGTCTCGAAAAATGGTTTTTAGAATGGAATATCAAAATCAATATCGAAAAATCTCAACATATAATTGTTTCACTAAAACACCACAACAGTCCACTTTATCATCATGAACAATTCATTAATTCCTCTATGCAATTCTGTCAAATATTTAGGTATGCACATTTATTTGAAACTGACATGGAGAACGCACATTGAATATAAAAAGAAACAAATCCAACTGAAAATAGAAGATTTTTACTGGCTTTTTGGGAGGAAATCTGAAATCTCTCTGGATAACAAGGTACTTCTGTACAAAACTATCATATTCGTAGTACAAAACTATCATTTGGACTTATGGAATCGAACTATGGGATTGCTCTTTTAAATCAATACATCATTCAAAAGTGCCAGAACAAAGTTCTGCGTATCCTAACTAATGCGCCTTGGTATATTTCGAACTTTTGCCTACATAAATATTTGAAAATCTCAACAGGCAACGAAATGATCAAGATTAGAAGTTCATCTTTCAACAATAAATCAATCCAGCATACAAATCCTACTATCCAAGCGATTCACAGACTGTTGAGAAGATTAAGCAAAAAATGGCCTTCCGATCTACCAAACACCTAGCCCAATGTCTGCTCGCGCCCTGACTTAGTACGCGGCATACATCATCATTATGTTATTATTTTTGTATTACTGTTTTTATTAACTTCCCGTAGGGTAAGTTATAGTAATCGCAAAAAAATCGAAAATGAAAATTTTTATATATCTTTACGTTTCAGAGGTTTCTGAACATTTGGCATACCTTAGAAAAAATGGATGTATGTGTGTGTGTGTGTGTGTGTGTGTATGTATGTGTGTGTATGTATGTGCGGATACAAATTTTCGTCGACGATTTCGGGAACACGGATCAACCGATTTGAATAATTCAAAAAACATTCGATTCGTATTGATAAGGAGACGTGCTGATTAGTTTTTGGCGAAAGCAGGTCTAGCCGTTCCGAAGATTTTAGTTTTTAAGACAACGGAGCGTCCGATTTTAATAATTCAAAAAACATTTTACTTGTATTGACAAGGTGAAGAATTGAACAAATTTTCATGAAGGCAGGTCTAGCGGTTTCGGAGATCTAACAAAAAAAGTAAAAAAAAAAATGCCATTTCGCGGTCAAAAATGGTCATTAGACATATGCACATCAAATTATCAGATATTTTATAGAGATTTTAACAATAAGTATGAATTTTGTTTACATTCCTATGGGTTCCGTACCAATGTTTATCCGTTAGACAGCGACGCGGCGCTTACGCGCTTTATATTTTGTTTCTATGCAGTTGCGGCAGTACGATTGCTTTGAAAAAAAGTTCAGATCTTCCAAAATATGTCAAAATTAAAAAAACATTTTTTTTTCAAAAAAAAAAAAAATTTAAAAATTTTTTTTCAGAATTTTTTTTTTTAAAAAAATTTTTTTTTCAAGAAAAAGTATTTCTTTGTCCAATTTATAGTTTCTCAAAAATCTTATTTTTGCAAAGTAAAATTTTTTCAAAAATGTTAATCGTTTTTAAAAAAATAATAATTTTTGGTACGGGAAGTTCCAGCAATTTGCCTTAAGGCACGATGCCCTAATTGCCTTAAGACAGAATTCCACTTACAGCTAGTTTTATTTTTATTTCAACTTTTTTAATTTATATTCAATTTAATGTATTTTTTTGTGTTTTTCTTTTTTTTGCACATATCAATTTTGTAAATAAGACATTATAGTCTTGATCAACAAAAATAAATTATAAGACAAAAAACGGTTTCGTTTCGGAGATACAGAAGAAAATGTAAAAAAAAGATATTTGGCGGTCTAACTTGATCATTAGATATATGCACATCAAATTATCAGATATTCTATAGAGATTGCTATTAATCATGGATCAATATTTATTGATTATTTCTTTTGCTCGAATATTGAGTTCTGATACGGGAAGTTCCAGAAATGTGCCTTAAGACACGATGCCAAGCACTACTAGTTAATTTTAATTTTGAACAAATATATCGAGTTGAGTGCGTTCACAACAAATATCCAAGTGAAGAAATGGAAAGTTCGAAGGTTGTTTACTATGGTAAATCTATGTTATAGATAAAACGTATCCATAAGATAATGCCTTAAGAAATAAGCTAAGGATGAAAAAAGATATAGTATAGGGAGAGCCATCAAACAAACAGCTACCAAACTATATTCAGTAATTAATTATCAAGTTACCAGCTAATTAATAATTAATTAATCATTACAAATTAATCATTGTAGAAATATATTATATTAAAATTTGTCATCTGGTCCCTTTTATCTCATAGGCGGTGTAAAAAAAAAGACAGCCAGATGGCAAAAAGGTCCACTATTTAATTTTTAATTTTAAAAAAGTTTAATAAAATAATAACTACATTAATCAATACGATGCAATTTAATTATTTGTTTGCACAACAAAATTAAAAATTATATATTATCAAAACAATCAATTATATATTATCGAAGCACGAATAATTTATTCTGTTCAATTTATAATTGCCCCGGATGCCATCGTTCTCTCAAAATCTTCTATCAAAACGGATATCTCCCGGTTAATAGAAATGGAGTGTTATTTAACCCCTCGCGATGAAAATTTTGGTTCAAAAATGAATATAACGAGCCGGGCTCGTGAAAAAATAGACGGCGCACATCCCACATGTAAACATCACAACACTTTGACCCAAGTATCGATCATTTAAATCGGTTGACCCGAATTCGTGGAAAAAAATTGTATCCGCACAGACACACATACATCCATTATTTATACGTTATGCCAAAATGTTCAGTAACACCTGAAATGTAAAGATATGCAAAATTTTATTATATTAAATCCTACGAAATGTTAAACTTCAAAATAACAACACACTTTATGAAACGAAATAAATAACGTATTCATAAGAATTATATGCAATTATCTAAAACTAAACAACAACGCTAAAAACCAAAAAAACTTTTGTTTTTAATATTGATAAACGGCTGTTTATCTCGTGATAATATTGTCGCCCGATGAAAGACGATGTTTAGTTACATATCTTCTACTTTCAAGTAAATAGTATAGTTAAAAAAGATGGTGGACCTTTTTACCCGTGGATCTCTAAGCCCCGCACTACCCTAACAGAAAATATGGAAAATGTTTTACAAAAATCCATTATCTTATTTTCATATGGTATTATATTCATGTAACCTTAAGATAGATAATTTTGAATACTTGGTCCGATTATTAGAGGCATTCTATATAATTAATTGTTAAAACTATAAAACACTATAATAGTATAAACAACTATAACAAACTATAATAATTTCACAAAAGTCACTTTTTTAAGTCAATCAGCTTATGCGGCCTCTTTCATTTCTGCCTAATTTAAGTGTGGCCTCTAATGGCAAAAAGGTTCCCCACCTCTGGTCTATCCCCTATAATAAGAGTAAAATTTGATGTGCATATGTATAATGATCATTTTTGACCGCCAAATGGCATTTTCTTTTATTTTTTTCATTAGATCTCCGAAACCGCTAGACCTGCCTTCATAAAAATTTGATCAATTCTTCATCTTGTCAATACAAGTAAAATGTTTTCTGAATTATTAAAATCGGACGCTCCGTTCTCTTAAAAACTGAGTTACCATTTTTGGCACTTTTTGCCCCGTATCTTCGGAACGGCTAGACCTGCCTTCGCCAAAAACTAATCAGCACCTCTCCTTATCAATACGAATCGAATGTTTTTTGAATTATCCAAATCGGTTGATCGGTGTCCCGAAATCGTCGACGAAAATTTGTATCCACACACACACATACACACATACATCCATAAAAGATGAGTATAATGTTTATGAATTATCATATTGATTATAACAAGTTAAAGAATTATATCATTTTAGATCCTCCCCCCACGAAGTAATGCCTGTTTCCGTGGGGACCAGAGGCAAGGGTAAAGCGGAGGTTTTAGTCGGTATTATACCAGGGCGGTATCGAGTCCGACATATCCAGACAGAAGACCAGTCTGGGATGCATAAAGGCATTTCCTTCGCTATAAAAAAAAAACATACAACCATTTTTTCTAAGGTATGCCAAAATGTTCAGAAGGTTTTGAAACGTAAAGATATATAAAAAATTTCATTTTCGATTTTTTGCGATTACTATAACTTGCCCTACGGGAAGTTAATAAATACTGTAACTTATATATGTTTACAGAAAAGTAAATAAACAAAACTCAATCAATCAAATTTAAAGTGAAGGATATTGTCTAATATTTATAAGAAATATATAAACTGAATTACAAAGTTAAAATTATTTATTAAGTATATAAGTGAGCATTTGAACATTAGGCAGAATTCAAATTAAAATCCACGTAGAAAGTTTTTTGAATCATTCAAATCGGATGCTTAGTTTTTTCAAAAACAGATATTTTCTGCACATTTTTCTTGGCATCTCCAAAACGATTGGATCTGCATTTGCGAAAAACTAAGCACCACTTCTCCTCGTCATTACAAATTGAATTTTTTGGATCAATCAAATCGGATGTTCCATTCTCTCAAAAACTCGATTTCTATTTTGAAGTTTTTTGGATCAATCAAATCGGATGTTCCATTCTCTCAAAAACTCGATTTCTATTTTCTATACCCTTTGATTCGTATCTCCGCAACGGCTGGACTAATTAGCACATCTCCCTATCAATAAAAATCGAATGCTTTTTTAACCATTCAAATTGGTTCATCCGTGCGCGCCCGAAAACGTGAACGAAAACATGCGGAAACAAAAGAGACACTTCCATTTTTTCTGAGATATGCCAAAATGTTCAGAAACCTTCAAAACGTGAAGAAATGCAAAAAAATTCATTTTCGATTTTCGGCCCATTACTGTAACTTACCCTACGGAAGTTAATAATTATGAAATGAATAAGTCGCTTTTTACAACTATATATAAGTAAACTAAAAATTTTTAGCACTTTATTACAAGAAAACGGCCCGACCGATCTTTACCAAAAACTAATTTTTCCAAAACCCGAAATTCTATAAATTAACCGTTAACACCTTAGATCGCAAAATCCATTTCTTGCGCTGATTTCAATGATATAAGAAAAATATTAAATTTTTTAGTTCAAATAAATATATAACAATAAGATAGAATATACCTACCAAATTTCTTTATATATTATAAATAAAATCTTAGAATTAAATATATTAAGAACGGCAATGGAATGTATTATTATCTAATAAAAAACTTTTTATATAGTACAAAAAATTGATTCTACTGGGAAAATACATACATACATAAAGTTTTCCACATTTTATTCATATGAATAAAAAAAATTATTTTTAATTCGTGTTTTTTCCTTCAAAAATACAATATAATATATAATATAATATTGATTTTGTTTTAAAAGTTGTCCGTTTTTAATTGCACCTCAAAAAATATGAATCATTGGTTTGGAATTTAATTTCACTTATGAAATCCACATTGCACGACCCTTTCTCGTATCTGCATTATTGTAAATGTAGACGTATATTCCAAGATTAAAGGCCATATTTCAGGTTAAAATTAGATTCTAATATAATGTAAATCGTGAATAATTGTTATAACTGCTATTGGTCTACATTTGAACAATATTTTGAGCTATATATTTTGAGGTACCGTTTTTGGCACTTTTTGCCCCATATCTTCGGAACGGCTAGACCTACCTTCGCCAAAAACTAATCAGCACGTCTCCTTATCAATACGGATCGAATGTTTCTTAATTATTCAAATTGCGTTCCCGAAATCGTCGACGAAAATTTGTATCCGCACACACATACATACACGCGCACACACACACACACACACACACACATACATCCATTTTTTCTAAGGTATGCCAAAATATTCAGAAACCTCTGAAACTTAAAGATATATAAAAATTTTCATTTTCGATTTTTTTGCGATTACTATAACTTACCCTACGGGAAGTTAAAAAACATTTTACTTGTAATGACGAAATGAATATTTGATAAAATTTTTCGTAAGGCAGGTCCAGCGGTTTTCGAGATACAGAAGAAAAAGTAAAAAAAAAATACATTTGGCGGTATAAAAAGGAACATTAGACGCATTCACATCAAATTATCATATATTTGATAAAAAATTTAAAAATGAGTAATAATTTATTTTGTTGGGTTCCGTACCAAGGTTTTTAAATTTTAAGGTTTACATATACGGTTCAAGCTAATTTTAAAATTTTCAGAAAAATTTTTTTTTCAAAATTTTCCAAAATATACAGATTTATACTTCAAATATGTTTCAAAATGTATATATTTCAAATGCGTTATTCTGATCGTAAGAAATATATCCTCAGATGGATTTATTCGGCATCTCTCGCTAATGTAAACTTTCTCAAGTGCTTTGAGTGATAAGATCGTCACTGTATATTTTATGACCGATAAAATATATAGTATTATAATTATCTGTTTACTTAATTCTGGTACCGAAAGCTTCAGCAATTTGCCTTAAGGCACGATGCCATACACCATTAGTTTAATATTATTACTCTGAAGGTAGACTGAGTAGCTCCAAACTAAATTCTAATAGGTTAATTCTAATTGGATTTAATAACACATAGCAAAGTATGTAAAAAAAAGATAATATAAACACTATAAAAATATTTGATTCAATGTATATTCGCCTAAGTAAGAAAAAAAGGCCCAAATTAATACTTTGTTGACTCAGAAAATTATAAAATGTTTGTGAATCTACAATTAACATCTAATCTACATTTAACTCAAATATTGCAATAACAATTATTTTTTTTAATATACTAACATACCTTAGTTAGAATAGTTAAAAAGAAATTTGCATTGGAAAACTTATTTAGTATGACTTAATAACTTTTATATAATACTTATTTAAAATATGTAAAATAGTTTGTGATATAATTAATTTTATATTGTCTAGTTGTAATTGTATAAGCAAACTCAAACATGGAACTAAGTTAAATTTGCTTTTAAAAAGATTTCACGAATACTCCATTTAATAACAGAAAAATTTAGTTTTTGATTATAAAATGTAAAAGAATCTGCTATGGAAATCTTGTACTGTCTGAATCCTAACTCATAATATTGAAATACCAAATTATTGCCAAACTTTAAGTAGGCAATAAAATCATTTTAGAGAAAAAATAAATTGTACTTACAGATCAATTAGAAGTTTTATATGCCACCTGTTAAAATTATTAAAGTATAATTCTTAAATAAAAAATATTATATTGCAATTGAAATGTTTTATTGAAAAGTAAAATATTTTTTTGAATAAGACAAAAATGGTTAAGTTTTGAGATAAAAATATTATTTTATTTTATTGTGTTGAATGTTACATTTAATATTTTGATGTCTAATCTAGTAAACAAAATGAGCGCCATAAGAAGAAACGAAAAGTATTTTTGTTTGATGTAATAAAGAAAAATTTTGATTGATTACAGATGAACTTCAAATACGTTGAGACTCTTTGTTGCTTCTTACGATTTGGAAGTATGAAATTGAAACTTAACTCTTTATAAAATCAGACTTATAACTCGTTTAGACGTTAAAATCACATATTTGTGCCATAAACATAGTTTTTAGTACTAACTTTATTTGATACACTTTTTTTCAAAAATGTTTCTAAATTCCAAAACACTCTAAAAGTTAAATATTATAACAGTAACAGACAATTCTAATTATATTAATCTAACAACTATGCACAGAAAAATAGCTTCTTATTTTTGTATAATGTTCATTAGTCAAAAATACGAGGCGTGGTAGAACAGTAAATTCTTTAGCTACATTTTTCATTATTTTCATAAAACCTTTTTTAAAAGTAAAATGATTCCCAGGAAAGATATCCAAAATTAGAAGAAAATACCTAAATAAAATAAAAAAAATTAGTTAATAAAATGGTTAAATATTAAGTTAATTCTAACATTAATGAAAATAAAAGTTCCTGGATCCAATAAATTGATTACAACCGAAAGAAGTAGGATGACTGGACAACATAATTAATATGACACCATTTCAGAAAAAAAATATTCCTAGTCCAAAAAGCTTGATATTCCAAATTGGTTTGTGTGAAAAATAGTGCAAGTGACTGAAATCATAAAAAAATTATTAATTATTATAATATAAAGACTAAAAACTATGAATTTCTTGCCAATTTTCAATGCCTTTGAAATGCAAATATACACCCATTATCTATAAAATACAAATTCAACATATATATATATATATATATATATATATATATATATATATATATATATATATATATATTCTTTCCGTATTTTCGGGAATTTGGCATTCATTGGATCACAAATAGATTTACTTCAAATAGCTTTAACAATTTCTTTTGCTTTTTGAAATTATAATTGACATCTGGTAATATATTTCTGAAAATTCATGATAGAATCTGCTGATGGCTGTTGTATGTAGGTTGCATCCGCAGAATGCACATACATATGTTAAAAGAAAATGTCGCTTGAGCACAATACTCGTTTTTAGCATTACTGTCAAACATTTATTACTCTATTTTATTCATGTTTAAATTACTGTTACAGTCATAATTTACCTCTTGGATTGTCCCGAACAAGTTAGACTTATTGCCCATTAAATAAGCTATTGTAAAAATTTTGCTTATTATGGGCGTATGATCTATATTATATACCACTGCTCACAGAACAACTGCACTACACTTAAATCACCAACTGAATTTATAAAACTGAACAGCACTACATAGAAACAGTATAACTTAAATAAAATCGAGCTAATTGATATAAAGTATGAAAAAACTATTTATGGAAACAATGACCATAAAACCATTACACAAACTTAACGACGTTCATTGCTGGGTCATATTACGACGTAAGGTATCTGAAAAGCAATATTTAGCCATAGACATTCCACAGCAAGCAGAGTAACAGATGGGACCATCCGAATGATGTGGAGAATCCATAGATATCATATTTGTGATTCAGCCCATAGATAAGTAAACATAACTGTCTATAGACTAAAATCCACATTTTTTTTGAATAAAATTAATGCTTTACTGGTTAAAAAAAAAACTGGTGGTATATAGCATCGTGCTTTAATGCAAATTGCGGAAACTTTCCGTACCGTAATTTGAATCATTCAAATCGGACGCTTAGTTCTCTCAAAAACTGCAAATTTTTGCACATTTAGCCTTGTATCTTCTAAATGGCTGGACCTGCCTTTGCCAAAAACTAATCACCTCTTCTCCCAATCATTACAAAGTGAATGTTTTTTTAGATCATTCAAATCGGATACTCCGTTCTCTCAAAAACTCGATTTGTATTTTCTGCACTCTTTGCTCCGTATTTCTGTAACGGCTGGTCCAGCCTTTGCCAAAAATAGGGTCTGTTTGCAGTGGCAGTTTGTGACGATCCACAACTCTTCCAAACTCATTCTGATTTGTTACACTGCGCATGCACCGTCTCATGACTGTTTCCAACGATTGACAGGACGGTTTACATCGAACACGACCTAACCTTCACAACCGTTTAGTATAATTCGTTTTGTTTTTATGTTTGTTTGCGCAGTTGAATATTGATCTAAAGCCGCCACAGACGTAACTGTATAACTGCGCAACCTGCGACTTGCACACGTATTCTGTAGCGTCTGTGGCGTGTTTTTTGCGCAACTGGACAGACTGGTGCAAGCGAGTAGGCATGAGCACTTTTCGATTATTTTAATTGCGCAATCGTTCAAGTCGGCAAGTTCATTCGTTGGCCGCGTGTGGCAGCACAAGTCTCGTTTCTATTTTACTTTGTAGCGAATTCATAATACAGATTATGAAGTTATCGACAATTAAAAGTT
>NW_020537324.1:38203841-38278426 GCF_003426905.1 Ctenocephalides felis | reverse complement strand
GCCATTTTTAATAACTAATTTAAAACTTTTAATAACTAACCTACGAAAATTGCTTGAACTACTTGTATAAATTAATTCAAATTTGGATTAATAAAAATGGATACAAACGTGTCTTTGCACTATAATTAATATAATTACAGATAATTTAAATGTGTTTGATAGATATCAATCAGAAAGTTTAAATTGAAAGCGTATTTTCGAAATAAACAGTTGAAAATTTTATCTAAATATCTAAAAATCAATTTCAGTTAATTAAGTCAATTATTACATCTGTCGGTAAGTTTTTGCTTTTGCTACGAAAAGTGGTTAAATTACAAAAATGCATTAATTTTTGGAAATATGGATCGCGCTTTTAGGACATTCGAGCGCGTGTTTTGATATTATAATTAAACTAGTGGGGCGCATGGAATCGTACCTTAAGGCAAATTGCTGGTACTTCCCGTATCCAAAATTATTATTTTTTTAAAAACGAATAACATTTTTGACAAAAATTTACTTCGAAAAAATAGATTTTTGAGAAACTATAAATTAGACAAAAAATGACTCTTTTTTGAAAAAAAATGTTTTCTTTATTTTGACATATTTTGGAAGATCTGAACTTTTTTTCAAAGCAATCCTACTGCTTTAACTGCATAGGGACAAAATATAAAGCGCACTTTTGCCCCGTATCTTTGGAACGGCTAGACCTGCCTTCGCTAAAAACTAAGCAGCACGTCTCCTTATCAATATGAATCGAATGTGTTTTGAAATATTCAAATCGGTTGATCCGTATTCCCGAAATCGTCGACGAAAATTTGTATCCGAACATACACACATACACGCACACACACACATACACATACACACACATACATTTTTTCTAAGGTATGCCAAAATAATCAGAAACCTTTGAAACGTAAAGATATATAAAAATTTGTTTAATTTATAAAATTTATAAATTTTTGCGATTAATATAACTTGCCCGACGGGAAGTTAAAAATTACATACATTATTGATCTGATTGAAAAATATCAATTGAAAATTGAAATAATTTCCTAGTGAAAGCGAAAACCTTATTTTCTGGTGGTACCTCTACAAGTCTTTTTTAACTTTCCGTAGGGTAAGTTATTGTAATCGTTCAAAAAACGAAATTGAAAATTTTTACATTTCTTCACGTTTTGAAGGTTTCTGAACATTTTGCATACCTCAGGAAAAATGGATGTGCGTGTATGTATGTATGTATGGATACAATTATTCGTTCACGTTTTCGGGCGCACGGATCAACCGATTTGAATGGTTTAGAAAACACTCGATTTCTATTGATAGAGATGTTCTGATTAGTTTTTGGGAAAGGCTGTTCCAGCCGTTTCGGAGATTTAGTTCAAAAAGTGCAGATCATAGAAATCGAGTTTTTGAGAGAACGGAGCATCCGAATTGAATGATACAAAAAACATTCAATTCGTAATGACGGGGAGAAGAGGCGATTAGTTTTGGCAAAGGCAGGTCCAGCCGTTTAGGAGATACCGAACTAAATGTGCGAAAACTGCCATAGTTTTTGAAAGAAATAAGCATCCGATTTGAAATCCGATTCAAACAGAATTCTGCTTGTGTTGACAAAACGATTGCTTTTGGAAAAAAAAAATTTTTTTTTTTGATTATCGAAAATAAATAAAATTTTAATTGTTTTTTTTAGCTAAAGTTCTAAAGCTGATTAATATACTCAAAATAATTAATTTTAACTTTGCAATTCAGTTTATATAATTCTTAAAAATATTAGACAATGTCTTTCATTTTAAATTCGATTGATTACGTTTTGTTTATTTAACTTTCTGTAAACATATATAAGTTACAGTATTTAAAAAAATAATCTATTTGAAAACATTTAATATTCCTCGAATATTTAATTACGGTACGGGAAGTTCCAGCAATTTGCTTTAAGACACGATGCCATTCACCACTAGTTATTTACTTTATTTTATTATTAAATCTTGATTTTGTATTATAACAATGCGCTTATATTAATTCGGCTTCTCAGTTTATATATACATGAATTATATATTTATATACACTGAAGATTAGTCAAACCAAGGCTCGAAACATAATATGTTTTAATATAGATATTTTTCTTAATTAAATAATTTTTTATTATTAGAGAATTATCGACGTAGGCTGAAAAGAAAAGCGCCACTGGATTTAAATCATCAATTTTCCTGATAAAGATTGAAATAACTTAGTCATTATTTATATGTAAATAGTTAAGATTATATCATTATCAGTAAAATATTGTTAATATTATAACTAATGGGATAACAACTATTGAATTGTTTTTCCAACATGTCCATTTAGTATGCAATGTCCCTTTACGGCCGACAATTGTAAATTCTCCAAATTTATTAAATGTCCTTAACTGGACAGTTGTAAATAAAATAGAGAATAAAGAATAATTAAAAAAAAAATTAGATGCATGCCCGGCAATATTTTTATATATATTACAAATTTTCTATATCTAGCCAATTGGCATTCATATAAATAAATGAATAACAATTGTGGTTATAATCAGTGATCACATTCAAAGAGAATGTTTTACTTTGGTAGTTTAAACGGTTTAAATCATAACTGACAAATTTTCTGCTCGCATCTTGCAACACGTTTCGTACTACAAGCGCTGATAAACGGCGCCGTGGTAAAAAGTCGCACTAGAATCAACCTTCGCTGTTGGCCAGCCTGCTACGCCATAACCTAATACTACACAAGCATTCATAAAGCGACGTTCTTTTGGACTCGGCAACCATTGGGAGAAGGTTGTGGTGATCTGAATATTTAGTATAAATTTGTGTTTTTAGCGTTCATTTATCAGTTAAGTGATCAAAAATGTCTTTCAATCAAGATATTAAAACAGAAAACGGTGGTGAATTCGCCCAAGATGTTGAAATGAAAACTCACAATACGGACGGCAGTGGTGACGCATCAACAACACAAAATGGACACGCGGGAAAGCCTCGTTTCGACGATAGAAAATTATTCATCGGTGGACTGAGTGCCGAAACTACCGAACAACAATTACGCGATCATTTCGTTCAATACGGTGCCATCGACTCCGTGGATGTGAAAAGCGACCCAAATACCGGCAGATCAAAAGGATTCGCATTTTTAGTGTTCGCGTCCGTGGACTCCATTGAAAAAGCGCTTGCGGTCAGTGAACATGTCATTAATTCTAAGAAAATAGACGTTAAGAAAGCAAAAGCGAAACACGGAAAGTTCTTCGTCGGCGGTTTAAATACAACAATAACCGACGATGATATTAAAACTCATTTCGGCCAATTTGGAAATATCGTCGAGGTCGAACTACCCTTTGATAAAACAAAGAACCAAAGGAAAGGGTTCTGCTTCATCACTTTCGACTCTATTCAAGACGTGAACGAATTATTGAAGACCCCCAAACAAACAATCGCCGGCAAAGAAGTTGATGTAAAAAGGGCGACGCCATCCGGCAATATACCAACCAGGGGTGGATTCGGCGGAGCAGTCAGGGGACGCGGTGGCCGAGGTGGCGCTTGGGGAGGCGCCAACTATGGCGGTTTCGGCGGCTATAACCAAGGCTACGGCGGCAACTATGGTGGATACGGACAGGGCGGCTATGGAGGTTATGGCGGTTACGATTACGCGGCCGGTTACTCCTCGGGCGGACAAAGAAATTCGGGCTATGGCGGATACACCTCAGGCTATCAACGCGGCGGCGGTGGCAGACAATACCGACCCCAGCCTTATTAAGAGAAGTTTAGTGTAAGTTTCGGTATAGACAGAAGTGTTTTATTTGTATTGTGGAACATCTCGGGACAAGAGTGCAGTTACATCTCTGTACAATAGAATAATATGTATTATATACTATAATAAAAGATTTTATTTAAGTATTTTATATTTTATTGATTATGTTTTCAGTATTTGCATTTTACTGTCAATTTGTGTAATGTCATTTATATGTACTCTTCAAAAATAAATTAATTTGGAATAAATTGCTTTTCTAAAATAATTTTATTAATTCGATGAATTCTACATTTTCTTTCAGGGGTAAATCACTAATCTAAAGTTACAATTTTGATTTGTAAGATCGTCAAAAGTGACGCTCTTGACAGCCATGTTTTATTTTACTTTTCGTTTCCATTACAATTTGGCAAGTTAGCATATTTCATCTTAATTGCTTTGATGTTTCCAATGTCGAGAATTTTTCAATATGTCTTGAACATTTGTATAAATTTTCAATTACAGAAGTTATTTCTAATTTTCAATTGTAAAAGAGTAATAACAAATTTATTAATAAATAGATTCACATTAAAATGTGAATTACTGTATATAATATATATATATATATATATATATGTGTGTGTGTAAATGTTTTTTAATATACTGAATAAAATGAAAAGAGATCTGATATATGGATAAAAAATAAAGAGACTCGATATATAAGCGAGCGGCCATTTGTATTTCTCGTAAACGTCATGTGGGTTTTGATTATGGAATTGTTGCTTTATTAAATTTTATTTTTATAGAGTTCTAAGGAAATCTAAGGACAGTATAATATATAGATATATATTTAATTGAAAAATGCAAATAATAAGCGCGCGTATTTAGTATAAGATGAAAATAATATATAAGAAACAAATGAATTATATATATACTTATATATATATTTATGAATGTGTATATACTTCTATATATATATATATATATATATATATATATATATATATATATATATATATATCTTTGACCTACAGTGTAACATATTTATGTAAATTTTATGAAATTATATAATATTTATTTCATAAATTGTATTTTAAATTTTTTTGCATTTGCATTTGCAAATGTTTATTTTGAAATTTTTTGTCACATTATATATAATGTATTATAATGAATTTTTCATTATAGGTACATTTAAAAAGTCATCAAAATTTCCAACAAACAAGGCGCTTATGATCCTCACAGGTTTTGGCTAAATATGAAGATACGGACAACAAACAATGGGTATAAACAATTATTTGTATTACAATAATTATATTAGATCTTTTATACTATAGTAAAATATATACTTTTTGACATCATAAACAACAAACCTAGTTGTGTGATGACATTTAATAAGATAATATAAGCTCATTTCTTTCTGTAGTAGTAGTGTTTTTATAATTTATAATATAAGGAAACCAATTTTTATATATTTTTTTTAAATTCTACCATAAGCTTAGGTGTTAGCTTAGCTCCATTGTTAGCTAAGGTGTTACCTAATATTTATGGATATCAATTAAATTTTTAAAACATTTATACTTATAAACAATAAACTATTTTTTTATTGATAATGCCCTATCTTTAAACTAATCTAATATATGCTATATCAATTTCAAGATTATATATATTATATATATTATTTGAGTTTAAAAGTCGGGCATTACATCGATAAAAAATAGTGTGAGAGCTTTTAAAAATTTATTTAAAACCCATAAGTTTCGGCTAGCATCTGAGCCTTCATTCAGTGGCGATTAATATACAATTTTGTATCCTATTATGTATTCTTCAACATCACAAATGGCAAATCACACAAATGAACATGAAGAACTTTTAATATGTTATAAAAACTATGTGTGGACTATTAGATGTCTAGGATATAAATCAACATCAAATTCAAGACTATTCATATATATATATATATATATATATATATATATATATAGAATTTTATGATATGAGTGGAACGAATATTAATTGTTTAATATGAACAAAACAGCACTCAGATTTGTTTAACACAACTTTATTTTATGATTACAGACGTTTCGAGACCATGGTGTGTCTCATCTTCAGTGTAATTTCAAAAACAGTTACTTATATACTACACATTCTTTAATAATTTATTTAAATTTCATTTAATTTTTGGTATACAAAAAACACCAACTATTCCTTGCAATGCTTGACACCGTACTAAAGAAACATATAACACTTACAGAAATATTCTGTATACCAAAAATTTTTTGTGTTTTTGTATACCAAAAATTAAATGAAATTTAAATAAATTATTAAAGAATGTGTAGTATATAAGTAACTGTTTTTGAAATTACACTGAAGATGAGACACACCATGGTCTCGAAACTTCTGTAATCATAAAATAAAGTTGTGTTAAACAAATCTGAGTGCTGTTTTGTTCATATTAAACAATTAATATATATATATATATATATATGTATATATATATATATATATATATATATATATATACTAAATGTTAAATATGAACAATACAACACTCAGATTTTTAATACACACTTTATTTGGTAATTACAAACGATTCAAGACCATGGTATGCCTCATCTTCAGCATAATTTCGAAACAGTTACTTATATACTAACACATTCTTTAATATTTCATATGAATTACATTTAATTTTTGAAAATACAAAAAACACCAACTATCTCTTACAAAGCTTGACACAGTACCTAAAAATGTGAATAGATACAGAAATATTTGAAACAAATCTTAAGTATCGAGTTGAAGGAACAGGATGAATATTAAATGTAATTTAAATAAAATATTAAAGAATGTGTTAGTATATAAGTAACTATTTTGAAATTATGCTGAAGATGAGGCATATCATGATCTCGAAACTTCTGTAATTGCCAAATAAAGTGCATGTTAAAAATCTGAGTGTTGTATTGTCCATATTTAACATATAGTATTCGTTCCACACACACACACACACACACACACATATATATATATATATATATATATATATATATATATGTATATAATTTTGAATTTGATGTTGATATATTATATTAGTTTGGTTTAAAGATCGGGCTTTACACCAATATAAAATTTTAAATAGATTTAAGATATTTTAAATAGATTTGAGATGCAACGCTCTTAAAATCGATTATTAATTGTATCAATAAGTAGTAAGTATAATGTAATTTTATTTTGATTAATCATTATTTATATTATTTATATTATTAATCATCTCATCAAGTTTAGTTTTTGATTCAGCTTGTTTTACAAATCAAAAGATAAAATCAATTATATTTACAACAAGATTGTTCATAATTTATGATAAATTAGGTTAAAACCATATTAGTTACTCCTCATTTACAAACAATTTATTTGGTTATTATATAAGTCTAATTAATTTCACAGTTTATTAATTAATAATTTTAAATGTGCTGCGAATTTTTATTGATATTTTATTGGGATTGATATCAAATGTTATGTCTTTCTTAATATTTGCAAAAATATAAGTTGAAAGAAATACAATAATTGGATCATGTTGAACTGATGTCATATATGATCCATATGATTTTTTAAAAGCTTATGGGAACTTTAGAATTGATTATTGAAGTACACAAATAATTTTGTTTATGTGCATTCTATATATTAGTTCAATTCATATATTAGTTTTTAAGTAAAGAGAGCTACTGTACTGTAAGTACTGCTGAATACTATACTAATGTATTGTAACATCGTTTTTATAAGAATTTATATATATATATATATATATATATATATATATTATATTGTATGAGTTTAAAAGTCGGGCGTTACATCAATAAAAATTGTATGAGAGTTTTTAGAAATTTATTTAAAATCCATACGTTTCGGCTAGCAACTTAACCTTCTTTTAGTGGCAATCAATATAACTATAGAAATTAAAACTAAATAAATAATATGTAAAAAATCTCATAGAAAGACGATAATAATAATAAAAAATACTCACAATTTTGTATCCTAATATGAAAACATTATTACTCCATGATATGAGTATGTGCACAGTAGTAAAATATATATCTTTCAACATCACAAATGGCAAAACACACAAATAACCATGAATAACTTTGAATAAGTTGTCGAAACTATGTATTGACTATATGAAGTCTAAAATATAAGTGCCACGTTTTTTCTCAAAGCCGTTAACATATGTATATAGATCTACTGTTTAATTTTACATTGTTACTGTTAAAATTCATCGAGTAATATTTAACCTCAGGAGATGATCATTGTCGCATGTTAACAATCATTAAGCATATCATATAAGTTTATCAAATCAAATTTTCAGTAAATAACTTCTTCATATTGAAACTTTTATAACACATTTGAAATAAGTTTAATAACTTGATCAAAATTTATGTATTTTGTTAAAACCTGAACATTTTTTGCGTGATTTTGAATGTGGATTTTGGGATCGATTTACATTAAAGCGTTTTCAATGTAATTTGCACAATTTTAATTTATATTATCATAGGCTTGCATCATGTACCTTAACAAATGATTGATTGCTTTAAAACATATTCAGTTCAAAATAGTATAAATCTAATGATAACTGTAATTCTCGAGGATAATATTATTGAAAATAATGCTCAAATGAATGTACTCAGCTCAAAATTTGAATATTTGAGTTTTACAAACAGTTTATAGTTATTCAAATAATCAAACTAAAAAAGCTGGTATTTGGTTTAATTAGATTAACATACCATAATCCTATTGCCCTTCAGAATTTTGAAAACTTTATAATTGGAAGTTTTATCATGATTAACTGCAATTAAGTATATCAAAACGTTAAAGACTTAGTGATTATGTGGATTGGGTTAGGAAGTAAGCGTTTAAATACATAATCTGAATTGCTGATATAGCTTATAATTATTCAAATCATATTTTTAATTGTAAATAAGGCATGTATAGAGTGATTAGATTATTAAAACAAAGTTTTTTTTATTTTTTTTAAACAATTTTATGGATTGTTCTTCAAAGTTTCAATTTTGGTATCTTATACTTTACATGTCTACTATGATAACAAATTCTAAAATTGATACGTTTTCTCACAAATATATAAGACGTATAATATTTTCTATATAAATGCATTTAAGGCACACATGGAAATTTTTAATAGTGTAAATGAATTCATTTAACTATTTTGGAATAGTTCATCGCGTAAATAGCTTTCGCAGGACAATTCGTCAATAAGGCTCTTTGTAATCAGCAAATAATTCAGAAATGTTTCTAAAAAGTTCTGAACTAATTTTAAAAATTCGAAACCAAAATTTATTTGGAAAATTCGATTTGCAAATAATACCACTCAACTACAAAAATTTCTTCAAGAAAACATATAAATACTAGCTTACTTGTATCTAGAATTTATCGGAAAGAAAATTTTATTAAATTTATAGCTATTTTTGAATGATTGATGCGACAGTTTCAAATCAAATTCTATACGTAGTATTTGACGCTTTGTCAAAAACGGCCGAATCGATTTCAAAATTTTATAAGCCTAAACTTTAATGAATTTTTATAATTAACTTCCCATTCTGAACATTTTGGCTTATATATATATTAGAAAAAGGTAAATGAATACAAATTTTCGTCGACGATTTCGGGAACACGGATCAACCGATTTGGATAATTCAAAAAACTAATTCAAAAATAATTCGATTCCTATAGATAAGGAAACATGCTGATTAGTTTTTGGCAAAGGCATGTTCAGCAGTTTCGAAGATACGGGACAAAAAGTAACAAAAAAAGTACTTAAGGGAAGAGAGTGTTCGATTTGAATGATTTCAAATTTCAAAAAGTAAACTTGTTGGTATTGGTATTTATCCTTGAGGCAAGTCACATGAACTTCCCGATATGTGTAAATAATCGACTGAATTAATAATAAACAAATTAATTTATGAGTGATTAGAAGTATTCCGAGAGGATTTATTACACATAATTGAAAACGAACACTTAACGTGTATTTTCTAGCAGTAAATTTTCGATTTTTATATTTGAACCAGTTTCCGTAGGATTTTAATGGTTTATTAATACCAAGTGCTCTAACGTTAAACCAAGTAAATCGTCTAATTTTAATTTTAACAAACGTTAACAAAACTACTCATTTTCTCAAACTTTGATGATTTTTTGAAATTAAACTACTTGTAAGGCCGTAATATTTCAGTAAGTTCTATAAGACCATGAAATACATCGCGAAAGAAAGTTTCATAAAAATAGGCTTAATTTTTTTTTCAAAAGTTAATTACAAGAAAACGGCTTGGTAGATTATTTTCACCTAAAACTAGTCAGTATCATTCTCAACTAATATCTTTCGAACAGTTTTTGATTTTTTAAAATCGATATGGTAGTATGAGCTTAAATGTGGACGAAAAGTTTAACACTCTTTTCCAAATTACAAAGAAACGGCTCGGCAGATCGTCTCACAAAACTGACAAACTATAGGGCTCTTTGAGATACATCGAATGGCTTTTAAATTTCTGAAATCGGTTCAGGCGTTTTTGAGCAAAGGTCGACGAAAAGTCTAATTTTGACAAATGCCAAAAAACGATACCAATTTTTGCAAACTTTGACGAATTTTTAAAGCTAAACGTAGAGCGGTAATATTTTAGTATGATCTAGAAGACTATGATATCTACTCTCAAAAAAAAAATAATAAAAATCGTCATTTTTTTTTAAAAAAAAACTTTATTACAAAAAAACGGCTCGGCCGATCTTTACCAAAAACTAATCAAACCAATATCTTTGAATTGGTTGGGAATTGTAAATGGTTTTTGAATGTTCAAAATCGATTCAGAATTGTGAGCTATAGCTTTTTTTATAAAACGTGGACGAAATTTTTTTCACTTTTCTGCGATTTACAAAGAAACGGCTTGGATGATCGTCGCGCAAAGTTGATAAACCCTAGTCCTTAACGAGATACATCGAATGGCTTTTAAATTTTTGAAATCGGTCCAGCCGTTTTTGAGAAAACGTCGATTTACGTATGCGTGCACACGCATACACACACACACACATACTTTTTCCAAGTTTTATCTCATTCGATTCAGAATGGCTTGAAACGCCGAGAAAACATAAAATTAGCGAATCTAATTTTTTGATGAAAACATAAACTTCTTCGGGAAGTTAAAAATATTTCATATTATAAAAGATCAAATTTGTTAAAAAAATTCAAAATTCTCAAAAATCAAATTTTTTCAGTACCCAAAAATGTTTAAAGCTTTTACAAAAATTTTAATTTTCGGTACGGGAAGTTCCGGCAATTTGCCTTAAGGCACGGTGCCATGACCACTAGTTATACCACTTTTCGTGGGCGTATAATATATTAAAACTTTTAAGCATTCTGCCGATCATCTCCAAATCGAATCTTTATCAAGCTCCAGCAATTTGCTTTTAAATCTTTTAAGTCGATGCGATCGTTGGAAATACAATTTTTTTATTTAATTGTTTCATGAGAGTATATATTTAGTAATTTTAAGTATACCCTGACAGAGGTGTAAAAAATAACAAATAGTAAATAAAGAAGTAAATTAAGTTAAAAAAAATGAATTTTACAAGAGATAATTAAAATAAATAGTTATTCTAACTCTGCTGATGAGTATTTTTGCCGAAATACAAATTCAAGGTAGTATACATCTTATAGAAGAGCCAATAGGAAACCAGTATGTACTACTACTACTATTATTACCTGGCGTACTAAAACAATTTAAAAACTTAACAATCTCGCGGCCTGATTCTATGCATAATTTTCCTTGTTTCACATTGATGTTTTCAACTTTATCACTATTATAATAGATATTTATTTTTTTGTACTCTATATACAACATTTGATGAGCTAGATGAGGAAAAAGCAGTCATTTCATGCCAAAATCATAAACATTAAAGTATACTGCTGGGATACAACATTTTATAAGCTACATAAATAAAAGATAGACTTGCTACGCCAAATTCATAAATATTAGCAAAAATATTGTAACCTGTAGAAATTTATTAACCTCTTAATTTTCGATTTACATTCGAAAACGGTCAAAGTTGTACAAGCTGGCGCAGCGTTTGTAACTATTTTGCATGGTTTTGCATAAAAAATCTTTTGTAATACTTGCTATTACCGTACCGGATAATATGCCCGTAATGCGTAATATTTAACTTCCCTTAGGGTAGTTATAGTAATGGGCCGAAAATCGAAAATGAAAATGTTTGCATATCTTCACGTTTTGAAGGTTTCTGAATATTTTGGCATATTTCAGAAAAAATGTATGTGTGTGTGTGTGTGTGTTTTATGCGTCCGCATTTTTTCGTTCACGTTTTCGGGCGCACGGATAAACTGATTTGAATTGTTCAAAAAACATTCGATTCCTATTAATAGGGAGAAGTGCTGATTAGTTTTTGGCAAAGGCAGGTCCAGCAGTTACGGAGATACAGAGCAAAGAGTGCAGAAAATAGAAATCGAGTTTTTGAGAGAACGGAACGTCCAATTTCAATGATCCAAAAATATTCAATTTGTAATGATTGGAAAAAGTTGTGATTAGTTTTTGGCAGGCAGGCTCAGCCGTTTAGGAGATATAGAGATGAATGTGCAAAAAATGGCAGCTTTTTTATTTCAAAATTAAATATTTTTAAAAAATTTTTTTTTGTATATCGAAAATAATTCAGAATTTAATTTTAATTCTGGCTAAAGTTCTAAAGCTCACTTATATATTTTAAATAAATAATTTTAACTTTGTAATTCAGTTTATATAATTCTTATAAATATTAGACAATGATATAGTATTTATAATAATCTATTTGAAAACATTTAATATTCCTCGAACATTTCGTTACGGTACGGGAAGTTCCAACAGATTATTTTATATATATATATAAATATATAATATATATATATATATATATATATATATATATATATATATAAAATTCTTCATGAAGGAATAATCCTCCTAAACGATTATTCGAATTTTGATAGATCTTTCTGAAGTTTGTTAAAGGAATCCTTTCAGTGGTGTAATTTTTTTTTTTTTTAAAACAACGTCGGATATCAATAAAAGAACTAATTATAAGAGAAAAATGTTTTATAATGTTTTTCAAAAAATCAAATACTTTTCAAGTTACTGACTACTGAAAATTCGTTTTTTTGGCGTTTTCTTCATTTTTTTTTGCAAATATCTCCAAAAATATACATTTTAACGAAAATCATGTGATGAACTAATGAACAAAATTATATCAATTATAATCTTAATAAATCGGTGTTGTATAACGTGTCCTAGGAACAATATTAAGCGTTCGAGATTTAATTATTTTATTTGAAACCATCTAACGGCGAGATGTAGTATTTTATATATTCCATGGTGTTTTAGTGCATAGAGCTCAAAATGAGCTGTAAAATATATGTACTGTTAAGGGTCTGTTTTTATTTCATTTAAATCAAATAGTTTTATGAGTGCCATTTCCAACAAAATTAAAATTAATCGTATTTCATCTAGAATTAACTTGGTTCAAGAGATTCCAAAATATCATGCAAATAAGTAATAATGTATATCGAATTATCATAAAGAAAAATGTAATTAACTTCCCGAAGGAGAAGTTTATGTTTTCATCAAAAAATCCGACCATAGCCGTTTAATTTTAAAAATTCTTCAAAGTTTGCAAAAATTACTATCGTTTTTTTGGCATTTGTCAAAGTTAGACCTTTGATCGACGTTTTCTCAAAAACGCCTGAACCGATTTCAGGGATTTAAAAGCTATTTGATGTATCTCAATGAGGACTATCGTTTGTCTGTTTTGTGAGACGATCTTTATATATTCCATGGTGTTTTAGTGCATAGAGCTCAAAATGAGCTGTAAAATATATGTACTGTTAAGGGTCTGTTTTTATTTCATTTAAATCAAATAGTTTTATGAGTGCCATTTCAACAAAATTAAAATTAATCGTATTTCATCTAGAATTAACTTGGTTCAAGAGATTCCAAAATATCATGCAAATAAGTAATAATGTATATCGAATTATTATAAAGAAAAATGTAATTAACTTCCCGAAGGAGAAGTTTATGTTTTCATCAAAAAATCCGACCATAGCCGTTTAATTTTAAAAATTCTTCAAAGTTTGCAAAAATTACTATCGTTTTTTTGGCATTTGTCAAAGTTAGACCTTTGATCGACGTTTTCTCAAAAACGCCTGAACCGATTTCAGGGATTTAAAAGCTATTTGATGTATCTCAATGAGGACTATCGTTTGTCTGTTTTGTGAGACGATCTGCCGAGCCGTTTCTTTGTAATTTGAAAAAAAGTGTTAAACTTTTCGTCCACATTTAACCTCAAACTACCGAACCGATTTTAAAAAATCAAAAACTGTTCGAAAGATATTAGTTGGGAATGATGCTGATTAGTTTTAAGTGAAAATCTACCGAGCCGTTTTCTTGTATTTTACCGTTGAAAATAAAATTGAAGCCGATTTTTATGGAACTTTTTTTGGCGATATATATCATGGTCTTATAGAACTTACTGAAATATTGCGGCCTTACGACCAGTAGTTTAATTTTAAAAATTTATCAAAGTTTGAGAAAATGATTAGTTTTTTTGATGTTTGTTAAAATTCCACTCGGAATACTTTTAATGACTCATAAATTAATTTATTTTTTATTGATTAAGTCGATTAATTGCACATATCGGGAAGTTCATGGAACTTGCCTCAAGGCTAAATACCAAACCAACTAGTTTAGATATTATTACTGAAAACAATTAATATATAGTACGAGATTATAAAAATTATGGGCAACATTATTGAAGCAATTATTTTGAGTGAAAAAACCAAAGTTGATATTGTACCTTTACCGCGGATACCATATATAATAATTTTTTCTGAATTCGTTAAAACTGTAATCCAATACGCATATCTTATGCTATAAATCACAAAGGCTGACGATACATTTTTGTGTGATAAATTTGGAAAATCGATGTTTTAGTCGTGAATAAACAAAAAATCATTTATTTATACATCCTTTGGCATTAAAATAAATTGAGCTATTGGAAATAAATTTGTTCAATAAATTGTAGTGTATATTTCTAATATACTATTTCATTGAACATATTTCAATATTTGTTTGTTTGAAGGTCTTACAGTATAATTAAACTAAAGGGTTAAGTGTGGTTATGAGACTCATCATTTGTAGCAGTTGTACATTTATACACCCATATACAGTTTGGTATAGATAGATTGTATTGTAAAAAACATAATAATTTTTAACTAAATGGTAAATATCAGTACAGGTTATTCAAAAAATTGGAACTTTTGAATTGTAGACATGCACACACACACATCCATTTTTTCTGAGGTATGCCAAAATGTTCAGAAACTTTCAAAACGTGGATAAATGCAAAAATTTTCATTTTTGATTTTCAGCCCATTACTATAACTATCCTACGGGAAGTTACCCTTCGCCTTCCCATTTTACCATTTAAATATAGCTTAATTTCAATTCTTATTGATTAAGTTGATTATGTAGACGCATCGGAAAATTCATGCAATATTTCTTAAAAATGTCACTTACAACTAGTTAATCTTGATTTTTAGAATCTCCATTTAGATCATGAACTTTACCGAACTTTATATGAAGTATCTTTAAAAACCCCAAAAAAATTTGTCATTTAATTACGATGCAACAGCTCGGCCGATCTTTGCAAAAAAAACTATTCACACGCCCCCAAAATTGGCGTATGTCATGCGGTTTTAAATGTTTAAAATCGGTTCAGAAATTTTGCAAAAACCGTCGATAAAAATCTTTGCATTTTCCTGATTATTATAAAAAAGCAGATCGGCCGAAAAGAACCTTTTTCGAATTATTATAATTATATCGAAATAGACAAGAGGTTTTGGAGAGAACGTATCATCCGATTAAAATGATTCAAAAATATTTTTGTTTGTGTGGAAAGGTGTAGAGGATTTTGCGTAAGGAAAATGTAGCGGTTTTAAAATTGTGAAAAAATTTCAAACTTTATTTTCTAATTTCAAACTAAATTTTTGATTTTTTGTTTATTTTTTTTTCAAAGTCTTCGAAACTATTTTTTTTAAATACTGAAAATTATTTGGCTTTATTAAAATTTTCAAAAATATACAAAGTTTTTTTAAATTTCGAGTTTTAAAACAAATTTATATACTTGAATTAAATATATCCTTGCAAACTCTTCTAAGTCTGTTACTGACTGACAGTAAACAGTATTAACAGATCCAGCAGTTTCATAGACACGGATTGAAGCAAGAGCATATGAGATTAAATTAATATAAAGTGAGAAAACCTAACAGTTTGTCTTATGAAATATATGATAAGGCAAACTATAGTATCATTTTTGCTTATCGGCTTTCTATTAAGATTCTTGAATGATTGTTTTTATATTTTATATTAAACATACATTCGGTTTTAGAAAGCTCCATTCCACCATAGAACAAGCATATAGAATCTTCGAACAGATAAATGCAAATGTACTGCTTGTTTCCTTGACATATCCCAAGCCCTTGACAAGGTTTGGCATGCCGGATATCATCATAAATTAAAGAATAATTTATCTGCACAATTATTCTTAATATTAAAATCATATCTTACTGACAGAAAATTCTATTTTAGGTTAGCGAACCAAAACTCATCTCTCAGAAATATTAACTCTGGTGTTCCACAAGATAGCGTGCTAGGCCCTGTACTATTCCTCATATTTACATCTGATATACCAACTTCTCCAAATACTGAAATTGCGACGTTTGCAGATGACATATGCATTCTACTCAAGCTTGAAGACCTACCAAGCCTTGAAACATGGCACAATATTTGGAGGTTAAGAATTACCGACCAAAAATCAGTACACATCACATTTACATTGAGGAAAGATATTTTAATAAATATCCATCGATATTTATTAACGGAGAACAGATACCAGGTACCACCGGCAGATGCTTTTAAATACCTGGGTATACACCTGGATAGAAATCTGAATTGGAAAACACACATTCAGAAGAAAAGAAAACAACTGGAAGAAAAAGCCTATATACAAAAAACTATAAAAAGCCTAAGGGCCTTTATTGGTTATTAGGAAGAAAGTCTCAACTATCGACACTCAATAAACTATTAAATTATGAAGTTATTGTGAAACCCATATGGACTTACGGAATAACCCTTTGGCGGACAGCATATAAGAGTAATACAAGTTATTAAAAATTTCCAAATTAAGATTCTAAAGATCATTCTGAACGCCACAAATCCTAACGAGCTCGCCAAAGCGCTCATATCAATAAACTAAACCAAAAGACAAAAAAGAAAAACGACCATAGACTTAACTAACGCATAAAACCAAATCAATTCATTTAGGATAGAATGCAACTGTGCTCTCTTCCAAGCATTCAACAATTCATTTGCAGACAGCTTCATTTTTGTAATATTACATATTTTGTAATAAATTTATTTAATGTATGGGTGTAAATTATGCTTAAATTCATGCTTATTTATCTATAATTATATACACAATAAAAAAAATATTGAAAAGGCAGTGAACGAATTATATCTATGCATTTATGGAATGTTAGACTCTGTTTATCGAAAATTATAAGCATATATATATATAATATATATATATTATATATATATATATATATATATATATATATATATAATTAAACTAATGTAATAGGCATAAACTCACACTGTCATAATTCTTCTGCGGCAAGCAGTGGATCGCCACTCTAGAACAAATAAAACATTCAAGTTACTAACTAATATAATTCATATATGAAAATATAAACAGTATTATTTTAGTATTTTGACGCATATAATTATCGATCTTTTTAGAACAATATTAGCTACAAAATACCATTTCTAAACAGAAATCAGATAATTTGCAAATTGATTTATTTCACTTTCTATCATACCCACAATAGTTAAAATGTTTTCCTGATTATTGTTTATATTTCTTTTTTTTATAATAAACATATTCTTAACCAATTACTAAAGTCATTTGGTAACATTTTAAATAAAGTTATCTTTTAATGCATATTTTATTGTATTTTCACCTGCTTTTAATTATTTACACGCACTTTTTATTTACTTTTTAGTCTTAAATTTTCTCAAACTATTCAGCTTGCTTTGCTCGTTTTAAAATTAAAAAATACTAATGATCGACTTACATGTTGCATTAATAATATTAATTTCAATATATGTACTTATTATTATATTGGGAAAAGTTTTCAATACATTTGTACGACAATGAATCAGTATATTAATGATTCTAAAAATCCAAAGCAATGTTCTCAAGGCGTATTATAAATTTGGATAATTTTTTAAGTACAAGTGGTTAATTCATCGAGAGAAAGAAAAGCTGTTCTCACAAGATTTTGTCATTAACTTCCCGTAGGGCAAGTTATAGTAATCGCAAAAAAATCTAGAATGAAAATTTTTATATATCTTTACGTTTCAGAGGTTTCTGAATATTTTAGCATACCTTAGAAAAAATGGATGTATGTGTGTGTGTTCGGATACAAATTTTCGTCGACGATTTCGGGAACACGGATGAAGCGATTTGAATAATTCAAAAAACATTCGATTCGTATTGATAAGGAGACGTGCTGATTAGTTTTTGGCAAAGGCAGGTCTAGCCGTTCCGAAGATATGAGACAAAAAGTGCCAAAAACGGTAACTAAGTTTTTAAGAGAACGGAGCGTCCGATTTGAACAATTCAAAAAACATTTTACTTGTATTAACAAGATGAAGAACTGATCAAATTTTCATGACAGGTCTAGCGGTTTCGGAGATCTAGTAAAAAAAATGCCATCTGGCGGTCAAAAATGATCATTAGACATATGTACATCAAATTATCAGATATTTTATAGAGATTTTAACAATAAGTATAAATTTTGTTTACATTCCTATGGGTTCCGTACCAATGTTTGGGTTGGTACGTTTTTCCTATGGGTTCCGTTAGACGGCGGTGCGGCGCTTACGCGCTTCGATATTTCGTCTCTATGCAGTTAAAGCAGTACGATTGCTTTGAAAAAAAGTTCAGAATTTCCAAAATATTTCAAAATAAATTTTTCTACTAAGTCTTTTTTTTTTCAAAAAAAGTAAATTTTTGTCAAAAATTTATAGTTTCTCAAAAATCTAATTTTTTCAGAGTAAATTTTTTTCAAAAATTTTAATCTTTTAAAAAAAAAAAATTTGGTACGGAAAGTTCCAGCAATTTGCCTTAAGGCACGATGCCATGCGCCCCACTAGTTTAAATTTTGTATGTGACAAAACTAACATTAAGTTCAGCGGTTTGAATTTCGATTAATTGACTAATATAATAATTAGTCAAATAGCCTATTTATAGTCATCAGTCGAAATTTAACCCTTTGCTATGACCAGTTGTATTAATTTTTCATTGAGAAGCGAAATTATTGAATTCATAAATCTAAAATACAATGAATTGTTTTATTGCATTTTAAGTGAATCTCAAAGCATTTGAATTTGAATATTTACTTTGTAACTACACTTTTCCAACAATTTTTTTTTTTTTTTTTTTTATTTATTTTAACAGCGATCAGAATTATGAGTTCTATGAGCTGTTGTGATCAATTATTTACAATTATTATAGATGGCAACCCAAACAGTTGCCCATCTCTATGTGCTGAATTATTCAATTGTTGTAATAGTGATGACTTTTACTTCCAAGTGGCATTTGCCACTACAGCTATGCCCACGAAAGGCAATTTTCACTTGAATCATATTTGAAATCTATGATTTCAAGTGAAATTTGGTATCAAGCTGCTTTGATACCGAGCGGACCGAGGTTGGATTCGAACCCGGGACTAGGATTTGCTAGCCCACGTCCTTACCACGGGACCACGGCCGGCCCCTTTCCAACAATGGTCATCATTTTAAGCAAGCGTTGATATAATCAGCATATGATTAATATGTGGAGTGACGGAAAGTGCTTATCTCGAATCACCTGAAAAGGGGAACAGAGTGCCTTCAAGTAATCACTAAACTCGTTTATAAAAAGCAAAGTTATATAGAAGATATTGAAGTTATATATTGATGAAAAAATAAAATAAAGTAAAGTATTAGTTAGTAATATAAATTTCTTAGAAATTTCAATGAAAACCAAGATCTATATCTCTACTTAGGCTAATCTTCATGTACCAAATAAGATATAAGACTTAGGCTAGAAAAACACCACACCACTGTTGATTTGTTTATTGTGTGAGTAACCCATAAGCTCCTGTCTTCCTATATAATAATAAAACTTAAAACATTATTTATTATTTACTTGTTATTAACTTCCCGTAGGGCAAGTTATAGTAATCGCAAAAAAATCGAAAATGAAAATTTTTATATATCTTTACGTTTCAAAGGTTTCTGAACATTTTGGCATACCTTAGAAAAAATGGATGTATGTGTGTGTGTGTGTGTGTGTGTATGTATGTATGTATGTATGTATGTGCGTGTGTGTATGTATGTGCGGATACAAATTTTCGTCGACGATTTCGGGAACACGGATCAACCGATTTGAATAATTCAAAAAACATTCGATTCGTATTGATAAGGAGACGTGCTGATTAGTTTTTGGCGCAGGGAGGTCTAGCCGTTCCGAAGATACGGGGCAAAAAGCGCCGAAAACGGTAACTCAGTTTTTAAGAGAACGGAGCGTCCGATTTTAATAATTCAAAAAACATTTTACTTATATTGACAAGGTGAAGAACCGATCAAATTTTCATAAAGGCAGGTCTAGCGGTTTCGGAGATCTAATGAAAAAAGTAAAAAAAAATGCCATTTGGCGGTCAAAAATGATCATTAGACTTATGCACATCAAATTATCAGATATTTTATAGAGATTTTAACAATAAGTATAAATTTGGTTTACAGTCCTATGGGTTCCGTACCAATGTTTACGCGTTATACGGCGACGCGGCGCTTACGCGCTTTGATATTTTGTCTTTATGCAGTTAAAGCAGTACGATTGCTTTGAAAAAAAGTTTAGATCTTCCAAAATATGTCAAAATAAAGAAAACATTTTTTTTTCAAAAAAAAAAAATTAAAAAAAAATTTTTTTTTTTCAAAAAAAAGTAATTTTTGGTCCAATTTATAGTTTCTCAAAAGTCTTATTTTTTTGAAGTAAATTTTTTTCAAAAATGTTAATCAAACAGTGCAGGGAGTTCTCCGAAAGACGCACAGACGTTCACGACAAGCAAAGGTGCGGGAGGCCATCGAGTTTTGGGACCGAAAATGTGTCTTGCTTACCGAGTTAATACTTAGAGGGTACACTATAAATTTGGACAAGTACTGCGCGACAGTAACAAAACTCAATAAAGCTATCCAAAATCGCCGGAGAAGAAGACCGAGCAAGGGCGTGGCGGCGGAGTTTTTCGAAGCGTGTTTTCAGAAGTGGAAAACTCCTCAGAAAAAATGCGTTGAAAGATCTGGCGACTATGTAGAAAAATAGTTTGAAATACAAGCTTTCCAATGGTATACACATTTATTGCAATAAAAAATGCCTCAACCCTGAAAAAAATGTGGGAACCTTATTTTTTACATCACCCTCGTAATTCAATAATGATTTCTTGAAATAAGGTGATCTTTGAATTTGGAAGGGGAAGTTATAGTAATTTATTTAGTAAGTTATAGTATTTATAATTATATTAAGAGTATGGTAAGTCATAGTAATTTGCAGAAACTAAAAAATTAGTAATTTTGTATAATGTGTAAGGACGTGGTGTATAAGTGGTATAGACAATGTGGCAATATAAAAACAATAACATCACAGTCCAAACGTTAATTTTAAAAATAATTTAGTTTGACCATCTTTTGCTAATATAATACAATCAAAATGGGAGGTTTACCCACTTCGTATGAAAAATGTGGTATAATCCAATCCCAGACATTAGATCGGATACTGATTACAGTTTCTTCAGAATTTTTTAAATTTCTAGATTTTGAGTACGATTATTAACAATCGATGGTTAACAATACTCTAAAAAAGTCACATTTCAATAAATAGGAAAATTTTTATATATTATAATAACTCTCTTAGTAATAAGGGTGTTCCATTTGCAGCCAGTATCAGATCAGGATATAGTTTGCCATGTCGTGTTTGCTATACCAAACTATCTCTTGTGTAATTTGCCCAAGTGCCTGGATGTTATAATGTTGCCGAGATACTAAGATTTGAAACAAAAATTCTCACGATCATTGAGCATATATTGTCGGTACGTCATCGTCAGTATGTTCGTGTCAGTGGGTTTCTCGCGATTTGTTTAGTACTAGCCTCAGTGCCTTGCGATGTATAGTCTGTAGTCTCCGAAAATTCCTTTTTGTTGTCGCATTTTGTACGGAAGCAGCGTACCTTCGAACATACGTATTTTGATCGTGACAAGCATTCGATCGCAAGTTTGCGTAAAAGTCATACCACGTACACACGCTTACGATTTCCTTTAATAGTGCAGTAAACGGAGCGTTTTAGGTCTGAATTTTTTTACTGTGCTCCGAATTTCATGAAATTTTGGAATTAGGTTCATCTTACCCTCAAGTTTGAAAGTGGAAACAATTGCGGGTTGCGTCATAATCCCCCGGGGGGTTGACACCCCTTCTCAATTGTGTAATTACATTTTTTCAAAATAACGCCGGGAATCGATAGAAGAACTAATTATAAGAAAAAAATGTCTCTTATAGTTTTTCAAAAAAACTAATACTTTTCAAGTTACTGGCCACTAAAGATTCATATATTTTTGGCGTTTTTCTTCGTTTTTTTGCAAATATCTCCTAAAATATACATTCTAACAAAAATCATGTGCGCAGTCTTTAAACATTCATAACTCTGTCAATTTTTGTGTGAAAGAAAAATAATAAAAACAATAATAAGTCAGAAAGATTCCTTCGATTTTTATCTATATGCTTTTATACGTATCTTTTATTCTTTTTGAGATATAATGAAAATAATTTCGATTTTAAAAAAAAATGGAAAAAAAAGTTTTTATAAAATCGTGAGTTTTCTGAAAATAGTTTGCACTAAATTAGTGAATCTGCTAGAATCCATCAAGATGTCTATAATGAAGTGAATTCTAAATTGTATGTGAATTACTTTAATTCTGGTGGAAATGGCGCTCATTAAACCATATGATTTAAAAGAAAAAAACTTCGTATATGCTTCTTATTTGCATGATAGCTCACTCATTTTACACTGTAACAAAAAACTTGTAACAGCACTCATTTTAAAGCTTATGTTGAGCACTATGAAACCCGATTTCACCGAAATGCATAAAATGTAAAACCTCGAGACTAGATGGCTTTAAGTACAACAATTAAATCTTGAACGAAATAAAAAACGACTTTGCTCTTACAAATCTTGCTTAATATTTTTCCTAGAACACTTTATGTAATACCGATTTATTAAGATTATTATTGACATTATTTTGTTCATTACATGATTTTCGTTAAAATGTATATTTTAGGAGATATTTGCAAAAAAACGAAGAAAAACGCCAAAATTATATGAAAATTTAGTGGCCAGTAACTTGAAAAGTATTAGTTTTTTTGAAAAACTATAAAAGACATTTTTTTTATAATTAGTTCTTCTATCGATTTCCGATGTTATTTTGAAAAAATGTAATTACACAATTGAGAAGGGGAGTCATCCCCCGGGGGATGATGACGCAACCCGAATTGTTTTCACTTTTAAACTTGAGGGTAAGATGAACCTAATTCAAAAATTTCATTCAATTCGAAACACAGTAAAAAAAATCAGAGGTTACACCCTTTTTTTCCTCTCCGTTTACTGCACTATAACTTGCATCCATAAGAGTAAGGTATAGTGTTCGGTTGTTCTTTGTGCTGAGGGGGCACTTCTGTTTCAAGAGAGGTTTTATGGAATTATAGCAATATTATTTAATTAAAGCGATGCAGTAGAGGAAACTGGGTGCTGTCGTGACACTTTTTTTGATGAACCATAAATTTGTTAATTTATGACTTAGCTGGGAGTAAATTAAAACGGTAATTTGATTATTAAATCAAATCATACAAAAAGGGCCACATTTGAGGGACGGTTGTGACAGTGTTTGGGGTTAGTAGTGGCAGACATAAAAATAGATTAAAGACAATGGGTATAAACACCAAAATGGTTTATAACGATATTTATTGTCGTTAATAACTATGATAAGTAATAATATATAACACAACACAGCATAAACATTTAAACAAAGCTTATGAATAAAATATGACAATATCAAAACATAATATAACAAAACAAAGTTAATAAGAATTCTTTGTGAAATCTTATTTTTCTTTGTTGAATTTTCCTTTTTCTTTATATTTCGTGTTTTGTATTAACTGAGTTAGATTTTTTATCTGTTAAACTTTACCCGAAAAAAACAAAAAATACACGTCACAACAATCGTACCCCAAAATTTGTCACAACCGTGCCCAACGCACACTTTTGAGAACAAATCATCATTATGACTGAGATAAATTATCTAAGCAAAAACTAATTGATTGTAAATAACTACCAATGTTCAATTTACAGCAAAATAACACAAAAAGTTATATATCTGTATACAGTTAACAGTTATGTATAAAAGAATTCTAACATGAAAACTTAATTTTGACTCTTTAAAAGTAATGCGGTCTAAAGATCAAAGCAATAATGGGAATTCGAAAAATCATTCTTCATCTTTCTTCCTTTGGACCCTATCTCAAAATCAGTATAGTTTAGCGAATCAGTTTAATTTATTACTACTGTCACTACCGTTTCCTGGCACAATCGCAGCCAGTCTTAGCCATACCTCATTTTAATTATACTTAACGTAACGTAAAAGTAAAAATTATGTCCAGGAATTGAAAACTAAACAATGGTGATGATCAAAACCAGAAAAACTAACAACGAAAAAAAAAAATTCGTTAAAAAATTGACAATGAATTAACACTTAATTAATATAAACTAAAAGAGGTAATACCTTAGAGGTAAATTAGAAAATAGCCAATGTACCAGATTACAAAGTCAATAAAAAATAAAAAATGCGGACACACAAAACACATACACACACCAATTTTTTTGAGGTATACCAAAATGTTCAGAAACCTTCAAAACGCCGAGTCTCGACGGTCGAGAAATGCAAAAATTTTCATTTTCGATTTTCGGCTCATTACTATAACTACCCTACGGAAAGTTAAAAAAAAAATTGTAATAATTTTTTTTCCAAAAGCAATTGTTTCGTCAATACAAGCAGAAAGTTTTTTGAATCATTGAAATCGATTGCTTATTTCTTTCAAAAACCGCCATCTTTTGTACATTTAGGACTGTATCTTCGAAATGGCTGGACCTGTCTTTGCCAAAAACTAATAACCACTTCTCCCTCGGAGTGGAGTTGTGTCACAGGATTTGTCATATCCGACTTTCCTAAACTGACACTAAATCTGTTAACATGTCCAGATATTTGCTTGAGATTTTTTACTAATATAAAGATTTGGGTCGAAAGAAGTGGTCTTTTTCTCGTCTCACAGCGAATTTTAGGACTTTCCAGGTATATAATATCCCAAAATCAATCTATTTTGTATTCTATATTCTGTATACGATAATGTTTGTCCGTAAATGAGCTCTTTCAATGGTATACAACCAGCTAAAAAATATTTAGTAATATATTATAACTTTTACACAATTATGGTTTTATAATTGTGTAAAAGTAACAGTATGCTAATCAAACTACCTGATGTATAATTAATTTTCGAAAACGAAATAATAAAAGAATGTGAGGTAGGGTAGAGCGGGGCTAGTTAAGCATAGGGGCAAGTTGAGCAGTCGAAATATCTAGAAAACTATTCGTCTGGTTTAGTCAAATGTTATTTATTTTTAATCAGGTAAATATTATTTTCTATATAATTATAGTACTTTTAATATGCACAAAGATTCTGGGTATAATTCTCACGGTATTTTTATAAACTCACTTTTATTTGAAATTCCGAGTTGGGGTTAGTTGAGCTTAGTTACTAAACTTGTTCTGTCACTAAGACAATTACCATTAACTTCCAGAAATTAATTATTATTTTTAAGATTTAAGCTAAGTCTATGAGTAATAATATAAAAAAATAAAGATTTTAAACAAAAATACTGAATATAATGGTAAAATAATTCCTAAGATAAGATATTGTTTTGTTGATTCTACTTTTCGTTAATTATTCAAAGCAAGTTACTATAAGTTTTGTTTCTCTGTCAATAAAGACTATAAATATAGAACTGGTTATTAATAACTTATTTTATTTCATCACTAATCGGCATTGAACCTATTATTTCATTATACTTTCTTAGTGCTCAACTTGCCCCACCTATGGGGTACATTGAGCATACTTGACTTTTTTGCATTTAAATAGCTGTAGCTTTTAAATTTTACTTATTACCAAAAAATAGTATTAACACTTTTGTTAAGCGATAAACAACAAATCCATTAAGCCGTATAGCAATTTATTGAGACTTTTCATTGAGGAGCTATATCCGTTTAAGTAAAAATTTGCTAAACTAGCCCCGCCCTACCCTTTTAATATTTTGTGAAAAATATTATACACAAAAATTCGTTCTCTGATTTTCATATAAAAATAAACATATTCAAAGAATTCTATATTTTCTCTTCAAAAATAATTACAAAACACTTTTGATTTTGATTTTCAAGTTTTTTGTCAATTCGAGATTTGTATGCATATTGAAATGCATAAAATAGTAATTATTATAATAAAATAAACAAAAGTGTTTGAACTATTTGTAAAATATTTCCAAAGTCTTAATAAATCTTTAGATATGTTAACAACCCACTAGAGAACGCATTTGTGTCAAGTATTATGTTTCAAAGTTGTCGGAGTTGTGGAGTTGTTAAGTGGATATAACTGCCCTCTGAAGTGGAGTCAAATCCTAATCGATCCGTCTTCGGATATAAAAAGCCCATCTCTAATACATACATAATACATACACTCATACACGCACACATCCATTATAAAAATATGAAAAGAGAAAGGGCGAATGGGACTTCGCCCATTTAAAAGATGAGTATAAAATCAAGTTAAGAATTATAACATTCTAGATCCTCCCCTCACGAAGTAATACCTAACGGCGGCCGGTCTCCGCGGGGACCAGAGGCAAGGGCAAAGCGGAAGTTTTAGTTGGTATTATACCAAGGCGGTATTGAGTCCGGGATGCATAAATGCATTTCCTTCGCTATACAAAAAAAAACACATCCATTATTTCTAAGGTATACCAAAATGTTCAGAAACTCTGAAACGTGAAGATATCCAAAAATTTTCATTTTCGATTTTTGGCCGATTACTATAACTTACGCTTCAAGTTACACGCTACGCGTATCGACGACGTCCATGATTTACGTAATCGTGCCAGTATTTTCTTAAACAAAGCAGATGCTTAATATTAGGTTGTCAAATATCTCCCTTCCGCTTTTTTGCTTGGTTTATAATACAAAAAGGCGGAAGGGAGATATTTGACAACCTTATAATTCATAATTAGTTTTTAATTTTCAATGTTTCGATCATGAAATTTAAGATATTGATAAAGTTGAGAATTGGTTGAAATATATAAATTATTTGAAACTTGGAATAATAACCTATAATTTTAGGACATAGTTATAAACACACGTATCCTTGGGCAGTAATTAATATAATTACAGATAATTTAAACATCTTTGATAGATGTCAATTGGAATTCATAATGTTTAGAATTAATTGAAGGCGAAAACTTTATTTTCGAAATAAACAGTGAAAATACTATCTAAATATCTGAATCTCCATTTCTGTTGATTGGGTCAATTATTATACATTACTGGAAGTTCATGCACCTCGCCCTAAGGCAAAATGCCACTTTCAACTAGTCAAATTATGTGAATATATAGAGAAAGACTCACCAATAACGTAATTTGTTTTTGAAGAGCAATCAGAGATATATCAGCAGTTTTTGACTTAAAAACGCCGGTTTTCAAGATAGTAACAGTTGACCTATCACAATTTCATAAAACATTATAATTAGAATTTATCTACTACTGATGATTTATATTTTTAATATAATGTATCAATATCGACAAAGAGATATTTTCATTTGTAAGCATATTTAGATCTATATTTTCGAGTAGAAATGCGTATCACTACCGCTTGATATGTCAGTTTATAAATGCATATGACGGCGAAACCAAACGCAGAAGAACACTTTTTAACTTCACTTATGGTATCTGATATCTAGTAATCGCAAAAAATCGAAAATAATGATTTTTGCATATCTTCACGTTTAAGATGTTTCTCAACATTTTGGCATACCTTAGAAAAATATTTGTATGTGTGTAAGTATGTTTGGATACAATTTTTCGTCCATGATTTCGGACGCATGGATCAACCAATTTGAATGATTCAAAAAACATTCCATTCCTACTGCGGAAAAAACAAGTGCATGTCAGATTGAGTTTCACGGTTTATTAAAATTGCATGAAAAGCTTGTAAAAGTGTACAGAAAATTAAATAATTGCTTACTTAAACCATACATAATCGAGACACTAATGTGCGTTTGTGGAATCAACAAAAGATCTTACATTTTAATCAAGATATAACAACAAAAATGAAATCAAACAGTAAACCAACAGAAATCCTAAAACTACGAAGGACCGTTATTAGATCGAGCAAATATAGCAAGATACCTCGCGAAGAAGGTCGGACCGACATGTTTACAACGGAAAAATCTCGCTGCGCTCATCTACATCTGATCCTGACTAGTATTATCATCTAGTAATAATGCATCTACAAGTCTGTCTCAACCACAATCAGATCAAGAACAGAAGTAAACGACTACAATAAAACCCTCCTCTGAAAATTACAAACCAAGATGGTTAAAAGTTAGCAGATCATCTAAGTGGCATTTTTAGCGCACTTATACATTCAACTCAATTATAATATAATTATAATCAAAAATTTAGAAACAAAATTAAGAATGTGACTTCGAGCATTAGAAATCTAGAATGCGGGGTACCATGGGGGCAACGTGCTGAGCCCAGTACTTTATCTCCTTTCTACATGCGATATGCCCACAGATGATCTTCTAACCCAAGAATGAGCAAACCGCGGCCCGCCAAGCGTTTCTCAACTATAGATTATTTTTCTATATATTTTATCAAATACGGCTGTAAAGGCTAATTTTGTTGTCAGCCAAATGCTGGTAAAAACTGTTGTTCGCAGAAATAGCATTTTCTGATAAAATAAATATTAATTTATATATTAGTTTAACAATATTGTAAGAAAAATTGAGAACTTGTCTGAGAACATAGCAATAACGCATTTCCAATTCTAAAATAATTAAATAAGTAAATTTTATAAAGTCGCGAGTGGAAATCACCATAAACTTAAAGAATTCCTGAACAATTTAAAGCGTGCATATGGCGATGTGCTTTTTAATACCAAAGTACGTCAGCTCAATAGTGATGCAATGCTTAAAAGAGTATACTACCCAATTGGCGAACTACAATTGTTTTGGATATGAAAGAATAGTTGTAGTACTTTTGTCATCTTGGCAATGAAGAATAATATCTTCTGCAGAATCTTGTGTCTCACTTTCCATATTTAGAAAAATATGTGAACAAATTTGATTTAATTTATTTTTTTTGCCATTTAACATCGATGTAGGTACACTGTATGAAAACCATCACAGAAAGTGATCAGCATGCAAAATAATACAGATTAAAAAAATATTTTTTTTCAGTAAACATCGAATTTTTTTATAAAACTCATGTCAGCTAAGAAATTTTTGCTTTAAAAAAAACGCAAAGAAAATTATGATAAATTCTTTTTTTTTAAGTACGTATGTATGCAAATAATTACACAAGTCCACAAAAGAAAAGCTGCTAGAAAATAATTAATTCATTTAGGAAAATTTATGAACTGATGATTTGCCAGTTTTCAAATATTTTGCGTTCCAATTTTGACTATAGATTTATCTTCAGCGGTAAAAGGTACATGGGAAAACATGACACACACCCAATCCAGATAACATTTTTGTGGATCTGTATTATTTTTAACAATAAAATTCATAAAAAAAATCCAGCGATCAAAATTGAGTGAAATATATCAAAGCTGCATACGCATTAAAAAAATTAAAATGAAGAGCAAGATTTGAAAAAAGGCTGATATTGATCAGCTTATGTAAAAAAAAGCAGTGCCAAATTTTTCATTAAAGTTTTCAAGTAAATTAGTTTCTCTGTTTAACTATTATTTGTTTTTATTTTATATTATTATTTATATACACTTATAATATTCACTCGTAATTATATAAAAATATAAAATATATAGTTTTTTCAATTTTGTATATCTGTTCTTTTCTTGTTGCAATTTTGTAATTTTGTTGCAATTACATTATACCCGTACTCAGTCAATGAATCTTTTTGACTTAATTTTAGTTCAGACTTTTGAGTTTATGAAAAATCTTCAATTTTATTCAAAAAGAAAAAGCAATTTATTATTTCATCGGTTGTATAACCGTAACAATTTTTTTTAAATTTTATTCTTTATTTTAATTTTTTTAATGCGGAATGGAAAACTACATGCAACTCCAAATTTTACTCTCTTATAATAGTCATTTTAGCTCGATAATCGATCAATTAACAATGATCGTCTTTTTTGTGAACGATTTTAATTGAAAATCGATCAAGATTTTTCTGATCTTATAGAAAAGCTTAAATTTCTCCGCTCTATTCGTTGCAAATTTTTAAAAACAAATCTTAGATATTGGCAACGAAATGGTAACATTCGATAAAACTAACTGATTTGCAGACTTATCCTATTGTACAAACATTTCACGATGTGCATAAGAAGTACATAGTTTTTTAATGTCTTTCAGGAGAAGCAATTCCAGCTAAAAGTTAAAATTTAATATTAAAATCTGAAGATAAAACTGTTTTTAAAATAAAATTAGATTTTTTTTAGAATTATTGAAATCTCACTAGTTTTGCTAAGCCCAGCATAACATAATACAAATATCAATGTATTTTTGTGTTAGCTGCCCCTTTCATTTGTATATTACATATTTATACATTCAGAATTAGTTATCCATTTTTTACACTAATGATTTTTTAAAAATATTTTCTAAGGCAAAACGTTTGCCGGGTCAGCTAGTATATATAAATTCCGTGCGGCCCGCCATGAAATTTTAAAATTGAAATTGGCCCGTGGGTTAAAAAGGTTGCTCGCCCTTGTTCTAACCATATGCACTTATGCCAATGACATAACAATAATTTCATGCAATTCTAATCTAACAACAGCAACTTGTCAGTTACAAAATTATTTATCTAGTCTCGAAAAATGGTTTTTAGAATGGAATATCAAAATCAATATCGAAAAGTCTCAACATATAATTGTTTCACTAAAACACCACAACAGTCCACTTTATCATCATGAACAATTCAATAATTCCTCTATGCAATTCTGTCAAATATTTAGGTATGCACATTTATTCGAAGCTGACATGGAAAACGCACATTGGATATAAAAAGAAACAAATCCAACTGAAAATAGAAGATTTTTACTGGCTTTTTGGGAGGAAATCTGAAATCTCTCTGATAACAAGGTACTTCTGTACAAAACTATCATAGTACAAAACTATCATTTGGACTTATGGAATCGAACTATGGGATTGCTCTTTTAAATCAATACATCATTCAAAAGTGCCAGAACAAAGTTCTGCGTATCCTAACTAATGCGCCTTGGTATATTTCGAACTTTTGCCTACATAAATATTTGAAAATCTCAACAAGCAACGAAATGATCAAGATTAGAAGTTCATCTTTCAACAATAAATCAATCCAGCATACAAATCCTACTATCCAAGCGATTCACAGACCGTTAAGAAGATTAAGCAAAAAATGGCCTTCCGATCTACCAAACACCTAGCCCAATGTCTGCTCGCGCCCTGACTTAGTACGCGGCATACATCATCATCATGTCATTATTTTTGTATTACTGTTTTTATTTTATTTTTATTTCAACTTTTTTAATTTATATTCAATTTATTGAATTTTTTTGTGTTTTTCTTTTTTTGCACATATCAATTTTGTAAATAAGACATTAAAGTCTTGATTAACAAAAATAAATTATAAGACAAAAAAAATCCTACTGCGGTTTCGTTTCGGAGATACAGAAGAAAATGTAAAAAAAAGATATTTGGCGATCTAACTTGATCATTAGATATATGCACATCAAATTATCGGATATTCTATAGAGATTGCTATTAATCATGGATCAATATTTATTGATTATTTCTTTTGCTCGAATATTGAGTTCTGATACGGTAAGTTCCAGAAATGTGCCTTAAAACACGATGTCAAGCACCACTAGTTAATTTTAATTTTGAACAAATATATCGAGTTGAGTGCATTCACAACAAATATCCCAGTGAAGAAATGGAAAGTTCGAAGGTTGTTTACTATGGTAAATCTATGTTATAGATAAAACGTATCCATAAGATAATGCCTTAAGAACTAAGCTAATGAAAAACGATATAGTATAGGGAGAGCCATCAAACAGCTACCAAACTATATTCAGTAATTAATTATCAAGTTACCAGCTAATTATTCATTAATTAATCATTACAAATTAATCATTGTAGAAATATATATTAAATTAAATATTATTAAATATATTATATTAAAATTTGTCATCTGGTCCCTTTTATCTCATAGGCGGTGTAAAAAAAGACAGCCAGATGGCAAAAAGGTCCACTATTTAATTTTTAATTTTAAAAAAGTTTAATAAAATAATAACTACATTAATCAATACGATGCAATTTAATTATTTGTTTGCACAACAAAATTAAAAATTATATATTATCAAAACCATCAATTATATATTATCGAAGCACAAATAATTAATTCTGTTCAATTTGTAATGAATATATACTCGTTCTTTGAAACACAATTATTAAAAATAATGCAAATACAACTTTTGTTTGAATTACATATTTCATGGGCACATTTGTTACAAAGATCACACTGCACACAACAATTCTATAAAACTTCATCAGAAGAATCTATCATCAGAGTTAGCATAACTATTAATTTATCTATTGTCAAATTGTCCTTTTCAACTTATTTTACTTTTTATGATTGTTTACAGTTTTGGTTTAATTGGACGTTTTTACCCCAACCACATATAAGCTTTAATAGAAGGCATATAATTTAATAGAAGCATGCCATCGTGTCTTGAGGCAAATTCCTGACATCGTATCGCAATTTAAATTTTTTGAAAATTTTGAAAAACTAATCTTTTTTGAAAATTTTGATTTTTTGATGACTTGATCATTTTGAAGTTTTTCAAAAATTATGAATTTTTTGAAACGATCGCACCGCGTAGCTGTTTTGGGCGCTGCGTTGCAGTCTCTAACAATTAAACATTGTTTTAACTTTTTTATTAGATCCGAAATCGCTGATCTGCCTTCCCAAAAATTTAAACAATTCCCCATTCTATCAATACAAGTGAGATGTTTTTTGAGTCATCCAATTTGGATGACCTGTTCTTTCAAAATCTTCTATCAAAACGGATATCTCCCGGTTAATGAAAATGGAATGTTATTTAACCCCTCGCGATGAAAATTTTGATCCAAAAATGAATATAACGAGCCGCGCTTATATAAACATCACAACACTTTGACCCAAGTATCGATCATTCAAATCGGTTGACCCGAATTCGTGGACAAAAAATTGTATCCGCACAGACACACATACATCCATTATTTATACGTTATGCCAAAATGTTCAGTAACACCTGAAATGTAAAGATATGCAAAATTTTATTATATTAAATCCTACGAAATGTTAAACTTTAAAATAACAACACACTTTATGAAACAAAATAAATAACGTATTCATAAGAATTATATGCAATTATCTAAAACTAAACAACAACGCTAAAAACCAAAAATCTTTTGTTTTTAATATTGATAAACGGCTGTTTATCTCGTGATAATATTGTCGCCCGATGAAAGATGATGATTAGTTACATATCTTCTACTTTCAAGTAAATAGTATAGTTAAAAAAGATGGTGGACCTTTTTACCCGTGGATCTCTAAGCCCCGCACTACCCTAACAGAAAATATGGAAAATGTTTTACAAAAATCCATAATCTTATTTTCATATGGTATTAATATTCATGTAACCTTAAGATAGATAATTTTGAATACTTGGTCCGATTTATTTAGAGGCATTCTATATAATTAATTGTTAAAACTATAAAACACTATAATAGTATAAACAACTATAACAAACTATAATAATTTCACAAAAGTCACTTTTTAAGTCAATCAGCTTATGCGGCCTCTTTCATTTCTGCCTAATTAAAGTGTGGCCTCTAATGGCAAAAAGGTTCCCCACCTCTGGTCTATCCCCTATAAGAGTAAAATTTGAAAAAAAAATGTTTTCTTTATTTTGAAATATTTTGGAAGTTCTGAACTTTTTTTCAAAGCAATCGTACTGATTTAACTGCATAGAGACAGTGGCGTACCTAGAACTTTCGCCGCCCGGGGCGATCTCCTGATTGCCGTCCTTTCAATTATAAGTCAGTCAAATAGTAGTTTTCATAAATTAATACAAATAAACTAGTGGTGCATGGCATCGTGCCTTAAGGCAAATTGCTGGAACTTCCCGTACCAAAAATTATTATTTTTAAAAAAACGATTAACATTTTTGAAAAAGTTTTACTTAAAAAAAAATAGTTTTTTGAGAAACTATAAATTTGACACAAAATTACTTTTTTTTTGAAAAAAAAATTATTGAAAAAAAATGTTTTCTTTATTTTGACATATTTTGGAGTCTGAACTTTTTTTCAAAGCAATCGTACTGCTTCAACTGCATAGAGACGAAATGTCAAAGCGCGTAAGCGCCGCGTCGGATAAGCATTGGTACTGAACCCATAGAAATATAAATAAAATTTATATTTATTGTTAAAGTCTCTATAAAATATCTGATAATTTGATGTGCATATGTATAATGATCATTTTTGACCGCCAAATGGCATTTTCTTTTACTTTTTTCATTAGATCTCCGAAACCGCTAGACCTGCCTTCATGAAAATTTGATCAATTCTTCATCTTGTCAATACAAGTAAAATGTTTTCTGAATTATTAAAATCGGACGCACCGTTCTCTTAAAAACTGAGTTACCATTTTTGGCACTTTTTGCTCCGTATCTTCGGAACGGCAATATCTGCCTTCGCCAAAAACTAATCAGCACCTCTCCTTATCAATACGAATCGAATGTTTTTTGAATTATTCAAATCGGTTGATCGGTGTCCCGAAATCGTCGACGAAAATTTGTATCCGCACACACACACATACACACATACATCCATAAAAGATGAGTATAATGTTTATGAATTATCATATTGATTATAACAAGTTAAAGAATTATATCATTCTAGATCCTCCCCCCACGAAGTAATGCCTGTTTCCGTGGGGACCAGAGGCAAGGGCAAAGCTCATTTTCGATTTTTTTGCGATTACTATAACTTGCCCTACGGGAAGTTAAAAAAACATTATACTTGTAATGACGAAATGAATATTTGATAAAATTTTCGTAAGGCGGGTCCAGCGGTTTTCGAGATACAGAAGAAAAAGTAAAATAAAAAAATACATTTGGCGGTATAAAAAGGAACATTAGACGCATTCACATCAAATTATCATATATTTGATAAAAAATTTAAAAATGAGTAATAATTTATTTTGTTGGGTTCCGTACCAAGATTTTTAAATTTTAAGGTTTACATATACGGTTCAAGCTAATTTTAAAATTTTCAGAATTTTTTTTTTTCAAAATTTTCCAAAATATACAGATTTATACTTCAAATATGTTTCAAAATGTATATATTTCAAATGCGTTATTCTGATCGTAAGAAATATATCCTCAGATGGATTTATTCGGCATCTCTCGCTAATGTAAACTTTCTCAAGTGCTTTGAGTGATAAGATCGTCACTGTATATTTTATGATCGATAAAATATATAGTATTATAATTATCTGTTTACTTAATTCTGGTACCGAAAGCTTCAGCAATTTGCCTTAAGGCACGATGCCATACACCATTAGTTTAATATTATTACTCTGAAGGTAGACTGAGTAGCTCCAAACTAAATTCTAATAGGTTAATTCTAATTGGATTTAATAACACATAGCAAAGTATGTAAAAAAAAGATAATATAAACACTATAAAAATGTTTGATTCAATGTATATTCGCCTAAGTAAGAGGAAAAGGCCCGAATTAATACTTTGTTGACTCAGAAAATTATAAAATGTTTGTGAATCTACAATTAACATCTAATCTACATTTAACTCAAATATTGCAATAACAATTTTTTTTTAATATACTAACATACCTTAGTTAGAGTAGTTAAAAAGAAATTTGCATTGGAAAACTTATTTAGTATGACTTAATAACTTTTATATAATACTTATTTAAAATATGTAAAACAGTGATATAATTAATTTTATATTGTCTAGTTGTAATTGTATAAGCAAACTCAAACATGGAACTACCAAGTTAAATTTGCTTTTAAAAAGATTTCACGAATACTCCATTTAATAACAGAAAAATTTAGTTTTTGATTATAAAATGTAAAAGAATCTGCTATGGAAATCTTGTACTGTCTGAATCCTAACTCATAATATTGAAATACCAAATTATTGCCAAACTTTAAGTAGGCAATAAAATCATTTTAGAGAAAAAATAAATTGTACTTACAGATCAATTAGAAGTTTTATATGCCACCTGTTAAAATTATTAAAGTATAATTCTTAAATAAAAAATATTATATTGCAATTGAAATGTTTTATTGAAAAGTAAAATATTTATTGGAATAAGACAAAAATGGTTAAGTTTTGAGATAAAAATATTATTTTATTTTATTGTGTTGAATGTTACATTTAATATTTTGATGTCTAATCTAGTAAACAAAATGAGCGCCATAAGAAGAAACGAAAAGTATTTTTGTTTGATGTAATAAAGAAAAATATTGATTGATTACAGATGAACTTCAAATACGTTGAGACTCTTTGTTGCTTCTTACGATTTGGAAGTATGAAATTGAAACTTAACTCTTTATAAAATCAGACTTATAACTCGTTTAGACGTTAAAATCACATATTTGTGCCATAAACATAGCTTTTAGTACTAACTTTATTTGATACACTTTTTTTCAAAAATGTTTCTAAATTCCAAAACACTCTAAAAGTTAAATATTATAACAGTAACAGACAATTCTAATTATAATAATCTAACAACTATGCACAGAAAAATAGCTTCCTATTTTTGTATAATGTTCATTAGTCAAAAATACGAGGCGTGGTAGAACAGTAAATTCTTTAGCTACATTTTTCATTATTTTCATAAAACCTTTTTTAAAAGTAAAATGATTCCCAGGAAAGATATCCAAAATTAGAAGAAAATACCTAAATAAAATAAAAAAAATTAGTTAATAAAATTGTTAAATATTAAGTTAATTCTAACATTAATGAAAATAAAAGTTCCTGGATCCAATAAATTGATTACAACCGAAAGAAGTAGGATGACTGGACAACATAATTAATATGACACCATTTCAGAAAAAAAATATTCCTAGTCCAAAAAGCTTGATATTCCAAATTGGTTTGTGTGAAAAATAGTGCAAGTGACTGAAATCATAAAAAAATTATTAATTATTATAACATAAAGACTAAAAACTATGAATTTCTTGCCAATTTTCAATGCCTTTGAAATGCAAATATACACCCATTATCTATAAAATACAAATTCAACATATATATATATATATATATATATATATATATATATATATATATTTATCTTTCCGTATTTTCGGGAATTTGGCATTCATTGGATCAAAAATAAATTTACTTCAAATAGCTTTAACAATTTCTTTTGCTTTTTGAAATTATAATTGACATCTGGTAATATATTTCTGAAAATTCATGATAGAATCTGCTGATGGCTGTTGTATGTAGGTTGCATCCGCAAAATGCACATACATATGTTATAAGAAAATGTCGCTCGAGCACAATACTCGTTTTTAGCATTACTGTCAAACATTTATTACTCTATTTTATTCATGTTTAAATTACTGTTACAGTCATAATTTACCTCTTGGATTGTCCTGAACAAGTTAGACTTATTGCCCATTAAATAAGCTATTTTAAAAATTTTGCTTATTATGGGCGTATGATCTATTTAATATACCACTGCTCACAGAACAACTGCACTACACTTAAATCACCAACTGAATTTACAAAACTGAACAGCACTACATAGAAACAGTATAACTTAAATAAAATCGAGCTAATTGATTTAAAGTATAAAAAAAACTATTTATCGAAACAATGACCATAAAACCATTACACAAACTTGACGACGTTAGTTGCTGGGTCATATTACGACGTAAGGTATCTGAAAAGCAATATTTAGCCATAGACATTCCACAGGAAGCAGAGTAACAGATGGGACCATGCGAATGATGTGGAGAATCCATAGATATCATATTTGTGATTCTGTACTAAAATCCACATTTTTTTGAATAAACTTAATTCTTTACTGGTTAACTTAAAAAAAAAACTGGTGGTGTATGGCATCGTACCTTAAGGCAAATTGCTGAAACTTCCCGTACCGTAACAAAATGTTCGAGAAATATTAAATGTTTTCAAATAGATTATTATAAATATTGCATACAATATTAATGTTATAACATTGTCTAATATTTATAAGAATTATATAAACTGAATTGCAAAGTTGAACTTATTAGTTTAAAGTATATTAGAAATTTAGTCAGAATTAAAATTAAAATCTGAATTATTATCGATACACAAAAAAAAAAAATAAATAAATCCCAAAAGCAATTATTTTGTTAAAACAAGCAAAAAATTCTTTGAATCATTCAAATAGGACGCTTAGTTCTTTCAAAAACTGCCATTTTTTGCACATTTAGCTCTGTATCTTCTAAATGGTTACACCTACCTTTGCAAAAACTAATCACCTCTTCTCCCAATCATTACAAATTGAATGTTTTTTTAGATCATTCAAATCGGATACTCCGTTCTCCCAAAAACTCGATTTGTATTTTCTGCACTCTTTGCTCCGTATTTCTTCAACGGCTGGACCTGCCTTTGCCAAAAAGTAATCAGCACATCTCCCTATCAATAGGAATCGAAAATTTTTTGAACTATTCAAATCGGTTGATCTGTGCGCCCGAAAACGTGGACGAATAAACGCGGACATACAAAACACACACACACATTCATTTTTTCTGAGGTATGTCAAAATGTTCAGAAACCTTCAACACGTGAAATATGCAAAGATTTTCATTTTCGATTTTCGAGCCATTACTATATGAACTTACCCTACGGGAGGTAGGGAAGAAAACAATTTTAATAATCTTTAAAATTTTATCATATATTTTAAAAATTTATCATATTATAATTTTTATCATCAAAAAATTATAATTTAATTAATTTGAGAAATTAAAAACATAGTAATTAAATTTTAATTTATGCATTTTTCAAAATTCAAAAATTTGAAACATTTTTTCATCATTTTTTCATAATTTCAAAATTCTGTAATTTTTTGATAAATTTATGGAAAATCAAAAATCTATTATTTCTAAAAAACTATTGAACGTTTTTGAAAGTTAGATTCATTTTTAACAAAAATTAAAACACGTTTCACGAAGTTAAGTCTAGGAACTAAAAGTACTTATTGCAATTACACATATTAAAGTGTTTAAAAGAAATGATGATAGAAATACCAAAAAATATTAAGAATTAAATGATCAATGATGAAAAAATCTAGAATAGTTTTCTTTCTCTCAAGAGTCTACCAAAATGTAGTAGCAAATATAAAAATAACAATATTTAATAATTTATAGGTACTAGACTTTAAGTATTTCTTGTACTTGCACTTCTCGCATGTGAAAAGTACTTTGTGGTATATGCAACTTTTATATCAACACATTTGTAGCATTGATAATTTGGGTTGATACTTTTCAATACTCAAATCTTTCTATAAAATTACAAATAATCTACAAAGTTATAATATTGAAAATTCATTTATTTGATTTTCGTTTTCTGACTCTATTTAATTTGATATTATAACAATTTCTATTACTAACCGCACATGTATATTTAGTGGCATTAGAGTTTGATTGATACATATTAGAATTTTCAGAAATACTTGAATTAATACAAACATTAGTTGAAACAACATTGTTATTAATAGATGATTTTGGAACATGACCTCCATTATGTATAGCTTTCAGCATTGCATCTATTTCATTCACTTCATGTTTATTATTTTCTGATAAATTGCTTTTTGAATCATCTATTTTAAAAGAATAATCCAGTGTATCATTTTCAAGTTGTGATATTATATTTTCAGTCGACTCAGAATGAACATGATTTTTTTCCACATTAAAATTTTCTTTTTTATCATTGCTGTTTTTGATATTATGTTCCGATTTGAAAGATGTTCGACCATCAGTTAATCCTAAAGATTTCTCACAAAATGTATCAAAATTATCAGAATGTTGTTTAAGTTCAGTATGTTTCTCTTCATTTATTTCACTTTTCATGTTTGTTGGCTCAGTTTCTAGTTGCTCACATGGTTTTTTACTGCAATTGTTTACAGACAAACCTGCAGAAGGTATTTGGTCATTTTTAAATATTTGTGCAGATTTTTTATCTTGTTTAAGTTCCATATGTTTCTCCTCATATATTTCACTTTGCTTGTTTGTTATCTCAGTTTTTGGTTGCTCGGAAACTTCTTGATTGCAATTGTTTTCCGACAAACTTGCAGCAGGTATTTGATCATTTTTGAATATTCCTGCAGATTCATTATCATATTTGCTGTCATCTTTGGTATCTTTTTGTTTATTTTGAATTAGTTTATCTTGCTTTGTCTTTTCAGATGACTTTTCAATATCAAAATCCTTACCATGTAAGGATATGGAAGATATTTGAATATTTTTTGGGATTTCTGAGGATTCCTCCATCTTGATGTTTTTTGAATATTTAGGCTCTCTGTCATGTATACGATCTATTTGTTTCTTCTGGTCTATTGTATTTTGCACATTTGAGTTGTTTACATCGGGCACATGATCTGAATTTTGTGAATTATATTCATTTTCTGATGTTAGAGTCTTTTTATTTGGTATGTTAGAAATTTTGTTCTCATTATGTTCAGTTGATTTCCGCATATCATCTCCTTTTACTGACAGAGATAAATTTGTTTGCACACATTTTTCAATATCTCCAGGATCTTTATCATCAACATCAAAAACACCCATATTTTTTTCAGATTCTTTTTGCAACTCTTTTATTAAATCTTGCTTCTTCTTAACCAAGATATCAATCTTGGCTTCATGTTCCAAGTCATTCACTGATCTATAGAAAATTATAAATTAATATATCATTCAGAGAATTATAAAATATATTAAAAATTAAGTCAATTGATCTCACACTAATTTATTTAAAGTTGAAGAATTAAGTATTTGATCCTAATTTATGTAGGTAGCCCATAGAGCACGAAAAGGCACAAATTGATAATAATAAGTCCAAATATTTATAAAACATGCTTTATGCCCAAGGAATATAAAATAATATATGTCTGAAAATCTTGACACAATCCTTGAGAAAAAATGCTTTTTTTTCAAGTTATTTCACCGTAACTTCACATTGGATATTCACAGAAAAAAATTACATTTTACATTTGTAATTATTCGATGTTGTGGTGATATTAGATATTTCCAGCTTCAGGAACTACTAAAAATATTATTACATTTATAAAGATTTTAAATAATTGAAAATTGAAAGATTTTATTTTTTACCATTGAAAAAATGAATGAAAATAAATATTCATGAAAAATTAATTTTATGTTACTAACAATTATAATTGGCAAATCTTATAAATTTACTGAAAAGAATGTAAAAATAATACAAAAATTAACTTAGATATAATTTCATTATTTAACAAACAATGTATAGTACAAGCTTATGATTAAAAACAGCTTGCGAACAACTATAGATAGCAAAAGATAAATAAAAAAATACAAAACAAAACTTCTTGCAAAATGCATTTAAAAGTTTTAACACATTCAAATTTAATTTGGTAACATTGCTTACTTGCAACTTTCACTACATAAACCAAAATATTTGATAAATAGTAATATTGTATAGCATTTATAGTAGTATACCATTTTGTTTTTACATAAATAGTATTTATGGTAATTTACCATATATCAATAAGGTAAAATGCAATATCATATATAAAATAAATTGTAAGAATTGTCCAGCAACTAAATTATACAGGCCAACATAAATTAATATGTTATAAATGAAATAATTTTTTAAACACATACCCACTCATAAAACACACATCAGACACAAAAACCATTTATAATTTCATACTCATAATTTCCCACCCATATGATCATTTAGAGGTAATAAATAAGGGAGGAAAAACAGAAGGTTTTTCGTGAAATGAATAATTAAAAATAATATTCATTCTGCTAGCATAAATATTCAGGTTGTTCTAAGATGAAAACATGGATAAATTATTGTACTCACGATTCATGATTGGTCCTTGTTTTTGAGGATTTGTCTAAATGCCGAGTTCTACTATTATGATTTTCTTTATTTATGTTACTGTGTTTTTCAGGTAGGATTTTAGAGCTATTTTGTCTTCTGTCTTCTTTATGAGAACTAGATGGTCTATCCTTGTCCTTTGAGTACCTTCTTTCATATCTTTCTCTTTTATCATTGTATCTCTTTTCAGATACTGTTGAATTATCAGATTTATTGCTTTTTGTAAAATAAGCATCTAAATTTGTTTTGTTTTTCTTAGATAAATCACTTTTGTAATTTTTTTTTAATTCATGAGCAGGATCTTTATTTTGATTATTTTTTAATACAGGTGGTTCTTTATACTGACTTTTCAAAGTATCATAAGATAAACTGGAATTTGATTTTGAAGTTAGCTTTTTATCAACATTTGCACTAATTTCCAATTCTGCCCTTTTCGTAGTTGAATCATTTTTACAATAATTAATATCATCACTATTACCAGCATTATCAGACATTTTTATTCTCTTGGAAAATTTATCATTAGCATCATATTTCCTTTTGTTATTATTTTTATTATAATGCTGCTTGTCATTAGTAGAATACTCATTATTTGGATGCTTTGATATAACATTCTCATCAAATGTGGAATCCTTTCGCGTATCACTGATATTTCTATTACGACGGAATACAAGATCATCATTTCTGGAATATATTCAAATGTAATAAACAATTAGGAATCAACAACTACAAAATTACATATCATAAATAATAATTACTGCTTCCTTAATTCTGCAATTGTTTTATCTTTTCGAGCCACTTCTGATTTAGCAGTTTTCATAAGAGAACTTAAATTATTAGTAAGTTGGTTATTGGCATCACATAATTCCTTAATTTTAGCTTCAAGACTAGATATGTGCTGATCCTTATCATTATTTTTCTCTGATAAGTGTTTAACTTCAGTTTCGAGCTGAAACAACATTTTAACTAATTTATCTAATTTAAAGTGATGAGAATTGATATATTAACACCAATGTCTCTCTCATAAATGAAATAATAAAATATATTATTTACAAAAACTATAGCTATTTATCAATACTATCTAGGTATCAATATTATAATTATTTAGTTTTAAAACATATACGTATAATATATGTAGTATAAAACATATATTAGGTTGTCAAATATCTCCCTTCCGCCTTTTTGTATTATAAACCAAGAGCAAAAAAGCGGAAGGGAGATATTTGACAACCTAATATAATATTAAGTTACTATTACTTTATAATATTCTGAATATTATTGTTTTTTATGTTAATTATTTTTAATATTTATTTTTATAATCTGTTGTTCAATTATTCGCTAAGTTGTAATTATACAGCGAATGGTAAATGTAAAACAGTACCGTTTTTATACGTTCCCCAAAATCAAAGTCTTCTAAGTCCCCGTATATGTCAAACTCTTCCTTTGACATTTTCGCAATTTGTTAAAACTTTGTAGAAAACTATCATAGTTTATAAAATTGAGTATTAAAAGAAATTATAAATTTGATAAATTCTTCGAAGGCTAAATTTTACTTTTAAATCTTGACATTCCATTTTTATGTACCGGCCTACGTCATTTGAAGTTGGGTTCGTAAATAAATCGTTTCTGACATAAGCATTGTGCGCGTTGTGCGAATCGTGCGAATCTATGGCGCGAAATGTGCGTGACTGCAGCGCCCATGCAGCGCCGTAATAAATATGAACTAATTGCGGCTATCAGTGTGTGGTTTTCATGGGTTTTTATATGTTTGTTAAAGATAGAAGATATTAAATAATTGTTATAAATAAAAATAAACAAGATACAGTAATAATGTGAACGCTGAATGTTTATTGAAATTATCAAATTTACTTCAACGTACTTAAAACATAATTAAGTATAATGATTAATTAAATAAAGAAATGCAGTAAATATTTTTAAGGTTAAGTGCCTCAAAGCTTATGTCAAATGTCTAGGGTCCAGGTATTTGACAGTTTCGTGGGCGTGGCCTATCGGCGAAGGCGTGGCCAACATTTAAAACCTATTTTCTTTATGAAAATGATTAAAATATAATAATTTATTCAATTAAATTTCATTTATTTTGCATTATCTTTGTTTGACATAAAAATCTTTAACCTAAAATCAAGTATTTTTACATATGTCATAGTACATTGATACCAACCGCCATGATCTGCAGTGTCAAAATATGTTCGAAGATGTGTTGAAATAGTGTCGAGGGCCTGCCAGTGTTTATTTGGCAAATTTTTTACATTTATCTTATCAATAACTGAATAAGTGATGAATATTAATAAATAACTATGAATATAAAGTAATAATGTTGTGTTTTATATTAGTTCGTCAACGTTTTCAGGCTACTTTTTACAATTGTTAACAATCGTTCTTGAGGTTATGTTAGTGGCGGGTCTGCCAGAATTTATTTGGCAATTTTTTTACATTTATCTTATCAATAACTGAATTAGTGATGAATATTAATAAATAACTATGAATATAAAGTAATAATGTTGTGTTTTATATTAGTTCGACAACGTTTTCAGGCTACTTTTTACAATTGTTAACAATCGTTCTTGAGGTTATGTTAGTTACGGGTCTGCCAGAATTTATTTGGCAAATTTTTTACATTTATCTTATCAATAACTGAATTAGTGATGAATATTAATAAATAACTATGAATATAAAGTAATAATGTTGTGTTTTATATTAGTTCGACAACGTTTTCAGGCTACTTTTTGCAATTGTTAACAATCGTTCTTGAGGTTATGTTAGTTACGGGTCTGCCAGAATTTATTTGGCAAATTTTTTACATTTATCTTATCAATAACTGAATTAGTGGATATTAATAAATAACTATGAATATAAAGTAATAATGTTGTGTTTGATATTAGTTCTACATAGTGAAAGTTATGTTTTTTGTTTCATAAATTAGTGGCGGGTCTGCCAGAATTTATTTGGCAATTTTTTTACATTTATCTTATCAATAAATGAATTAGTGATGAATATTAATAAATAACTATGAATATAAAGTAATAATGTTGTGTTTGATATTAGTTCTACATAGTGAAAGTTGTGTTTTTTGTTTCATAAATTAGTGGCGGGTCTGCCAGAATTTATTTGGCAAATTTTTTACATTTATCTTATCAATAACTGAATTAGTGATGAATATTAATAAATAACTATGAATATAAAGTAATAATGTTGTGTTTTATATTAGTTCGACAACGTTTTCAGGCTACTTTTTACAATTGTTAACAATCGTTCTTGAGGTTATGTTAGTGGCGGGTCTGCCAGAATTTATTTGGCAATTTTTTTACATTTATCTTATCAATAACTGAATTAGTGATGAATATTAATAAATAACTATGAATATAAAGTAATAATGTTGTGTTTTATATTAGTTCGACAACGTTTTCAGGCTACTTTTTACAATTGTTAACAATCGTTCTTGAGGTTATGTTAGTTACGGGTCTGCCAGAATTTATTTGGCAAATTTTTTACATTTATCTTATCAATAACTGAATTAGTGATGAATATTAATAAATAACTATGAATATAAAGTAATAATGTTGTGTTTTATATTAGTTCGACAACGTTTTCAGGCTACTTTTTGCAATTGTTAACAATCGTTCTTGAGGTTATGTTAGTGGCGGGTCTGCCAGAATTTATTTGGCAAATTTTTTACATTTATCTTATCAATAACTGAATTAGTGATGAATATTATTAAATAACTATGAATATAAAGTAATAATGTTGTGTTTTATATTAGTTCGACAAAGTTTTCAGGCTACTTTTTGCAATTGTTAACAATCGTTCTTGAGGTTATGTTAGTTACGGGTCTGCCAGAATTTATTTGGCAAATTTTTTACATTTATCTTATCAATAACTGAATTAGTGATGAATATTAATAAATAACTATGAATATAAAGTAATAATGTTGTGTTTGATATTAGTTCTACATAGTGAAAGTTGTGTTTTTTGTTTCATAAATTAGTGGCGGGTCTGCCAGAATTTATTTGGCAAATTTTTTACATTTATCTTATCAATAACTGAATTAGTGATGAATATTAATAAATAACTATGAATATAAAGTAATAATGTTGTGTTTTATATTAGTTCGACAACGTTTTCAGGCTACTTTTTGCAATTGTTAACAATCGTTCTTGAGGTTATGTTAGTTACGGGTCTGCCAGAATTTATTTGGCAAATTTTTTACATTTATCTTATCAATAACTGAATTAGTGATGTATATTAATAAATAACTATGAATATAAAGTAATAATGTTGTGTTTGATATTAGTTCTACATAGTGAAAGTTGTGTTTTTTGTTTCATAAATTAGTGGCGGGTCTGCCAGAATTTATTTGGCAATTTTTTTACATTTATCTTATCAATAAATGAATTAGTGATGAATATTAATAAATAACTATGAATATAAAGTAATAATGTTGTGTTTGATATTAGTTCTACATAGTGAAAGTTGTGTTTTTTGTTTCATAAATTAGTGGCGGGTCTGCCAGAATTTATTTGGCAAATTTTTTACATTTATCTTATCAATAACTGAATTAGTGATGAATATTAATAAATAACTATGAATATAAAGTAATAATGTTGTGTTTTATATTAGTTCGACAACGTTTTCAGGCTACTTTTTACAATTGTTAACAATCGTTCTTGAGGTTATGTTAGTGGCGGGTCTGCCAGAATTTATTTGGCAATTTTTTTACATTTATCTTATCAATAACTGAATTAGTGATGAATATTAATAAATAACTATGAATATAAAGTAATAATGTTGTGTTTTATATTAGTTCGACAACGTTTTCAGGCTACTTTTACAATTGTTAACAATCGTTCTTGAGGTTATGTTAGTTACGGGTCTGCCAGAATTTATTTGGCAAATTTTTTACATTTATCTTATCAATAACTGAATTAGTGATGAATATTAATAAATAACTATGAATATAAAGTAATAATGTTGTGTTTTATATTAGTTCGACAACGTTTTCAGGCTACTTTTTGCAATTGTTAACAATCGTTCTTGAGGTTATGTTAGTGGCGGGTCTGCCAGAATTATTTGGCAAATTTTTTACATTTATCTTATCAATAACTGAATTAGTGATGAATATTAATAAATAACTATGAATATAAAGTAATAATGTTGTGTTTTATATTAGTTCGACAAGTTTTCAGGCTACTTTTTGCAATTGTTAACAATCGTTCTTGAGGTTATGTTAGTTACGGGTCTGCCAGAATTTATTTGGCAAATTTTTTACATTTATCTTATCAATAACTGAATTAGTGATGAATATTAATAAATAACTATGAATATAAAGTAATAATGTTGTGTTTTATATTAGTTCGACAACGTTTTCAGGCTACTTTTTGCAATTGTTAACAATCGTTCTTGAGGTTATGTTAGTGGCGGGTCTGCCAGAATTTATTTGGCAAATTTTTTACATTTATCTTATCAATAACTGAATTAGTGATGAATATTATAAATAACTATGAATATAAAGTAATAATGTTGTGTTTTATATTAGTTCGACAAAGTTTTCAGGCTACTTTTTGCAATTGTTAACAATCGTTCTTGAGGTTATGTTAGTTACGGGTCTGCCAGAATTTATTTGGCAAATTTTTTACATTTATCTTATCAATAACTGAATTAGTGATGAATATTAATAAATAACTATGAATATAAAGTAATAATGTTGTGTTTGATATTAGTTCTACATAGTGAAAGTTGTGTTTTTTGTTTCATAAATTAGTGGCGGGTCTGCCAGAATTTATTTGGCAAATTTTTTACATTTATCTTATCAATAACTGAATTAGTGATGAATATTAATAAATAACTATGAATATAAAGTAATAATGTTGTGTTTTATATTAGTTCGACAACGTTTTCAGGCTACTTTTTGCAATTGTTAACAATCGTTCTTGAGGTTATGTTAGTTACGGGTCTGCCAGAATTTATTTGGCAAATTTTTTACATTTATCTTATCAATAACTGAATTAGTGATGAATATTAATAAATAACTATGAATATAAAGTAATAATGTTGTGTTTGATATTAGTTCTACATAGTGAAAGTTGTGTTTTTTGTTTCATAAATTAGTGGCGGGTCTGCCAGAATTTATTTGGCAATTTTTTTACATTTATCTTATCAATAAATGAATTAGTGATGAATATTAATAAATAACTATGAATATAAAGTAATAATGTTGTGTTTGATATTAGTTCTACATAGTGAAAGTTGTGTTTTTTGTTTCATAAATTAGTGGCGGGTCTGCCAGAATTTATTTGGCAAATTTTTTACATTTATCTTATCAATAACTGAATTAGTGATGAATATTAATAAATAACTATGAATATAAAGTAATAATGTTGTGTTTTATATTAGTTCGACAACGTTTTCAGGCTACTTTTTACATTGTTAACAATCGTTCTTGAGGTTATGTTAGTGGCGGGTCTGCCAGAATTTATTTGGCAATTTTTTACATTTATCTTATCAATAACTGAATTAGTGATGAATATTAATAAATAACTATGAATATAAAGTAATAATGTTGTGTTTTATATTAGTTCTACAACGTTTTCAGGCTACTTTTTACAATTGTTTCATCGTCTTGAGTTGTTAGTTACGGGTCTGCCAGAATTATTTGGCAATTTTTTACATTTATCTTATCAATAACTGAATTAGTGATGAATATTAATAAATAACTATGAATATAAAGTAATAATGTTGTGTTTTATATTAGTTCGACAACGTTTTCAGGCTACTTTTTGCAATTGTTAACAATCGTTCTTGAGGTTATGTTAGTGGCGGGTCTGCCAGAATTTATTTGGCAAATTTTTTACATTTATCTTATCAATAACTGAATTAGTGATGAATATTAATAAATAACTATGAATATAAAGTAATAATGTTGTGTTTATATTAGTTCGACAAAGTTTTCAGGCTATTTTTGTTTATAAATCGTTTGAGGTTATGGTACGGGTCTGCCAGAATTTATTTGGCAAATTTTTTACATTTATCTTATCAATAACTGAATTAGTGATGAATATTAATAAATAACTATGAATATAAAGTAATAATGTTGTGTTGATATTAGTTCTACATAGTGAAAGTTGTGTTTTTTGTTTCATAAATTAGTGGCGGGTCTGCCAGAATTTATTTGGCAAATTTTTACATTTATCTTATCAATAACTGAATTAGTGATGAATATTAATAAATAACTATGAATATAAAGTAATAATGTTGTGTTTGATATTAGTTCTACATAGTGAAAGTTGTGTTTTTTGTTTCATAAATTAGTGGCGGGTCTGCCAGAATTTATTTGGCAAATTTTTTACATTTATCTTATCAATAACTGAATTAGTGATGAATATTAATAAATAACTATGAATATAAAGTAATAATGTTGTGTTTGATATTAGTTCTACATAGTGAAAGTTGTGTTTTTTGTTTCATAAATTAGTGGCGGGTCTGCCAGAATTTATTTGGCAAATTTTTTACATTTATCTTATCAATAACTGAATTAGTGATGAATATTAATAAATAACTATGAATATAAAGTAATAATGTTGTGTTTTATATTAGTTCGACAACGTTTTCAGGCTACTTTTTACAATTGTTAACAATCGTTCTTGAGGTTATGTTAGTGGCGGGTCTGCCGGGTATTATTTGGCAAATTTTATTATAGCAATTAGAATCGTTGTCTGTTAGATCAATTATTTATCTGTTAGGAGAAAAATGTAGAGATTTGAAGTATGCTCAAAAAATGTTTGCTCACATTGTGTGGATTTTAGGTAGTGAGTATCATAGTAAAGAAATAGATTTAGCAATCCAGGAAATTAATCAGTTAGAAAATGAAGAATCATTAATAAGCCTCAACAAGATAATCTCAACGAATAATGATGAACTGGAAATAACAGAAGACCCTACATCATGTGAAGATATTTTAAAAAATAGTCTATTTTATAAAGACTTTTTTAATATTAAATGTGAAATTGTCAAACATATGCCGAAGGAAGGATATAAAAATCCTTTCTTTAACCCGGCATTTTTAAATTACATTACTAACAGATACATTCCTATTATACCTTTGTGGTCAGGTCTAATGTTGGACAACGACAGAAAACATTTGTATTCAAATGCTGTTGTCGAATCTTATTTTAACACATTAAAAAACAATGTCTGCCATGGTGTTAAAAATATGAAGATGGGACGTTGTATAAACATAATTAAAGACTATATCGAGTATTGCAATAATGATTTGAAAAAAAAAATGCAATACAAAGTCATTAAATGTAAATGAGGACCATGACATAACAACAGTAGATGTGAGAGATGCCACGGAAACATGGAACAAAAAAACTAAAAGTTCAGTAAATTTTTATTTATGCAAGAAAAACACTTTTTCTTTAAAGAAATGCTTGAACACGAATAACTCTGCCGACTCTGGTGCAGAATTAGTAATAGATTTGTATCATAACTGTATAGCTAAAGATTTCAATTTCTACATAAAACCCTACTTACATGATAGGGATATCTGTCAAATCATATCTTATAGGATTTTTGGGTAAAAATGCAATTAAATTGATTAATTTCTTCAGTTTGTATAAAAATGAGTGGTTAGATGATATAATCATCGACTCTCATTTAGCATCAATTGGTAATAATAACAAAAACTTCAAAATTTTTACTGTTCATGAATATAACCATATTATGAATATTAAAAATGATAACTTTGTTCTAGATTTATCATCAGGTATAAAATATATAGTGCCACATAATATTAATTCCCATTGGCTCTTAATCTTAATAGATACAGAAAAAAAACATTTCAGTGTCATTAATTCTTGTACTGATGATTTGACCGATTCCAAAATTTTTAATCAATTTTGCAATAACTGTTTAACAAACACAGAAAAATTGCAATGGAATTTTCATAAAATAACTTCCCCTTAACAGGATGATAATCATAGTTGTGGGCTTTTCACAATTAAAAATGCATCCTGTCTATTACAGAACATTGATTTAAATTATAAAATGGAACCTAGTACATATAGAGAAGAATTAATGACAAACTTTTTAAAAAGTATCTCACCGGTACAAAACATTTGTCCAATTTGTACCTCTTCTAGCGATTCGCTAACAGATCATCCTTCATTGTAATAAAAAATTTAAGTCTTCTAGTGATTCCTGGATAAGCTGTGGGATGTGTAGTCGCTGGCTACATTATGATTGCGATAAAAGCCCAGCTTCAAAATCTTTATCGCCACGAGCTGTAGGAAGTCCTGACTTTAAATATTTTTGTACACTTTGTGTACTGCACAAAATGCACAAAACGTATACGTATGATGGTCTTTCCACTTGGCTGTAGAAAATGTATAGAATTTGCAGTCACTTTTTCTGCTAGTATTTCTACAATCCACTATACAACAGCTTTGGTGGCTCATTTTTAATTATCTTATTTAAATTTGAAATAAACAAATATTTTAGGTGTGGAGCACACGCAACGCTTTCTTGACATCGGCCATAGATAAGGAAATCAGCACTTTTAGAATCTCTTATTGTATGTATATATATATATATATATATATATATATATATTATCTATTTAGCATCTTATTTATCTATGTTTGTAATTCTTACGTTTTACATTTTACCATAAATAATTTACAAAGAGTATGCTTTAGCTAAAAGTTTTACCAAAATTTATCTATTTAACTTTCCACAGGGTAAGTTATATGGCAATAGCAAAAAATCATAAATGATATCTTTACATATCAAGGTTTTCTGAACATTTTGGCATACCTAGCCATTCCTTTTGAAAAAAAAGTATGTGTCCATAGTTAAAGCGGATACAATTTTTCGTCGACGATTTCGAGAGCACGGACCACCTGATGTGAATGATTAGAAAACCATTCGATTTCTATTGATGGGTAGACGTGCGAATTAGTTTTTGGTAAATGCAAGTGCAGTTTTTCAGAGAAACGTATTGAAAAGGCAAATCAGTTTTTGAGAGAACGGAACGTCCGATTTGAATAATTTGAAAAACATCATTTCATTTTTTTTTGTATATCAAAAATAATTCAGATTTTAATTTTAATTCTGGCTAAAGTTTCAAAGCTCATTTATATACTTAAAATAAATAATTTTAACTTCGTAATTCAGTTTATATAATTCTCATAAATATTAGACAATATTACAGTATTTATGATAATCTATTTGAAAACATTTAACATTCTTCGAACTTTTCATTACGGTACAAGAAGTTTCAGCAATTTGCCTTAAGGCACGATGCCATACACGACTAGTTACATATTATTGCTTTGTAACTCCTATATATTCAGGAACTGTTAAATAAACCAAAAAAATACATTTACACATTATACTTACATTACATTACACATTATACTTATTTCAAATATTGAGAAAACTGGATTTTTACCTTTCTGAAAAATAAAAAAACTTACTAAAAATAATAAAATTATGTTGTTTTAGGATCGAGAAGCCTGATCCTGATATCAAAAATAAACTGCTTTTAATTTTAATTTGAAAAACAAAAATCACAAATATTTTATTAATTTATTTAGAAGCCTCCAAAATATGCATTAAGATTAAATTTATTTCACATATTTAGTGATTGATCACATAACTTATAACTTTAATTCATCAAAAATAGCATTTATTAAATACAACAAAGAAATACAATGAAAATTTAATGTTTTTGAATTACTGAGGGCAAGTTACTGTACTGTAGTGTATTAGCCAATTTTTACACTAAACTATCACATGACCTATCACCATTCCCCTGATTAATGGTTAGTAGACAACAAAACCAACCTAATAAAATATATGAAAAAATTCACCCTACATCTGTAACAAAGTCACTAATAAAGTTGAATAATTCCATAAAAAATAATCACTTAGTACAATTTTTCAAATTTTATAAATAAAACAATTTTCATTTTGTTCTAACACTATTATTTCAAAACGTTAATATGGGCATAATATATGCATAATGTGAGATACAAAATAAGTTTATGATATTATATATGACATTTGTTTGTTATAAAATAAAAACTATTTTTTATTTAAATATTGTAACAACAATTTAATTAACAAAATTTTCACTTAAATAACCATTATTAAAAATAACAATATCAATTTGTATAAACTAATATTTGTAAATAATATTACCACGATATTATAGATTACACCTTATAGGATCTAATAAGCAATTTCTATTATGTTGGTAATTATATTATAAATCTCACTTTGGTTTTTGCTTGTTGACTAATGCCTCTAACAGTCTAAGTTTAGCCTTAACTTGTTTATACAAACTGTAAGTAGTTTCCATATTAGCCCTGTCTTCCTTTTGCATTTTCTTTCCCGTTTTCATTTCAAAGTTGTGTTCATATTCTTTAATAGACCTTCTAAGTTCCTTTTTCTCTTCCTGAGTTGCTGTCAGTTGTAATTTTAACTCAACTAGTGGTAAATTATGGAAGTTTTCATTCACAGAACTTGTTGATGTTGAATTCGAATCGGTCGAGTTTATTGAGGATGGAGGTGATTCATCAACTGATCTGCTTGGGGATTTTAATTTATCTGAATTGAAGATATCTGAACGTGTTATTAAAGGTGAAACATCATGAGTAGAACTGGACAATTGTAGATTGCATCTTTCAGAATTAAGTTGCAATGATGCAATTGATGGTTGAGATGAATCAGATGGAATGAAGTCCATTGTTTCATGCTCCAATATAGTTTCGAGTTCATTTATACTCGAGTTTAGTTTTGTCTAAAAATAAAACAAAGAAAACATTATAGATTTTCCATATTAAGAAACTATAACATGAGATTTTACGAATTAGTAATAATGCAAAATTCATATTTATTCACAAAGAAAATTTACTTGTCCAATATACCAAAAGATGAAGATTAAGATGGTACTGCAATTTACCACCGAAAATAAACTTTGAATAGGCAATTGATAAATTTACTAAGAAATTATTTATTGGTACACATTTATCTATCTTGCAAACTATCAAATAATTTTTAAATTCACATAATCGGCCAAAAAGATCAATCAAACAAAAGTAATCAAAACCCAGAACATATAATTAGGAAAGAAATGACCTGGTCGATTAACACAAATCTATTCAACGTTCATAGAAGTTTAGATTTGTAAAACAATCTGTTAAATTTTATGAAGACTTAATAATTATAGCGATTAAAATTAATTTCTGAAAAAGTACGCGCGAGAAATTACAATTTAAATTATTAACTCCATACCTAATCATTGAACCACGAAACGTGCAGATTCATACAAATATAAAATATAATACCATATGAACTATTAACTGGTAATAAATCAGTTGAATGCAGTGCTTACCATATGCGTTCGTAACATAAGCCGCTTAACCTGGCGATATCGGTCATACAGGGGATGTGCTAAATCCCTTTCTTCGCGTGTTGTGGGGCGACCGTACTTTGCTTCCAAAAACAATAGTGCCTTTTGCATGGCAACTTTTTCATCGCCCAACTGCTCAGGAGTCATTTGTTCTAAGTCCAATGGCCGATTAGATTTATCACGCTTGTCTTGAAGCCTCTGAAATTTAAGTAAAATAAAGAAATATAAAACATAAAATTTAACGCTTAAATTAATGAAGCATACCTTTTCAATATCTGCAAGGGTAGTCTTGATTTCTTTAAGTTTGCTGTAGTTATTATCATCATCTGTTTTTAAGCTCTCATTACTTGAAACAACTTTACCGTAACTTGTTAAAGTAATCGGATCTATTTTCAAACGCAATTTTTCTTTTCTTAATTTTTGAATTTCACTGTATAATTTCTTTAACACTCTGTCTCCCATCTTATCGGCTTGCGACATTCTGTAACCATTTTGGGTTTCGTAAGTCTCTTCATATTTTGCAATGCGTTTCTTAATACCAGCTAATTTTCTAGAAATTTGCTTAAGCCGCTCTTCCGGTAGTGTGAGGCACAATGTATCGGTAAATTCTGCCTTTTCTGTTTTAGCGCTAACACTGTTATTTTCGGATAAGGCTTTAGTATGATGTTCGTATTTTCGAGCATGACACTCTGTCATTCGCACAACATCTTCAGAATCATCAGCTTTTCTCAACTTACAAGTCACAGATGAATTGCTTATTTGGTCCGCACTATAATCATTTATACATTTTTTTGATATAAAATTTTCTGCGTGAAAACTAGGCATAGGGCGGAAATCGCAAGGTTCAGACCAAGGAAAAGGAGCATGTTTGTTCTCTACAATGACAGTTTCAAAATTCTGTTGTGCTTGCGTGGAACACATTGGCTTTATATTTTCATTTTCATCTTGTGACTGAGCAGATGTTTGACGAGAACATCTTTGCTGAGCACGACGTATTCTATTACCATTAGAGACTGAAAAGTTAAAGTAAAGTAAAGTAAATTGACTCAAATCGCTATAAAATAATGAAAAAAAATATTACAACATGAGATTAATGGTGCCTAATTATGCAGATACTAGTTTCGAGCAATTAATTAATTTTACATAAATGTTCAATAACATTCAGAACTTACGATGAAAGAATCGTTACAATGAACAAATTAACATCTATTAAAAATAAATAACTTAAGTTATACAAATGCATTTGCAATTTTTTAAATTTGTTTCGGTAGCATGTAAAATCACTGCGAACTCATATGTGAAGTGAGGTGGATTGAGCGTTTTATTTAAATGAAACATCAATCAATAGGCTTATTTCTCTTATTGTACTACTCGTTTATAGTAATCAAGTGTAAACGTAAAGTATTACCCTTTCGCGAAGAAGCTTGAGGTATCCTAGCCCTGGAAAAGCGCTCGGTATGTCTGCGACCTTCATGATCAGCATCTTCGCAATATGATGCACAGCTATCGGGCGATAGGCGAGTTCTCTGTGAGTAATCGTCCAAACGTGATCTTGCCGGCGACCTATCACTTTTATTATATTTTTTCATGAATTCACCATGCGATATAATTTCGTTAGCTGTTCTATTGAATTTTTTTGGTGTCTCGCTGGATGCCACCTTGAAAGAAAATTTACAAAATAAATTTGACACATTTAATATTTCTACGGCATGTGTTGTAAAGAATTTGTGCCTCAAATCACAACACTAATTTGTTCAAATGAAACCTATAATATTATACTTTTTTGAAGTAAAACTTCTTTAGGCACGACTAGGGTGTAAATCCGTACAAATGCAACGGAAGTGAGTTACGGCAGATAAGAGTCGAATGCCAACGATTTGCCATTCGCTCGCGATGCTATATCAATACGGATCGATTGTGATTAGTCGTCGTGTATGTGAATAGAGATCTGTCGTTGTTTGCATGCGTACCGGCGTCAACGTATGCATCATTGTATGCTTACCACAGATAGTATGCGTACCGATATCAACGAGGAAATCGGCATAGATAAATAAACATTTTAAAGTTACATCGTAGTACAAATGTTGATTTAATGATAAATGACGAATCAGAAGAATATTTTACCCTGTTCCTTGAAAATAATGAAACAAATTAAACATTTGTACTAAACGAAAGTTTATTGACTAGAAATTATTAACTTCCCGTAGGGCAAGTTATAGTAATCGCAAAAAAATCGAAAATGAATTTTTTTATATTTCTTTACGTTTCAGAGGTTTCTGAACATTTTGGCATATCTTAGAAAAAATGGATGTTTGTGTATGTGTGCGTGTGTGTGCGGATACAAATTTTCGTCGACGATTTCGGGAACACGGTTCAACCGATTTCAATTATTTAAAAAACATTCGATTCATATTAATAAGAACGCGTGCTGATTAGTTTTTGGCATAGGCAGGTCTAGCCGTTTCGAAGATACGGGGCAAAAAGTGCGAAAAAACATTCAAAAAACATTTTACTTGTATTGACAAGATGAAGAACTGATTGAATTCTTGGGAAGACAGGTCTAGCGGTTTGAACTCTTATTGAAAATAAGGTAAAAATGTCATTTGGCGGTCAAAAATGTTTATTGTTTATATGTACATCAAATTATCAGATATTTTATAGAGATTTTATTAATGTGTACACATTTTCGTAATTTTTTTTTGATTCCGTACCAAAAATTTTAGTTACGGTACGGAAAGTTCCAGCAATTTGCCTTAAAGCACGATGCCATGCACAGGTTTCTATATTATTCGAAGTTTCTATAAATCTTTGAAGTTATTTAGTTTATTTATTCAACGCCAGTGGCATAACTAGATCCTCCGGGACCAGTGGCAAAGCCTTCTATTGGGACCCTAGCGTGGTGCTCAATTTTTAATTTATCTAATTTTGTTTAATAAACGTTAATAGTCATTTACACGCTGTTTTACTACTGGCTAAAACAATTTTTAATGAATTTTATCACAACTAGCAAACCATCTTCGACTAATTTATATTTTATGGCTTTAACTTATGATATTATACAAAAAAAGATAAAAGTAAAGTGTTGATTTAGAGGTATAATTATAATTTAGTTGTAATTATATAAAAATAATAACAAAAAATACATAAAACTTATTTTTTCTTGAAAATCAAACATGAAATATTGGTGAATATTTTCAACGTTAGAATAAATGGAAATTGAAATAAATTAATTATTACATAACCTTCTATTAACAATTTCTTTTTTTACTGTAATTAATTTTATTGATTAAGTAGTGACGTTCGATCTGTATGAAAAATTATGATTGAAAACAGTATTGAAAAGTATTCATTTTCTCGGTAATCCACTCCGTTTCAATACCTTTTGGACGATTTTTTTTAACGAAGATGAAGACATTTGTCATCTAGCTTCTTTTTGAAGAAACAATAATTAACCTTGCACATATTCAAAATGAAATAAAAAAAATGATACTTCAATAAGCTAATATTGGTGAATATTTTCAACGTTAGAATAAATGGAAATTGAAATAAATTAATTATTACATAACCTTCTATTAACAATTTCTTTTTTTACTGTAATTAATTTTATTGATTAAGTAGTGACGTTCGATCTGTATGAAAAATTATGATTGAAAACAGTATTGAAAAGTATTCATTTTCTCGGTAATCCACTCCGTTTCAATACCTTTTGGACGATTTTTTTTAACGAAGATGAAGACATTTGTCATCTAGCTTCTTTTTGAAGAAACAATAATTAACCTTGCACATATTCAAAATGAAATAAAAAAAAATGATACTTCAATAAGCTATTTAATAAATAAAATCTTTTCTTACTGCTTTCAGTTGCGTAAAAGTGTCTATTCCGAAGAATTTCCTATTCCGCCTCTGAAAGTTGATCGAAAACTAAATTTTCCTGGCATATGGTTCAGAATCTGAACGAAAGGTTTTTTATGGCTGATCTATTAAATAATAATTTTAAAATTTGTTTATTCTGATTTTCTGATATTAATATATTAATATAATATGATATTAATATATGTCTTTTTTATCTAAACGAATTATAGAGATTTTATTTAATTGATCAGTATCACTGAAAACTTCTATTGTAGCAAAATACAGAAATTTGGAACATATTAATTCATCGGAAGAAACAAGATTTAATTTGTTTAATAATAATGTTCAATACTCGATGAAATATATTCACTTTGAACAAACTTTCAGTATCTTGAATATGAATTCCCAAAGCTTGTCAAAATAAAATAGTGTATTACCTTCCTATGACGAGTTTTAAAAAAATTCTTGATTGATAAATCATTTTTCTACTACACTAGTGGCGTCTAATTTTAAATTTCCAAATTCATGTCAATAATTTTCTAATTCTTAACAAATTTTTAAATGTTTATAGTATTTGAAAGATCGTTGGTTTTAGATTATAGCGTTTTAAATGCTAGTAGAATATTACAATGGAAAACCAATAATAAAATAATTGTAGTTTGCAAACTTTTTTTATATGAAATACTTTCATTTGGCATCGGAATGTCTTGCACATCTAGTAGGCTTAAATATTTTTAATGTTATATCGTTATTACATTCAAATCTTGATAAAATATTCCATTTTTTTATATCATGGCCAGAATAATTAAAAACTCATAAACTGTTCAACGAAAACGCAAAAAAATATGAAGTAACTAGTGTGAATGTGTTCTAAAACGAATTAAAATCCTTTCGTTTAGAATGTGTTGAAATTAGGCTTGCAACAAATAGTATAATCAGCAATATACCGATTATAATAAAGAAAACTAAGAAAGAAACTTGTCGCAGTCCACATGTCAGAAGTATAATCTGCTTCTGAAAGTAAACTTTAATTTTCAAAACCGAAAATAATGTTTGTATTTTCGGCGATAAAAAACCTAACATAGCTCTTTATTTAGTAAAGGCTTATATTGAATATAATGAATGACTTTATTGTATATACATACAACTCAACTAAATAACATAACTATAACAATGATGTATTCTTTGAATATTGAGCAGGGGGCCCAACGAGCGTAAACAGAAATTGATGAAAACTCTAATGTAAAACAATGATTTATAAAAAATTAAATAACTTGGACGTAGTTAGCATTTCCTTTTGTTATTGATAGGTATTCAACTTCAACTTGTAAGCTAATGCTTTAAAAGAATTAATTGTACTGCAAAATATTTGAAAAAGATTTCAAAACTTTGTATGTGCTTCACGAATACGATTATATTCAAAACTAAAACTAAAATAAATTGCTTAAAAACTTTGGGACAGGAATGTCTACCAGACCTAGTCTGTTGTTCCTAGAGACAGAAACTTTAGAAAATCTAAAGATCACTTAATAATTCAGTTTTTCGAAAAAAGATGAGGGGGAATATTTTTATCTGAAATCATTTATGAAAAATTCAGAAAATTATAGAAAATTAGATAGAAAAATAATTAGAAAAATAAATAACTATTCTTCTAATTTTATGTATTTTTATATTTCGTGATGAAAAATTTCTTCTTAAGGGGGCTTCCAAACATATTTTGATACAAGGCCCCGCGAAGGCACGCTACGCCACTGAAATTGAGAAAAGAGTTCTTCACGTTTTTTTATAAAAGTCGATAAAGTACAAATTATTATATATACAATAATAAATTCATTCATTCATTCTTGATATCATATTATATAAACTAAAGATTTTCCAATGCAGATCCATCGCAGCTCTTCATCGCATAAAAGATAAAACACAATACTTTCGCTGTGCGGGGGCGACTCTTTTGGTTTTAACTATTTGATATTCGGCCGAATGTAAGTTCGACGCAAGCCTGGTTGAATGATTAACTCTGACTTTGAACTTAAAAAATATAAAATATAAGTTTCGAGTGAAATAAAATTTATGTACAATGTAAAAATGTATTTTCGCGGGAGTCCGCGGTTTCTTGGGCCGGGGCTCCCTTAGGTCGGGGGCCCGTGGTATTTTGCCGCCCACGCCACCCTATAGTTACGCCACTGTTCAACGCTCAAGGCAATAATACAATATAATTACATTTTAAAGTGTACTAATTATAAACTAAAGATAATATGTGAAAAAATTAGGTTATTATATAAGATTATTGTAATGGAAAATATTTTTTAGGCAAGACAGATATTACAGCTGTTCAAAGAACGAGATTATATCGCCAGCGAAAAAGTAAAAAAACACAAGCAGTCAATGAATGTATGTTAATTTTAATTACATGAAGTTCTTCAAACACAATTGTTACATGATGAGTGAAGTTGCAAGAACAATATTTGTTTAGGCGTTGTTTAATATAATCCACTGTGTGAACGAATATTATAAAATTTATAAATCAGCAAATTACTTCATTTCTCTAATGAAGGTTCGTTTCTAATGCTAATTACAATGACAAACCGATCATGTCATATTTGATGTATGGCTTTAATTACATTATTGTTTCTAAATATTATACATATTTTTAATGACCTTATAAATATATAATTAATTATTAATTTATTATTAATATAATTAATTATATATATAATTTATAATTTATCATTATTATAAATGTGTATAATCACATCACGAGTGTTACCATATTACTAATAAACATTTTTCAGAATTGTTATATGATATATTTATTTTTACTTAACTTAAAATTGTTACTTTGTACAGTAGCAAATAGGTTTTACTTCAATCGCCTGTGATCCTTACACGCACTATTTTTTAAATGTATTATTTATTTATACATTGGATACCAATATACTAATTAACTTCCCGAAGAAGAAGTTTATGCTTTTATCAAAAAATCCGATTTGCTAAGTTTATGTTTTCTCGACGTTTTAAGCCATTCTGAATCGAATGAGACCAAATTTGAAAAAAGTATGTGTGTGTGTGTGAACGAATTTTTGACATTTCGTCGACGTTTTCTCAAAAACGGCTGGGCCGATTTCAAGAATTTAAAAGCCGTTCAATGTAACTCGGTAAGGACTATCGTTTATCAATTTTGCGCCACGATCAGCCAAGCCGTTTTTTGTAAATTCTGAATAGATTTTAAATATTCTAAAACCCTTCGAAAGATATTGGTTGGAAATCGACCATCAAAAAGATATCTTTTATATTCCTCTTAAAAATATATTCTATATCTTTAAGTTCAATATGTTTATATCCACTTTCTTTTTATACATAAATTAATTATAAAAAAGTTTTCCACTGAATGGCGGTCTCGACGAGGACTGAAACGTATAGATTAATAAATCTGATTTCCTAATTGCTTTAGTTTTTTTTTATTTGGTGCTATTGTCCGATTCCACATATCGTTTTAAATTAAAACGATTATTAAAACGAATTATTAAAACTTTTAATATATATCAACACCAAATTTACATACTCCAATATATATCTTCTTATATATAAAATTCTTCTGTAACGATGTGTGAAACGATTATTCAGATTTTGATGCATCTTTTTGAAGTTTGTTAAGGGATTTTTTTAGAGTGTAAATCATTATAAAACTAGTTGGTTTGGTATTTAGCCTTGAGGCAAGTTACATGAACTTCCAGATATGTGTAAATAATCGACTTAATAAAAAAAAGAGTAAATAATATACTTCATTAATCCTACTTTAAAAAAACAATAATAATTTTAGCAAAATTTGACGAATTTTTAAAATTAAACTACTTGTCGTAAAGCCGCAATATTACAGTAAGTTCTATAAGATCATGATGTATATCGCCAAAAAAAGTTCCATGAAAATCGGCTTAAATTTTTTTTTCAACAGGTAATAACAAGAAAACGGCTCGGTAGATTTTCACCTAAAATTAATCAGTACCATTCCCAACTAATATCTTTCGAACAATTTTTGATTTTTTAAAATCGGTTCGGTAGGATGAGCTTAAATGTGGACGAAAAGTTTAACACTTTTTTTCAAATTGCAAAGAAACGGCTTGGCAGATCGTCACACAAAACTGACAAACGATAGTCCTCACCGAAATACATCAAATAGCTTTTAAATTTCTAAAATCGGCTCAGGCGTTTTGGAGAAAACGTCGATCAAAGGTCTAATTTTGACAAATGCCAAAAAAACGATACCAATTTTTGCAAACTTTGACGAATTTTTAAAGCTGAACCTGTTGTCGTAGGGCCGTAATATTTTAGTATGATATAGAAGACTATGGATTCTACCGTCAAAAAAATAATCATAAAAATCGTCAAAATTTTTTTTTAAAACTTTATTACAAGAAAACGGCCCGGCCGATCTCTACCAAAAACTAATCAGGTCGATTCCCAACCAATATCTTTCGAACGATTTTTGAATTTTCAAAATCGATTCAGAATTGCGGGCTAAAACGTGGACGAAAGACTTTTTACTTCTCTGCCATTTACGAAGAAACGGCTTGGCCGATCGTCGCACAATGGCATCGTGCCTTAAGGCAAATTGCTGGTACTTCCCGTACCAAAAGTTATATTTTTAAAAACGATTAACATTTAAAAAAAAAATGATTTGACTAACAAACATTTTAAATAAAATAAAATATTTCACTTAAGTAAACATAAAAAACGATATAGCAGCATGATTTTTTGTCTATTTAATACACCTTGTGACTAACAATAAGATCTGATGTCTGAGCAATTAAAAAATAATATATCAGTATTTTTTTTAGAAATTAAAATTATCAATGCCAAATCAATGTTCAGTTAAACAGTTTTTAACTTTGACGCAAAAAATTTAGTCACTTGACTATTCGGTCCATACAAGTAAAATGGGTCTTAAATCATTACAATCGGACGCTCAGTTCTCTCAAAAATTGAATTACCATTTATGGCTCTTTTTGCCACGTATCTTCGAAATTACTGCCTTAGCCAAAAAAAATCTAATCAGAATGTCTCCCCATCAATAGAAATCTAATGTTTTTGAATTAATCAAATCGGCTAATCCGCGCTCTCAGATGGCTTCGCACACACACGCACATATAAATCATATTTTTCTAATTGTGAGATATGCCAAAATATTATAAAGACTATGAAAAGTAAATTTATGTAATAGTTTTCGTTTTAGATTTTTCTGCGATTACTATAACTTACCATACGGGAAGTTAATAAATGGCAAGTTTTATGTTAACTAATTGGACATTGATAATATAAAAATATTAAAAAAAGCAAGTTCGACGCGGTACATAACTATAAACATTTTTAAAATATAATTTGTTGTTTTTTTAAGAGAAATGATAACGACTTTAACTATCCACAAGAAAACAACTACAAACTATGTTTAAAGGCACAAAGTTAAAAATAGAAATAAATTCGAAAAATTAGCTCACCTTATGTATATTATCGTTATGTGCATATTGGCTGGCAAGTCTAGCATTGTGTACATGCAGTGGAAGAAAATCTTCGTGAGACACCACCCGCCGTATCTCACTTTTTTCTTCAGGGGGTCTTTCTTCACTATTAGATCGCACTAGTTTTCTTTCTTGTGTTATGGATGAAGAACTATCTAGACGCTCTTTGCGCTTCCTCGGCTTTTGACAATCACCTAAAATATATTTTATTTAATACACATAGATATTTTTTGTATCAACATAATAATTTTGGAACGTTTTGAAATGATCATTATAATTTATATTTCTAAGGCATTATTTGATTCCTAAATTTTTGCAATTGCCATATTCTGTTTTCATTGGTAGGTGAAGATGGTATAACTTATTGTTAGACAAGAAATAACAAAAAATATCCCGAATAAATATATTCATTTTTGTATATCATCAAATTTTTGGATTAAATTAGTTGGGCAAATCCCCACTTTCATCTTTAATCCTTTCATTATCAATAAAAATGTGTTAAAAGATTAAAAATTACGGTTTTAATAAACTACAAATTACAATAAAAAAACTAGAATTCTCAATATTGAAGCTAAGGCTAAGCCCATGCACGACATTCGTACACATAGTATGTCATGAGGATGTCGTCTAGGGACGACATGTACAAGAAGGTTAAAGAAGCCACAAACGATAAAATTCTTCATAATTTTCAATACAAAGGTTCTTAAATAAACTATCATTCAACTATCTGATTCTTATCATGCTGATACATTTAATCACATATTGTAATGAATTATGAAGGTGCGCGCTAAATATTGGGCAACGAGACATAGGCGATCAACGACTTGTAGCAAGAAGGTTAAAGAAGCCACAAACGATAAAATTCTTCATAATTTTCAATACAAAGGTTCTTAAATAAACTATCATTCAACTATCTGATGCTTATCATGCTGATACATTTAATCACATATTGTAATGAATTATGAAGGTGCGCGCTAAATATTGGGCAACAAGACATAGGCGATCAACGACTCAGTACAGTGAATGCAATTGGTACTTCCACTTTTAAAATATGTAAGAAACCCCTTGAGCGCCCTATCATCTCTGGATCAGTTTATGAAGCTATTGATAAAATATTATTGACGTAGTTTTTTTTTATTCAAAAAAATTATTCAATGCAAGAAATATCGACTTTACTTTGTTTCAATTAACATATCAACACATTTCTAAATCTTAATTTGAATTATTTTTCTATTTTTGTTTGTTCTATGTTTTCACTGCCCCCTGCATCTAACCATGCCCTCCAAATACACATCTGCCCATTTGCTACCGCCGTGGGGTGTAGCTCCCACGTTAGAAATCACTGTTTTAGCGTTTTAGCCTATGAAAATCGTACAATAAATATTGTATATAAAAATGTTTTTAGAAGACTGAAAATAAATAATAATTTGAATAAAAATGCAAAAACTTATAAATTCCACGCGGACGAAGTCACTAATAACGCTAATATATAATATTATATAATAGACAAATAGATAAATGCATTACATAAAAATTATCAAGTTATAGTTATTATCAAGTGCTTATTAAAATTACACGATTTGACGACAGATGCAATTATTTTTCTTATTATTTCTTATCGGAGATATTGAATACATGCATAAAGTTCCGTGCCATTATCTTACCTGTGGTGCTATATGGTAGTGGAGTGGAAACTAGTTGGACGTCGTTTCCGCAGACGTTGGCAGCCCTGCGGAATTGATTCTTAGCATTATGAATATCTCCCTCTGGTTTTTGAGGCGTAGAAGTGCTGAGTGATCCGAGTGTTGGAGATGAATTACATTCGCCGATAAGATTTCCTTTAGTTTCGTAGTTACTAGAAGTACCTTCACTACTCGAAGAGCATTGCTTGCCAGATGAATCGCTTATAATAGCACCATCATGATTTCCGACATTGAAACGACGTGTTTTGCCAGAGCGACGCGGCGATTGTACTGCGTTGAATGCAAATGTAGGCCGTCTCATGCCGCACTGTAGATAAACGATTTTTTATATATATCATATGACTTCAAAACATGTTAGAATTTTAAATAAAACTCAAATATTGAACAATTAGAACATCTTTTTTAAATTCTGGGTAAAAGTTTCATTTTGCCAGGAAATTTGATTTGCTAATTTTATGGACTCTCGGCATATCAAGTAATTCTCAAAAGCTTGACATCGATATTAGGAAACAAGTATGTGTGTGTATGTGAGCCAAAAAATTGAGATATTTAAAGAAACTCGATAAGGGCTCGCGTTGATTAGTTTTTCACCGAACAATTTCTTCAGATTTGAAAAAAACTAGCTGTAAGTGGAATTCTGTCTTAAGGCAATTAGGGCATCGTGCCTTAAGGCAAATTGCTGGAACTTCCCGTACCAAAAATTATTATTTTTTTAAAAACGATTAACATTTTTGAAAAAATAAATTACTTTGAAAAAATAAGATTTTTGAGAAACTATAAATTGGACAAAAAATTACTTTTTTTGAAAAAAATTTTTTAAAAAAAAAATTTTTTTTTTAATTTTTTTTTTTTTTGAAAAAAATTTTTTTTTTATTTTGACATATTGTGGAAGATCTGAACTTTCTTTTCAAAGCAATCAATCGTACTGCTTTAACTGCATAGGGACTAAATATAAAGCGCGTAAGCGCCGCGTCGCTGTCTAAAGCATAAGCATTGGTACGGAACCCATAGGAATGTTAACAAATTGTATACTTATTATTAAAATCTCTATAAAATATCTGATAATTTTATGAGCATATGTCTAATGATCATTTTTGACCGCCAAATGGCTCATTTTTTTACTTTTTCTTCCATATCTCCGAATCCGCTAGACCTACCTTCATGAAAATTTTATCGATTCTTCATCTTGTCAATACAAGTGAAATGTTTTTTGAATTATTCAAATCGGACGCTCCGTTCTCTCAAAAACTGAGCTACCGTTTTCGGCACTTTTTGCCCCGTATCTTTGGAACGGCTAGACCTGCCTTCGCCAAAAACTAATCAGCACGTCTCCTTATCAATACGAATCGAATGTTTTTTGAATTATTCAAATCGGTTGACCCGTGTTCCCGAAATCGTCGACGAAAATTTGTATCCGCACATACATACACACACATACATACATACACACACATACATACATACACACACACATACACACACACACATTTTCATAAAGGTAGGTCTAGCGGTTTCGGAGATATGGAGGAAAAAGTAAAAAAATGAGCCATTTGGCGGTCAAAAATGATCATTAGACATATGCACATCAAATTATCAGATATTTTATAGAGATTTTAACAATAAGAATACATTTTGTTAACATTCCTATGGGTTCCGTACCAATGCTTATGCGTTAGACAGCGACGCGGCGCTTACGCGCTTTTTTTTTGTCCCTATGCAGTTAAATCAGTACGATTGCTTTGAAAAAAAGTTCAGATCTTCCACAATATGTCAAAATAAAGAAAAAAAAATTTTTTCAAAAAAAAAAAAATTAAAAAAAAATTATTTTTTTTAAAAAAAATTTTTTATTAAAAAAATTTTTTTTTTTCAAAAAAAAGTAATTTTTGGTCCATATATATAGTTTCTCAAAAATATTATTTTTTCAAAGTACATTTTTTTCAAAAACGTTAATCGTTTTTAAAAAATTAATAATATTTGGTACGGGAAGTTCCAGCAATTGCCTTAAGGCACGATGCCTTAATTGCCTTAAGACAGAATTCCACTTACAGCTAGTTTATCAAACATCTTGCAAAGTTAATTGTACCGAGCACGTGTATATACAAACTACAGGAATTTTATGATTTGTGCAGTTTCGAACGCCGAGCAAAGTTGTTTGTGCCACTGCGTGCGGCCGACCTTAGTGTCGCTTTTGGCCCATAAATTTGAATATTAGCTGGTACGATTCTACTAGTTAATTTTCATAACGGATTTATGTTGCTATCATAATTAATTTTCCAAAAAGTATTAAGCAAATCATTTTATATAAGGTCAAAAAGTTCGCTTTCAGAAATAAACACGTCGCAGCTGCACCAGTAGATGCGATGTTTAATTGAAAGGTGACTTTGAGCATTATTATAAGGTTATAACAAACAAAATTGGTTAAGTGGTTGGACAGTTACTTGCGTTCCAAAATGAAGAAAAAAATGAAAAAATGCGCTATTTAAATCTACCACGCGGAAATGGTTTGCTCCTTTCCTTCTGGTAATTTTGACGACGTAAAATATATGTCACACTCAACTCATCCAATGACTGAAAAAACTGTTATGAATACACTCCGTGATAAGAACGTGCCAGCATACCTCTGCAATATAGTCGCAAGCTGCTTTACAGAAATTCTGATGTTTACGCGATGGTACAGAAGAATATAATTTAACAAAATATGCACCGCAGGGCTCTGTTCTAGGCCCTTTGCTGTGAAATGTTATGTATGATGGCCTTTTGAGCATTGAGATTCCAGCATATGTGAAACTAGTAGCATATGTAGACGATGTGCCATAGCAGTTGTCTCCAAACGAACTGATGAGATTGTAAGTCTATTTGACATAACCAGTAGAAAAATTAATGCTGGATGCAAACAATGAACCTCCAATTAGCACAACAAAAAAGTGAAGCTGTTCTTATCACGAGTAGAAAAACAATAGAGACCATTAAGCTAAATATAGGAAATCTAGATATTACGTCAAAATCTCACATCTTCTACCTTGGCGTAATGCTTGATGCTGGATTGAATTTCAATCAACAGGTGGAACACGTTAGTGCCAAGGCGTCAGTTAGCATGGTAGTGCCAAGGCGTAGTTAGGACGAAACTTGCTCGACTGATGCCTAATGTTGGAGGCCCTAAACAAACCAGAATGATATTACAATGCTGAGCACGTGTTCTTGGTGTGCCCGCGATTTGGTGCTCTGCGGGACGATGGGGAAAAGATATTGAGCCGAAGAATTACTCGAGATACTGTTGTTGAAGTGATGCTGACAACTGAAGCTGCTTGGAACGCCATAGACAGATTTGCGAGAGTGGTGCTAATTGACCTGCGTTCGATGAAAAGAGAAAGAGCGAATGGGACTTCGCTCATTTAAAAGATGAGTATAAAATGAAGTTAAGAATAATAACATTCTAGATTCTCCCCCACGAATTAATGTCTAACGGCGGTTTCCGTGGGGACCAGAGGCCAGGGCAAAGTGGAGGTTTTAGTCGGTATTATACCAGGGCTGTATTGAGTCCGACATACCCAGATAAAACACCAGTTTGGGATGCATAAAGGCATTTCCTTCGCTATACAAAAAAAGCCTGAAGTGAAGGTGCTGTCTTTCATCATGGCAATGCCCGACAGTACATTTTTTTGATGACCTGCCGAAAGTTGCAAAGGCTTAGTTGAGAAAATAGTATTTTGAATAGTATTTGTGAAACAGGATTTTTTTTTGATATAAATATTTATAAAACCTCGTCATTTTTAAAAGATTTCTGTTTAAAACATGAAATTAAGTAATGCTCTACGTAAATTTCAAACATAGCATAAAAAATAAGACATCAAGATTTGAGATGAATAAGCGGCCAATACATTTGCTTCCCATAAATGATACAAGGTACGAAAAAACAAGTCCGAAGATTAATTAACAAATACTAATATTTACTGTCAGATAAATAAGAGTGGATGAAAACCAAGACTTGAAAGCTACTCACAAATACGCCTTACAAAACTTTTGAAAAATGTGCTTTGACATATTTTGCGTTGAAATTAACAATCAAATTGAGTGCTTGAAAGTACCATATTCAAGATTAACAGACATCATCCAATTGGCATAGTAGATTAAATTAATATTCAATGTACTTATTCATTTAACACAACTGGATCTACAAGATTGATTTTCCTACTACTTTTTAAAAAATAAAATTATTTTCCAAATAGAAATGCTTAATACCTTTCATAGAGGGATAAAGTTTGCCTTGAATCAATTCAAAAGATATGTTGTTTAAATTAGTCATTAGCAAAAAAAAAAAAATCAGCTAAAACGATTGAATTCATACTAAATTTTTGCCTAAACATAATCAGATCAATTACAAAATTAAATTGAACTAAAGCCCATTTTATTCCGCCTATAATTAGAATTAAACAGTTTATAAAATTACCACGAAGTTGATTAATATCAATGTGAAATTGTAATAATGTTTACATTATGTAGATTTTATAAAGAAAAGGTATCTTGGAATTCGCTCCGAGCGCGGCTGCATCGCCATACTAAATATTATGTGCATGTTTTTAAAAGTTTGTCAATAGCCAAAGAAAGGAATGAATTGCTGACATTTTAAAATTTATCTCAAAGTGCATAAAGCACAAGTAATTATAATGATAAAATTAATAAAGAAATGCAGTAAATACTTATAAGGAATAGTTCTTAAGAAAAATAATAATGAAAAAAATCTTTTTACAATAGAGTAAGTAAATAATAATTTAATTCACAGTTTTTTATTATTTTTTTATCAAACCAAAGAAATAGATATTAATAATAATGTTCAAGCATTATATAATTAATAAATTGTTCTAATTATATTTTAAAGAAGATTCATTTACTTTTGGAGACTTATAAATCGAAAGAAATATTGTTGGTGTTGGAATGTAGCTTCCATTTCTGATTTTGCACCCCAAATAAAATGGTCACTACAAATTCTATCATATGATTCGGAAACCCACGGTAGTCCATAAATGCTACTAATATATATATTATTATTTAGAATTGCAAAAAATTATTTACAATAAGTAAACATAACAATTTCATAACAATTTATAATACTCCGAATTTTTGATAACAATATGATTATGATGCTATTCACAGCTTCCATTAATTTATTTTTCATTTAGCGGTAGAAAATTCATAAAATTTGCATTCATTTTTTCTACTCATATCTTTACAACTCACTACACAACAAATTTGGTTTTTCATTTTTATTCAATTTGTTTAAATTTTATAGAAATAAAAATTTCAACGTGTTTTCGTTTACAATTTCGGTTATAGTAGCCTCACGTAATGCTCAAAGTCGCCACTGCAAACGCTTCTGTCGAGTTGACTTCTCCTACCATGCCTTCGCTCATAACTTAAAAAACAATTGAAGTGAAATTGAATGATTCAAAATCAATATATCAAAAAAATGTAAAGAAGAGAAATGTCAAGAATTATATATTATTCACCTATAAAGTATTCCTAAACCGATTAATTTTAAAATATTTAAATATTGAACAAATGAAAAAGTAATGAGTTAACTAAATATTAAGTTATTAAGTTAATTGGTCTCAATCATTTTAGACAACTCAGCTAAGGTAAGTAGATTATAAAAATATTTATATTGAGAAAATGCGAGTTCTAAAAACAATTGTCTGAGTAATGGTCGCACAATCTGATCTAATCCAACCAAACAGTAATGAAAATAGACTATTGGACATGTCAATCAATTAACGAGTGAATAACGACAAACGTATTCGGCTAAGCTGAAAGAATACAGATGCAAGATTTATAGTTCATTATTTAATTATTAGTATTTTGCACCCAAATCTGGATGAAGGCTTTAATTAACTAAAATGTAACTTGGAAGTGCCATGAATAGCATCGTAGAACTTCTTGATTAGTGGTGCACGGCATCGTGCCAAGGCTAATTGCAGGAACTTCCGTATAGTAATGAAATATTCAAAAAATATTAAATGTGTTATAAATACTGGAACTTCCATCATTCATATTTTATAGACAAAATATATGAGCTTATAAATTAGACGACGACGGTTATATATGCTTACATAAAAAAATATAAACAAAACTTAATGAAGCGGAGTTAGAATGAAGGATCTTATCTCATATTCCTAAGAATTAGATAAATTTAATTGCAAAGTTTAAATTATTTATTTCAAGTAAGCTTTAGAATTTTAGCTAGAATTATAAGTAAAACCCGAATTATTTGGAAAATTGAAAAAAAAAATTGAAATTTTGAAAAAAAAATGCATTCCACAAAAAACTAATCGTTTCTTCACACGGTTAACACTAGCAAAATGTCTGTTTTGAATCATTCAAATTGGATACTTCGTTCTCTCAAAATCTACCATTTTTTGCACATTTAGCTCCGTAACTCCGAAACGGCGGGACCTGTCTTAGCCAAAAACCAATCACCACTTTTTCTTGAAATTATATTTTTTTGAATCTTTCAAATCGGATGGTCTGTTCTTTCAAAAACATCATTTTTATTTTCTGCACTTTTTGGTTTATGTCTCCAAAACGGATCTTTGTCAAAAACTAATCACCACGTCTCTCTATCTTGAATTATTCAAATTGCACCCGAAATCGTCGCAAAAAAATGTATCCATACATACGCACACAACACATAATTTTTTTCTAAGGTATGCCAAAATGTTCAGAAACCTTCGAAACGTGAAGATATGCAAACATTTTCATTTTCGAATTTTGGACGATTACAATACCGGAAAATTAATAATTGATTGTGCACACTTTTTTCAAACAGTCGCCAATTTATAAATTTTTTTTTACTCATCGCTAGTTCGGGCGATTGCGACATCATTGTAGATTAATAATCTTTTTATTTTTTGCATTTCCGATGGCTAGGAGGGCTGAAATAATGTCAAGACTGAGGTGCCAGTTTTTTGAGACCACCCCCACTTCATCAGCAGCCAGTTTTTACAATTTTCAACCTTTTATTTTTTAATTTTTGTCTTGTATTTTAATAATATTAATAAAGAGATGGCAAAAAATGGAGAGCAAAAACATTCATTGCTTTCTTTTACGACACTTTAAAAATGACCTAAAATTCATCGCTCTACACTATCATACCCCCTTAAATGTCTAAATATCGGCACAATCCGCAACAAAAGTCTAAATCCAGGACAAATATTGCTTTTAGAAAAACCCGGGGCACAAGGTGAAAATCTGGGACTATCCCGGAACTTATGGTCACCTTACATTAATAAAAATTTTTGGACTAACGAAAAACATCGAAGCTATTATAGCTAAAATATTAAAGAGGTGCGAATAAAATGCTATGAAATTGAATATATGTTATGTCCATTTGACTTACGTGTGGACAACTCACCGTAGTATCCATAAATTTTCGCCCATGAGATATTTGCGAAAAATGGTTTAACGCACACACATACATAATGATTTAGAACTTTTTAAAACTGATAACAAACTGTCAAATTGTGACATTGAACATACATGACATATTTTTATATTTACTTTATATATATATATATATATATATATACATATATTTACTAATACATATATTCATATATTCACTAGTATAAAACTGTTATAAATATTTTTTATATCAAGACAGAATTATCAGCAAACCTTGCATATACATACATGTTTCAATTTACCACATTGTCAAATAAAAATAATATGATTCATGTAAATGGAAAACAATTTTTGTTAAATTTAAACTAACATTATCGATATTAGAAATATTATTTCGATATTATAAATATATTTTGTACATATAATTAAATAGTTCGAAAACAAAATTTAAACTATGAAATTTTTGAATTTGTAAATTATTTTAGTTATATTTTAAAATTATCAGTTTTTATATATTTGAATTTAATTGACTTTGAACCTAGCATTTTTAATTTTTGTAACTTTTTGAACTGTTCTAATTTTTGGGAATTTTAGTCCTATAATTGTAGCCAATGTTTTTCCTTTCTGTCTTGGTAATCTCAGTGAAGTAAGTTAAAAAATTCCATCAAAACTTGTCACAAATTCCAATAAATTGTTATGGAACATTTATACCAGCATAATCTTTCATCAAAACTTTATAATGATAGTTCTTAATTTGAAAATCAACTACAGATAAAGAAAAAAAAACATTTTTAATTATTTTTATCTTCAGCATTTATTTATTTTTTTATGTTTATTTATCATTTTGTCAATCAAGACTTACAAAGTCTTTATCAGGGCATGTCTAAAAAAACAATACTATTCAATGTTTTGTGCACACATCGTTTGCCTATTGAAACATAACAAAAAATGTAATCAAATTTGAAACGGATTATTTTTTAAATTATTTTTTTGTGTTTATTTAACAGCAATAAGAACTATTAGTTGTTCTATGAGTCCGCGTGCAATAATCGGGAAAGAAGCAAAAATATTATCATTAGGGGCATGGCCCGGTACAGCGATCGCAAGTATTATAAAATATTTATTTATACAAATCTGTAAAATTAAAAATCATTTTTATTTTTGTAATAAACTGTGCAGTGTGTGAGAAAATGGTCACGAACGCTGCACGAGTTTGTACATCTTTGACCCAAAATGTTTGAATCTAAATCGTAAGTTAGAGGGTTAAGTACATTAATCG
>NW_020537324.1:38170559-38202841 GCF_003426905.1 Ctenocephalides felis | reverse complement strand
TTTGATGTATGGCTTTAATTACATTATTGTTTCTAAATATTATACATATTTTTAATGACCTTATAAATATATAATTAATTATTAATTTATTATTAATATAATTAATTATATATATAATTTATAATTTATCATTATTATAAATGTGTATAATCACATCACGAGTGTTACCATATTACTAATAAACATTTTTCAGAATTGTTATATGATATATTTATTTTTACTTAACTTAAAATTGTTACTTTGTACAGTAGCAAATAGGTTTTACTTCAATCGCCTGTGATCCTTACACGCACTATTTTTTAAATGTATTATTTATTTATACATTGGATACCAATATACTAATTAACTTCCCGAAGAAGAAGTTTATGCTTTTATCAAAAAATCCGATTTGCTAAGTTTATGTTTTCTCGACGTTTTAAGCCATTCTGAATCGAATGAGACCAAATTTGAAAAAAGTATGTGTGTGTGTGTGAACGAATTTTTGACATTTCGTCGACGTTTTCTCAAAAACGGCTGGGCCGATTTCAAGAATTTAAAAGCCGTTCAATGTAACTCGGTAAGGACTATCGTTTATCAATTTTGCGCCACGATCAGCCAAGCCGTTTTTTGTAAATTCTGAATAGATTTTAAATATTCTAAAACCCTTCGAAAGATATTGGTTGGAAATCGACCATCAAAAAGATATCTTTTATATTCCTCTTAAAAATATATTCTATATCTTTAAGTTCAATATGTTTATATCCACTTTCTTTTTATACATAAATTAATTATAAAAAAGTTTTCCACTGAATGGCGGTCTCGACGAGGACTGAAACGTATAGATTAATAAATCTGATTTCCTAATTGCTTTAGTTTTTTTTTATTTGGTGCTATTGTCCGATTCCACATATCGTTTTAAATTAAAACGATTATTAAACGAATTATTAAAACTTTTAATATATATCAACACCAAATTTACATACTCCAATATATATCTTCTTATATATAAATTTTCTTCTGTAACGATGTGTGAAACGATTATTCAGATTTTGATGCATCTTTTTGAAGTTTGTTAAGGGATTTTTTTAGAGTGTAAATCATTATAAACTAGTTGGTTTGGTATTTAGCCTTGAGGCAAGTTACATGAACTTCCAGATATGTGTAAATAATCGACTTAATAAAAAAAAGAGTAAATAATATACTTCATTAATCCTACTTTAAAAAAACAATAATAATTTTAGCAAAATTTGACGAATTTTTAAAATTAAACTACTTGTCGTAAAGCCGCAATATTACAGTAAGTTCTATAAGATCATGATGTATATCGCCAAAAAAAGTTCCATGAAAATCGGCTTAAATTTTTTTTTCAACAGGTAATAACAAGAAAACGGCTCGGTAGATTTTCACCTAAAATTAATCAGTACCATTCCCAACTAATATCTTTCGAACAATTTTTGATTTTTTAAAATCGGTTCGGTAGGATGAGCTTAAATGTGGACGAAAAGTTTAACACTTTTTTTCAAATTGCAAAGAACGGCTTGGCAGATCGTCACACAAAACTGACAAACGATAGTCCTCACCGAAATACATCAAATAGCTTTTAATTTCTAAAATCGGCTCAGGCGTTTTGGAGAAAACGTCGATCAAAGGTCTAATTTTGACAAATGCCAAAAAACGATACCAATTTTTGCAAACTTTGACGAATTTTTAAAGCTGAACCTGTTGTCGTAGGGCCGTAATATTTTAGTATGATATAGAAGACTATGGATTCTACCGTCAAAAAAATAATCATAAAAATCGTCAAAATTTTTTTTAAAACTTTATTACAAGAAAACGGCCCGGCCGATCTCTACCAAAAACTAATCAGGTCGATTCCCAACCAATATCTTTCGAACGATTTTTGAATTTTCAAAATCGATTCAGAATTGCGGGCTAAAACGTGGACGAAAGACTTTTTACTTCTCTGCCATTTACGAAGAAACGGCTTGGCCGATCGTCGCACAATGGCATCGTGCCTTAAGGCAAATTGCTGGTACTTCCCGTACCAAAAGTTATATTTTTAAAAACGATTAACATTTAAAAAAAAAAATGATTTGACTAACAAACATTTTAAATAAAATAAAATATTTCACTTAAGTAAACATAAAAAACGATATAGCAGCATGATTTTTTGTCTATTTAATACACCTTGTGACTAACAATAAGATCTGATGTCTGAGCAATTAAAAAATAATATATCAGTATTTTTTTTAGAAATTAAAATTATCAATGCCAAATCAATGTTCAGTTAAACAGTTTTTAACTTTGACGCAAAAAATTTAGTCACTTGACTATTCGGTCCATACAAGTAAAATGGGTCTTAAATCATTACAATCGGACGCTCAGTTCTCTCAAAAATTGAATTACCATTTATGGCTCTTTTTGCCACGTATCTTCGAAATTACTGCCTTAGCCAAAAAAAATCTAATCAGAATGTCTCCCCATCAATAGAAATCTAATGTTTTTGAATTAATCAAATCGGCTAATCCGCGCTCTCAGATGGCTTCGCACACACACGCACATATAAATCATATTTTTCTAATTGTGAGATATGCCAAAATATTATAAAGACTATGAAAAGTAAATTTATGTAATAGTTTTCGTTTTAGATTTTTCTGCGATTACCATAACTTACCATACGGGAAGTTAATAAATGGCAAGTTTTATGTTAACTAATTGGACATTGATAATATAAAAATATAAAAAAAGCAAGTTCGACGCGGTACATAACTATAAACATTTTTAAAATATAATTTGTTGTTTTTTTAAGAAAAATAATAACGACTTTAACTATCGACAAGAAAACAACTATAAACTATGTTTAAAGGCATAAAGTTAAAAATAGAAATAAATTCGAAAAATTAGCTCACCTTATGTATATTATCGTTATGTGCATATTGGCTGGCAAGTCTAGCATTGTGTACATGCAGTGGAAGAAAATCTTCGTGAGACACCACCCGCCGTATCTCACTTTTTTCTTCAGGGGGTCTTTCTTCACTATTAGATCGCACTAGTTTTCTTTCTTGTGTTATGGATGAAGAACTATCTAGACGCTCTTTGCGCTTCCTCGGCTTTTGACAATCACCTAAAATATATTTTATTTAATACACATAGATATTTTTTGTATCAACATAATAATTTTGGAACGTTTTGAAATGATCATTATAATTTATATTTCTAAGGCATTATTTGATTCCTAAATTTTTGCAATTGCCATATTCTGTTTTCATTGGTAGGTGAAGATGGTATAACTTATTGTTAGACAAGAAATAACAAAAAATATCCCGAATAAATATATTCATTTTTGTATATCATCAAATTTTTGGATTAAATTAGTTGGGCAAATCCCCACTTTCATCTTTAATCCTTTCATTATCAATAAAATGTGTTAAAAGATTAAAAATTACGGTTTTAATAAACTACAAATTACAATAAAAAAACTAGAATTCTCAATATTGAAGCTAAGGCTAAGCCCATGCACGACATTCGTACACATAGTATGTCATGAGGATGTCGTCTAGGGACGACATGTACAAGAAGGTTAAAGAAGCCACAAACGATAAAATTCTTCATAATTTTCAATACAAAGGTTCTTAAATAAACTATCATTCAACTATCTGATTCTTATCATGCTGATACATTTAATCACATATTGTAATGAATTATGAAGGTGCGCGCTAAATATTGGGCAACGAGACATAGGCGATCAACGACTTGTAGCAAGAAGGTTAAAGAAGCCACAAACGATAAAATTCTTCATAATTTTCAATACAAAGGTTCTTAAATAAACTATCATTCACTATCTGATGCTTATCATGCTGATACATTTAATCACATATTGTAATGAATTATGAAGGTGCGCGCTAAATATTGGGCAACAAGACATAGGCGATCAACGACTCAGTACAGTGAATGCAATTGGTACTTCCACTTTTAAAATATGTAAGAAACCCCTTGAGCGCCCTATCATCTCTGGATCAGTTTATGAAGCTATTGATAAAATATTATTGACGTAGTTTTTTTTTATTCAAAAAAATTATTCAATGCAAGAAATATCGACTTTACTTTGTTTCAATTAACATATCAACACATTTCTAAATCTTAATTTGAATTATTTTTCTATTTTTGTTTGTTCTATGTTTTCACTGCCCCCTGCATCTAACCATGCCCTCCAAATACACATCTGCCCATTTGCTACCGCCGTGGGGTGTAGCGTTTTAGCCTATGAAAATCGTACAATAAATATTGTATATAAAAATGTTTTTAGAAGACTGAAAATAAATAATAATTTGAATAAAAATGCAAAAACTTATAAATTCCACGCGGACGAAGTCACTAATAACGCTAATATATAATATTATATAATAGACAAATAGATAAATGCATTACATAAAAATTATCAAGTTATAGTTATTATCAAGTGCTTATTAAAATTACACGATTTGACGACAGATGCAATTATTTTTCTTATTATTTCTTATCGGAGATATTGAATACATGCATAAAGTTCCGTGCCATTATCTTACCTGTGGTGCTATATGGTAGTGGAGTGGAAACTAGTTGGACGTCGTTTCCGCAGACGTTGGCAGCCCTGCGGAATTGATTCTTAGCATTATGAATATCTCCCTCTGGTTTTTGAGGCGTAGAAGTGCTGAGTGATCCGAGTGTTGGAGATGAATTACATTCGCCGATAAGATTTCCTTTAGTTTCGTAGTTACTAGAAGTACCTTCACTACTCGAAGAGCATTGCTTGCCAGATGAATCGCTTATAATAGCACCATCATGATTTCCGACATTGAAACGACGTGTTTTGCCAGAGCGACGCGGCGATTGTACTGCGTTGAATGCAAATGTAGGCCGTCTCATGCCGCACTGTAGATAAACGATTTTTTATATATATCATATGACTTCAAAACATGTTAGAATTTTAAATAAAACTCAAATATTGAACAATTAGAACATCTTTTTAAATTCTGGGTAAAAGTTTCATTTTGCCAGGAAATTGATTTGCTAATTTTATGGACTCTCGGCATATCAAGTAATTCTCAAAAGCTTGACATCGATATTAGGAAACAAGTATGTGTGTGTATGTGAGCCAAAAAATTGAGATATTTAAAGAAACTCGATAAGGGCTCGCGTTGATTAGTTTTTCACCGAACAATTTCTTCAGATTTGAAAAAAACTAGCTGTAAGTGGAATTCTGTCTTAAGGCAATTAGGGCATCGTGCCTTAAGGCAAATTGCTGGAACTTCCCGTACCAAAAATTATTATTTTTTTAAAAACGATTAACATTTTTGAAAAAATAAATTACTTTGAAAAAATAAGATTTTTGAGAAACTATAAATTGGACAAAAAATTACTTTTTTTTGAAAAAAATTTTTAAAAAAAAAAATTTTTTTTTTAATTTTTTTTTTTTTTGAAAAAAATTTTTTTTTTATTTTGACATATTGTGGAAGATCTGAACTTTCTTTTCAAAGCAATCAATCGTACTGCTTTAACTGCATAGGGACTAAATATAAAGCGCGTAAGCGCCGCGTCGCTGTCTAAAGCATAAGCATTGGTACGGAACCCATAGGAATGTTAACAAATTGTATACTTATTATTAAAATCTCTATAAAATATCTGATAATTTTATGAGCATATGTCTAATGATCATTTTTGACCGCCAAATGGCTCATTTTTTTACTTTTTCTTCCATATCTCCGAATCCGCTAGACCTACCTTCATGAAAATTTTATCGATTCTTCATCTTGTCAATACAAGTGAAATGTTTTTTGAATTATTCAAATCGGACGCTCCGTTCTCTCAAAAACTGAGCTACCGTTTTCGGCACTTTTTGCCCCGTATCTTTGGAACGGCTAGACCTGCCTTCGCCAAAAACTAATCAGCACGTCTCCTTATCAATACGAATCGAATGTTTTTTGAATTATTCAAATCGGTTGACCCGTGTTCCCGAAATCGTCGACGAAAATTTGTATCCGCACATACATACACACACATACATACATACACACACACATACACACACACACACACACACACACATACATCCATTTTTTCTAAGGTATGCCAAAATGTTCAGAAACCTCTGAAACGTAAAGATATATAAAAATTTTCATTTTCGATTTTTTTGCGATTACTATAACTTACCCTACGGGAAGTTAATAATAATTACAAATAAAACAGCAATTAATTTTGGAATAATGATTCGTACTTTTTAAAAATTTCAGTTCAATAATGTACAATATTTGATCTAACTGTCGAAAATAAACAATAAGCAACTCAGAATACTTATAAATCGTCAATAATAAATTAACACATTGATTAATTATTAGGTCGATTATTTTCACATGTTGGTATGTTCACGCAAATTGCCTTAAGGCAAAATGCCACTTACTAAATAAAAATTATTATAAATTTATTTTGTTTTATACAAATATCTTATCATTTATAATTCATGAAACTAAAAAATCATGAGGAAAGCATGAGGAAAGCATAGCACATACAAATTAGTATTTGCTGATTGTCCTTACAAATGACTTTTGAATACTTTGTGTCCAATTGTTTGCAAATATTTGAACTTTTTTAAGAGATATTACATAGTCATAGTCTTCAAGAAAAAATTAGTGATGAATTACATAGCAGTGATGATTTTACGACCAGTAGTACTGACAGTGGTAGTGACATACTTTTCGCACAAATATATAAATTTATAATTATATGTATAAATTTATATATTTGTAATAATCAATTTTCAGTTTTATTTAAGAATCAATGTAATTATTAACTTCCCGTAGGGCAAGTTATAGTAATCGCAAAAAAATCGAAAATGAAAATTTTTATATATCTTTACGTTTCAGAGGTTTCTGAACATTTTGGCATACCTTAGAAAAAATGGATGTATGTGTGTGTGTGTGTGTGTGTGTGTATGTGTGTGTGTATGTATGTATGTGTGTGTATGTATGTGCGGATACAAATTTTCGTCGACGATTTCGGGAACACGGGTCAACCGATTTGAATAATTCAAAAAACATTCGATTCGTATTGATAAGGAGACGTGCTGATTAGTTTTTGGCGAAGGCAGGTCTAGCCGTTCCAAAGATACGGGGCAAAAAGTGCCGAAAACGGTAGCTCAGTTTTTGAGAGAACGGAGCGTCCGATTTGAATAATTCAAAAAACATTTCACTTGTATTGACAAGATGAAGAATCGATAAAATTTTCATGAAGGTAGGTCTAGCGGATTCGGAGATATGGAAGAAAAAGTAAAAAAATGAGCCATTTGGCGGTCAAAAATGATCATTAGACATATGCACATCAAATTATCAGATATTTTATAGAGATTTTAACAATAAGAATACATTTTGTTAACATTCCTATGGGTTCCGTACCAATGCTTATGCGTTAGACAGCGACGCGGCGCTTACGCGCTTTTTTTTTGTCCCTATGCAGTTAAATCAGTACGATTGCTTTGAAAAAAAGTTCAGATCTTCCACAATATGTCAAAATAAAGAAAAAAAAAATTTTTTTCAAAAAAAAAAAATTAAAAAAAAATTATTTTTTTTAAAAAAAATTTTTTAATAAAAAATTTTTTTTTTTTCAAAAAAAAGTAATTTTTGGTCCATATATATAGTTTCTCAAAAATATTATTTTTTCAAAGTACATTTTTTTCAAAAACGTTAATCGTTTTTAAAAAATTAATAATATTTGGTACGGGAAGTTCCAGCAATTTGCCTTAAGGCACGATGCCTTAATTGCCTTAAGACAGAATTCCACTTACAGCTAGTTTATCAAACATCTTGCAAAGTTAATTGTACCGAGCACGTGTATATACAAACTACAGGAATTTTATGATTTGTGCAGTTTCGAACGCCGAGCAAAGTTGTTTGTGCCACTGCGTGCGGCCGACCTTAGTGTCGCTTTTGGCCCATAAATTTGAATATTAGCTGGTACGATTCTACTAGTTAATTTTCATAACGGATTTATGTTGCTATCATAATTAATTTTCCAAAAAAGTATTAAGCAAATCATTTTATATAAGGTCAAAAAGTTCGCTTTCAGAAATAAACACGTCGCAGCTGCACCAGTAGATGCGATGTTTAATTGAAAGGTGACTTTGAGCATTATTATAAGGTTATAACAAACAAAATTGGTTAAGTGGTTGGACAGTTACTTGCGTTCCAAAATGAAGAAAATAATGAAAAAATGCGCTATATTTAAATCTACCACGCGGAAATGGTTTGCTCCTTTCCTTCTGGTAATTTTGACGTAAAATATATGTCACACTCAACTCATCCAATGACTGAAAAAACTGTTATGAATACACTCCGTGATAAGAACGTGCCAGCATACCTCTGCAATATAGTCGCAAGCTGCTTTACAGAAATTCTGATGTTTACGCGATGGTACAGAAGAATATAATTTAACAAAATATGCACCGCAGGGCTCTGTTCTAGGCCCTTTGCTGTGAAATGTTATGTATGATGGCCTTTTGAGCATTGAGATTCCAGCATATGTGAAACTAGTAGCATATGTAGACGATGTGCCATAGCAGTTGTCTCCAAACGAACTCATGAGATTGTAAGTCTATTTGACATAACCAGTAGAAAAATTAATGCTGGATGCAAACAATGAACCTCCAATTAGCACAACAAAAAAGTGAAGCTGTTCTTATCACGAGTAGAAAAACAATAGAGACCATTAAGCTAAATATAGGAAATCTAGATATTACGTCAAAATCTCACATCTTCTACCTTGGCGTAATGCTTGATGCTCGATTGAATTTCAATCAACAGGTGGAACACGTTAGTGCCAAGGCGTCAGTTAGCATGGTAGTGCCAAGGCGTAGTTAGGACGAAACTTGCTCGACTGATGCCTAATGTTGGAGGCCCTAAACAAACCAGAATGATATTACAATGCTGAGCACGTGTTCTTGGTGTGCCCGCGATTTGGTGCTCTGCGGGACGATGGGGAAAAGATATTGAGCCGAAGAATTACTCGAGATACTGTTGTTGAAGTGATGCTGACAACTGAAGCTGCTTGGAACGCCATAGACAGATTTGCGAGAGTGGTGCTAATTGACCTGCGTTCGATGAAAAGAGAAAGAGCGAATGGGACTTCGCTCATTTAAAAGATGAGTATAAAATGAAGTTAAGAATAATAACATTCTAGATTCTCCCCCCACGAATTAATGTCTAACGGCGGTTTCCGTGGGGACCAGAGGCCAGGGCAAAGTGGAGGTTTTAGTCGGTATTATACCAGGGCTGTATTGAGTCCGACATACCCAGATAAAACACCAGTTTGGGATGCATAAAGGCATTTCCTTCGCTATACAAAAAAAGCCTGAAGTGAAGGTGCTGTCTTTCATCATGGCAATGCCCGACAGTACATTTTTTTGATGACCTGCCGAAAGTTGCAAAGGCTTAGTTGAGAAAATAGTATTTTGAATAGTATTTGTGAAACAGGATTTTTTTTTGATATAAATATTTATAAAACCTCGTCATTTTTAAAAGATTTCTGTTTAAAACATGAAATTGAAGTAATGCTCTACGTAAATTTCAAACATAGCATAAAAAATAAGACATCAAGATTTGAGATGAATAAGCGGCCAATACATTTGCTTCCCATAAATGATACAAGGTACGAAAAAACAAGTCCGAAGATTAATTAACAAATACTAATATTTACTGTCAGATAAATAAGAGTGGATGAAAACCAAGACTTGAAAGCTACTCACAAATACGCCTTACAAAACTTTTGAAAAATGTGCTTTGACATATTTTGCGTTGAAATTAACAATCAAATTGAGTGCTTGAAAGTACCATATTCAAGATTAACAGACATCATCCAATTGGCATAGTAGATTAAATTAATATTCAATGTACTTATTCATTTAACACAACTGGATCTACAAGATTGATTTTCCTACTACTTTTTAAAAAATAAAATTATTTTCCAAATAGAAATGCTTAATACCTTTCATAGAGGGATAAAGTTTGCCTTGAATCAATTCAAAAAGATATGTTGTTTAAATTAGTCATTAGCAAAAAAAAAAAAATCAGCTAAAACGATTGAATTCATACTAAATTTTTGCCTAAACATAATCAGATCAATTACAAAATTAAAATTGAACTAAAGCCCATTTTATTCCGCCTATAATTAGAATTAAACAGTTTATAAAATTACCACGAAGTTGATTAATATCAATGTGAAATTGTAATAATGTTTACATTATGTAGATTTTATAAAGAAAAGGTATCTTGGAATTCGCTCCGAGCGCGGCTGCATCGCCATACTAAATATTATGTGCATGTTTTTAAAAGTTTGTCAATAGCCAAAGAAAGGAATGAATTGCTGACATTTTAAAATTTATCTCAAAGTGCATAAAGCACAAGTAATTATAATGATAAAATTAATAAAGAAATGCAGTAAATACTTATAAGGAATAGTTCTTAAGAAAAATAATAATGAAAAAAATCTTTTTACAATAGAGTAAGTAAATAATAATTTAATTCACAGTTTTTTATTATTTTTTTATCAAACCAAAGAAATAGATATTAATAATAATGTTCAAGCATTATATAATTAATAAATTGTTCTAATTATATTTTAAAGAAGATTCATTTACTTTTGGAGACTTATAAATCGAAAGAAATATTGTTGGTGTTGGAATGTAGCTTCCATTTCTGATTTTGCACCCCAAATAAAATGGTCACTACAAATTCTATCATATGATTCGGAAACCCACGGTAGTCCATAAATGCTACTAATATATATATTATTATTTAGAATTGCAAAAAATTATTTACAATAAGTAAACATAACAATTTCATAACAATTTATAATACTCCGAATTTTTTGATAACAATATGATTATGATGCTATTCACAGCTTCCATTAATTTATTTTTCATTTAGCGGTAGAAAATTCATAAAATTTGCATTCATTTTTTCTACTCATATCTTTACAACTCACTACACAACAAATTTGGTTTTTCATTTTTATTCAATTTGTTTAAATTTTATAGAAATAAAAATTTCAACGTGTTTTCGTTTACAATTTCGGTTATAGTAGCCTCACGTAATGCTCAAAGTCGCCACTGCAAACGCTTCTGTCGAGTTGACTTCTCCTACCATGCCTTCGCTCATAACTTAAAAAACAATTGAAGTGAAATTGAATGATTCAAAATCAATATATCAAAAAAATGTAAAGAAGAGAAATGTCAAGAATTATATATTATTCACCTATAAAGTATTCCTAAACCGATTAATTTTAAAATATTTAAATATTGAACAAATGAAAAAAGTAATGAGTTAACTAAATATTAAGTTATTAAGTTAATTGGTCTCAATCATTTTAGACAACTCAGCTAAGGTAAGTAGATTATAAAAATATTTATATTGAGAAAATGCGAGTTCTAAAAACAATTGTCTGAGTAATGGTCGCACAATCTGATCTAATCCAACCAAACAGTAATGAAAATAGACTATTGGACATGTCAATCAATTAACGAGTGAATAACGACAAACGTATTCGGCTAAGCTGAAAGAATACAGATGCAAGATTTATAGTTCATTATTTAATTATTAGTATTTTGCACCCAAATCTGGATGAAGGCTTTAATTAACTAAAATGTAACTTGGAAGTGCCATGAATAGCATCGTAGAACTTCTTGATTAGTGGTGCACGGCATCGTGCCAAGGCTAATTGCAGGAACTTCCGTATAGTAATGAAATATTCAAAAAATATTAAATGTGTTATAAATACTGGAACTTCCATCATTCATATTTTATAGACAAAATATATGAGCTTATAAATTAGACGACGACGGTTATATATGCTTACATAAAAAAATATAAACAAAACTTAATGAAGCGGAGTTAGAATGAAGGATCTTATCTCATATTCCTAAGAATTATATAAATTTAATTGCAAAGTTTAAATTATTTATTTCAAGTAAGCTTTAGAATTTTAGCTAGAATTATAAGTAAAACCCGAATTATTTGAGAAATTTAAAAAAAAAATTGTAAATAAAAAAAAATTGAAATTTTGAAAAAAAATGCATTCCACAAAAACTAATCGTTTCTTCACACGGTTAACACTAGCAAAATGTCTGTTTTGAATCATTCAAATTGGATACTTCGTTCTCTCAAAATCTACCATTTTTTGCACATTTAGCTCCGTAACTCCGAAACGGCGGGACCTGTCTTAGCCAAAAACCAATCACCACTTTTTCTTGAAATTATATTTTTTTGAATCTTTCAAATCGGATGGTCTGTTCTTTCAAAAACATCATTTTTATTTTCTGCACTTTTTGGTTTATGTCTCCAAAACGGATCTTTGTCAAAAACTAATCACCACGTCTCTCTATCTTGAATTATTCAAATTGCACCCGAAATCGTCGCAAAAAAATGTATCCATACATACGCACACAAACACATAATTTTTTTCTAAGGTATGCCAAAATGTTCAGAAACCTTCGAAACGTGAAGATATGCAAACATTTTCATTTTCGAATTTTGGACGATTACAATACCGGAAAATTAATAATTGATGTGCACACTTTTTTTCAAACAGTCGCCAATTTATAAATTTTTTTTTTACTCATCGCTAGTTCGGGCGATTGCGACATCATTGTAGATTAATAATCTTTTTATTTTTTGCATTTCCGATGGCTAGGAGGGCTGAAATAATGTCAAGACTGAGGTGCCAGTTTTTTGAGACCACCCACTTCATCAGCAGCCAGTTTTTACAATTTTCAACCTTTTATTTTTTAATTTTTGTCTTGTATTTTAATAATATTAATAAAGAGATGGCAAAAAATGGAGAGCAAAAACATTCATTGCTTTCTTTTACGACACTTTAAAAATGACCTAAAATTCATCGCTCTACACTATCATACCCCCTTAAATGTCTAAATATCGGCACAATCCGCAACAAAAGTCTAAATCCAGGACAAATATTGCTTTTAGAAAAACCCGGGGCACAAGGTGAAAATCTGGGACTATCCCGGAACTTATGGTCACCTTACATTTAATAAAAATTTTTGGACTAACGAAAAACATCGAAGCTATTATAGCTAAAATATTAAAGAGGTGCGAATAAAATGCTATGAAATTTGAATATATGTTTATGTCCATTTGACTTACGTGTGGACAACTCACCGTAGTATCCAATAAATTTTCGCCCATGAGATATTTGCGAAAAATGGGTTTAACGCACACACATACATAATGATTTAGAACTTTTTAAAACTGATAACAAACTGTCAAATTGTGACATTGAACATACATGACATATTTTTATATTTACTTTATATATATATATATATATATATATATACATATATTTACTAATACATATATTCATATATTCACTAGTATAAAACTGTTATAAATATTTTTTATATCAAGACAGAATTATCAGCAAACCTTGCATATACATACATGTTTCAATTTACCACATTGTCAAATAAAAATAATATGATTCATGTAAATGGAAAACAATTTTTTGTTAAATTTAAACTAACATTATCGATATTAGAAATATTATTTCGATATTATAAATATATTTTGTACATATAATTAAATAGTTCGAAAACAAAAATTTAAACTATGAAATTTTTGAATTTGTAAATTATTTTAGTTTATATTTTAAAATTATCAGTTTTTATATATTTGAATTTAATTGACTTTGAACCTAGCATTTTTAATTTTTGTAACTTTTTGAACTGTTCTAATTTTTGGGAATTTTAGTCCTATAATTGTAGCCAATGTTTTTCCTTTCTGTCTTGGTAATCTCAGTGAAGTAAGTTAAAAAATTCCATCAAAACTTGTCACAAATTCCAATAAATTGTTATGGAACATTTATACCAGCAGTAATCTTTCATCAAAACTTTATAATGATAGTTCTTAATTTGAAAATCAACTACAGATAAAGAATAAAAAAACATTTTTAATTATTTTTATCTTCAGCATTTATTTATTTTTTTATGTTTATTTATCATTTTGTCAATCAAGACTTACAAAGTCTTTATCAGGGCATGTCTAAAAAAACAATACTATTCAATGTTTTGTGCACACATCGTTTGCCTATTGAAACATAACAAAAAATGTAATCAAATTTGAAACGGATTATTTTTTAAATTATTTTTTGTGTTTATTTAACAGCAATAAGAACTATTAGTTGTTCTATGAGTCCGCGTGCAATAATCGGGAAAGAAGCAAAAATATTATTCATTAGGGGCATGGCCCGGTACAGCGATCGCAAGTATTATAAAATATTTATTTATACAAATCTGTAAAATTAAAAATCATTTTTATTTTTGTAATAAACTGTGCAGTGTGTGAGAAAATGGTCACGAACGCTGCACGAGTTTGTACATCTTTGACCCAAAATGTTTGAATCTAAATCGTAAGTTAGAGGGTTAAGTACATTAATCGTAAGTTAAGGGTTAAGAGAAACAGGTAGACAGATAGACACGTAGACAGGTAAATTTGTAGATAGGTAAACTGGTGGACAGGACAATTATGTGAAATGGTAGATAGACAAATATGTAGACAGATAAACAGGTAAATTGGTAGACATGTAAAATGTATGTTTTGATAAATAGGTTGATAGGTAAATTGGTATACACGTGAATTGATAGATAAGTAAATTGTTGATCAGGTAAATTGGTTGACAGGTAAACTGGTAGACGGAAAATTGATGTACAGGACTAGATGAAATAAATATGCGTTTTTGTTCAAAGTTTTAATTGAAAGTAAAACACGTCCAAGCGTGATGGATAGCTAGTAATGTATAAAACCCACTTATGCAGTTCAAACAAATATTCGGCATTTTCGGCAATATGAATTAACAGAATTGAATCATTCAAATTCATACTGTTGGTTCATACTGACCATGATACGTACCGGTTAGTTTTTTGAAAAAAAAAACAGATCCAGGCGGTTCAAAAATTCGCACAATATGATATTATATGAGAAATCGGATCATCCGAATAAATTGATTCAAAAAATATTTTGCACCTGTTGATGATGGAAAAAATGTTCAGTAATATACTCCTTCACTTACGGATGCATACAAATATGCAAAAATAAAAATTTGTCAAAAAAATAGCGATTAGGTTTGCGAAAATATCGGCCAAGCCATTAGAAATGGCTTTGAAATTAGCAAAAAAGTCAGTGAGCAGTCTACAAAACTACTCCAGTTAGTTGTTACCATTAATTTAAATAATATCAAGGACTACGCACATACTATATGTAATTGTACCAGTATTTTCTTTTAGCAGATTCTCAATATTTCACAAAATAATTTATTAAGCTTTTAAAAAAAAAATGTTTAGATGTCTTTAATGACATTTAACATAGCGATAAAGTTTATGCACTAGACTAAACAGTCTTTCAAAAATTAGTTGAATTATATAAATTAATTAAAATTTTCAATAATAGGCTAGAATTTTAGGACGTACAAGAACGTGCCTGTGCATTATCTTCTTCTTATATATAAAAATGAAGCTCGATAAAATGATCCGCTAAAACTCGAAAACGGTTAAACCGATTTGGCCAGTCTTAGTCTTCAAAAATTCGAGCCAATCCAGAAATTGTCCAAAAGGTGAGAAATTATTTCAAAACCGCATGGAAAATTTAAATTTTTAATTCGAAAAATTTTGTAGAAGCGTAATTTAAATAAAACAATGGACGGTGGCCAATACGTCAAATGTAAAACGTTTTTGACAGATACGTGAATATTATTTAAGTATGATTAAATTGTAGTAAGTAGTTTTGTTTGTAATTTTATTTATATATAAAAACGTTAGTAAACGGGCCGCAAGTGTTACTATAAACTCAAAATATCAACTTTTTTGAAATGTTGATATGAAAATGCACTTTTTGGCGTTGTAGCATTCTTTTTGCAAATCATATTTTTCTCAAAACGGTGCTCTGAAAGATTTCATTTGTATAATTATATACTCATTGGTATTTATAAAACATTTTCTGAATTATATTATTTTTTATTTATGTTATTTAAATTCAGAACCTAAATTTGGTATCGATCAAAGGGACATTTTGTCGAATGACATTTTCCCAGTTATAATTCCTAGAATTTATCGAAGAATAGATAGTAATATATGAAAGTCCGGGGTTAAAAAGGTCCACCACCGATGCGTTAAAAACCAGTAAAGTTAAGCATTGTTTAACAATAATATTTGAAACTAGAGGGAAAAAGATATAGCTATAACTTTGATTCTTATGACTTTGCTATCGGGAGATAAACGGTAATCTTTGAAAATGGATAATAAAAATATTTTCTTCCATTGATAGTTTTTTAGCATTAGTTAAAAATGAAATTATTTTGTAAAATGCCTTTAAAATTAAAATAAGACATTAAACCTGTTTGCCACTTCCAAGTTACCCCGCCTATAGGGTAAAAAAATCTATATAACAAATTTTAGAAAGACGGCAAATAAAAAGCACATTTTTGCAATGATGAAGTAGCTGGCGATTTTACTGAACGTATTCAGATAATTGTTCGTTTGAAATGTGTTATTTGTTGTCATATAATTGGTTCGATTTTTTATAATATAATTAATATTTTCTCAAAAACAAATTGGACCTTCGTGCCTCGCCCTGATCTACATATATACTTTTTATTAAATTTACTTTAATCCATCGAATGTTAGAAATAATAAAGAAAAAGTACTTAATTCATTTTCTATCTCTCCTCGCAGAAATTTGAAAATTTTGTATAAGCTCAGTAGTATTATTTACAATTATACACAAAATGCAGAATCCAAAAAGAATCTGAAAAACTTGAAACGCAATCAATAAGTCGAAGGACCAAAAAAGACTTGGATTGGATCATACCATGTTTTCTATAGAAAATGTATAAAACTTCCAGTTTGATTGTTTTTATATTACCTCACACACTAAAAGTATTAATTTTTTTGATTCTCTAGAAATTATGACCTTACTTACAATTAGCAAAACAATGTTTGCCGGATCAGCTAGTAATTAATATAATTACAGATAATTTAAATGTGTTTGAGAATTATCAATTGAAAATCACAATGTTTAGATTTAAGTAAAAGCGAAAACTTTAAAACTTACGAAATAAACAGTTGAAAATTTTATCTAAATTTCTAAATATTAATTTCGGTTAATTAAATCAATTATTACACATTTCAGGAAGTTCATGCAACTTGCCTTAAGGCTAAATGCCATTTTCGACTAGTTTTTTTTTTAAATATTGTTGGGCGCCGATTAGCTTTTCTCTTCATCAACCAATTTCGCTAGATGTTATTGTAATATCATAATAAGTTCAAATTAAACACAATATTCTTCATGTATACTTTTATTTTCCCGTTCATTAATACTCTGAGATGTCGTCATCTATACGAAAATTACACAACCGCCTACATTAAGTTACATTTCGGCTTTAAATAAGCTTTTATTTAGAAGAGGGACTTTACTCCTTTTAGGATATGATAAACTAAATTTCATTTATATGTGTAAGTGCAAATTATGTGATTCCCCGATCAGAATTCATAGGAATTATTGCGTCGTATGCAGAAGCTCACGTACGCATTAGGAAAAAGTTCATCGGTCCTATTTTTGATTATAATACTTTTGTTACTCGATATGAGTTAATACAATGTAACGATAGTTCTTGAGATGAATACAATGTTGAGAAACTGAGAATCGGATATATGCATAGCGTATATTATAGTTAGTAATATATTAGTTATAGTTAAACCATTGGGTCGCAACAATATTTATAAGTTTTATATTATAATAAGTAACACAATAGGTTTGATTTTTCGTTCAAATTTTCGAAATAGTTCATTTTTTTAAAAAAATTTCAAAATTTTCAAAAAAGAAATTAATAGAAGTTTTAAAATTTTAGAAAAAAAATATTTTTTTATAAATTATACATTTTTTTTAATAAAAAAAAAATTAAATACTTAGAAAACTTTAAAAATATCGAAAATAATTTAATATGGTTGGACAGTTCTGAAATTATAATTTATTTTTAGTATTATAGTAAGAAATGAGATAAAGTCGCTTGAAGCCTAATTAGACGATTTTTGTTTGTCTATAAAATACAAATAGTATTTTATATTTATCCCTTTATATTTAATCTATAAAGCACAAATAATAAAAGTTACATTAGTTATAATAATCTATTTGAAAATATTCAAAATAATTATTATCAATTGATCAATTTTTATGTTTAATAAAATTTATTCCAATAATGTTAATTTCCTAAAAACGGAAAAACCGTTCCAAAATTTTCAACAATTATAAAAACCTAGGAAAATGAATAACGCAAACCCTGGCAAGTCAAGGTCATATACATCGGTCTTTTCTAAATGCGCAGTTTTACGGCTATTAAGAAACGTAATATCCAAGTTTACTAATCCTAAGAAAGAAATCGGAAAATGCTAAATATTTATACTAATAATAATACATATTATTACACTTATAAACTAGTGGCGCATGGCATCGTGACTTACGACAAATTGCTGAAACTTTCCGTATTGAAAATTAAAATTGAAAAAAAATATCCAAATGTTTGTTAAGCTTTGAAAAAATTGGACTTTTGAAAGTTTTAAATTTTTTTAGAAAATTTTAATTTTTTATGGTGTGTTAGCGGAGAAGATAAACATTGGTACGGAGCCAATAGAAATGTTAACAAAATTAGTTATTATTATTAAAATGTCTATAAAATATCTGATAATTTGATGTGCAAATGTCTAATGATCGTTTTTGATCGCCAAGTGGCTTTTTGAGAGAATTAGGCATTCGATTTGAATAATTCAAAAAACTTTCTGCTTGTGTTGAGGAAACAATAGGTTTTGGGATTTTTTATTTTTTTTTTTTTTTAAATTCGATTTTTTTTCATATTAAAAATAATTCAGATTTTCAAAATTTTAATTCGGTACGGGAAGTTCCAGCAGTTCGCCTCAAGGCACGATGCCATAACACCACTAGTTTTTTTGTAGTATTAGCAAAACTAGGATCCAAGAAAGAATGAAGCCATATATAGATACTATAAATGGCGGGAACTAAAACGTATGAACATTAAAATTACGACTTTTCTCTATTATTATTTAAAAAAAAAATCTGCATCATATGATTGCTCATAGTTAATAAATTCTGTAGTATAAACAATACAACAAACAAACAAACAATTTCATTTTATTACTTAAATTATTTTGAAAACTACAAATGTTTCATATTTATTTGACTCAAATATGTATAGTATAGTATGTATATAGTAAGTATGAATATTATAGAATTAAAAATGTATTTATATCGCAAAGTTTGAATATGAAAATGCGATTATTTTATTTCACATAATTCAACGAATGTCGAATGTAATCATATGGCGGACCAACAGCACAACCAAGATAAATAATAATCATATGATATAAAATAATGTAATCTAAAAAAATGATCAAAAAGTCATATGTTACGTATTAAATCTTATAAAAAAGATATTGATAATTGCTTAATTAGTATTATTTTAAAATAAAATTATTTTATTTATTTTATTTCACATAATTTCATATAAATAATAATGTTGAATTCTGGAATGTCGAATGTAATCAATAGATAAGCTGACAATCGGACCAACAGTACAACCAAGATAAATAATAATCATATGATATAAAATAATGTAATCTAAAAATGATCAAAAAAAAGTCATATGTTACGTATTAAATCTTATAAAAAAATATTGATAATTGCTTAATTAGTATTATGTTAAAATAAAATTATTACATTATGATACTACAATGCTTTAATTCAATAATGTTTAGTTTCATACTTTTATATGGAAAACGGGGAATTCAAATAAAAAAAAAATAAAATAATGAATAAATCAGAATGCTACGAAATGAAGAGTAGCGATGAATGAATGCTTTCTATGTCACAGCAACCAAATCTCAATACCTGCACTCCAACACTATTAGAAACGTTATCCGAGTGAAGCATGTTTATTTATTTAATTTCACAATACTTCTGCTTCAATGAATTCACGTTTTATATAAACTAAATATCTTGAACTAGCACGTTAAATACATTGCATTTTTTATACTCTTTATTTTGGCGTTCTAATGAGATTTTCGTTCTACGTTACGGGAGCGTAGATACACATCCGCTAACAGAGTTTGGTAAACAAGTCTCGAAATAGCAACTCTGACGATTAGCAATTCTTTCTGTATTTGAACGTAAGTGATACAGCGGGTACATATTCATGAGCAAACGTTTCGAGAGGTTCGAGTATGTTTTATTACGTCGGACAGACAATGTATTCGATAAGATAAAACAAAAGTTTACGACTGAACATACGTAAATCTAGCTAGTACTTAGTAGCTATACTAAACTACAAAACCGCTCAAAACCCGCGTCATAGGACTTGTTCTAATAGCTAACAATAAGATCTAGACAACATGTTTTGGCCGGCCCGGGTCCGCACCGGGTATTACATCACACCTTCTAGACATACTCGTCGTCTCACTCTGACAAATATTCTGAGATGTGGTTTACTTGCTAATTTATATATATGTATTTATAAATATTTTACACCGTATATGTTATGCGCTCTCAATTGAATAGACAGACGCATGATCACAGAAACGAAACGTTATAGATGTTTTAAAACTATGATATTTCGTGATATTATCGTATATGATACATTGTGCCTGAAGGCAAATTGCTGAAAATTCCCGTACCAAAATTAAAATTTTGAACAAATCTTTAAATTTTTTGAAAACTTCGTGAAAATTAGATTTTTGAGAATTTTGAATTTTTTTTAAATTTTATTTATATATTTTGAAATTTCTTGAAAATTATAAACATTTTTTTCCTAATTCGCGTATGAGCTGCGTCGCAGTCTAACGAATAAACATTGGTACGCAGCAACCCATAGAAATGTAAACAATTATACTTATTAATAAAATCATTAAAATCTCTATAAAATATCTGATAATTTGATGTGCATATGTCTAATGATCATTTTTGACCACCAAATGGCATTTTTTTCACTTTTTTAATCGATCATCGAAACCGCTCGATCTGCCTTCCTAAAAATTAAACATTTTTTCACTTTCTCAATACAAGTAAAATGTTTCTTGGAAAATTGATATCGGGCGCTCCGATGTCTCAAAAGCTGAGTTACCATTTGTGGCACCTTTTCCCCGTATCTTCGAAACGGCTGGACCGACCCGTCTTGATCCAAAAACGACACGTCTCCTTATTAATAGAAATCAAATGTTTTTTGAATAATTCAAATCAGTTGATTCGTTTTCCCAAAATTAGATGGAATTCCTAATATCGCCTTAAAAATATCAATTTGGACATAATATTCCTTAATGCCTATAATACGTGTCTAAAAGAAAGGGTTTTCCACGACAATGGAAACAGCAAAGATTAGTGTTTCTTCCCAAAGGAAGAAAACCACCAGATGAACCATCATCCTACCGTGTGATATGCATGCTGGATACAGCGGGTAAAATTTTTGAACGAATGATTCACCAAAGAATAGATGCAGTAGTTAGCCCACTGCTAGCAGACAAAGGGCGATCAACTGTCGATGCTATAAACTTGGTAGTTTTTTTTTTATTTATTTTTATTATTTTTTATTTGGCTTCGCTTACTCTGAGCATTTAGCCACCTACAACATTTATTTACATTCTATACTAATTTTACATCATATTCAATCTATATTCTATTCTTCTTATACTATATACTTTCTTTCAACTTATCTTCTTCACATAAATCCTATTCCTTTTACGTAGTTCAACTTAACTTCATTCTTCCTTATTTTTATCTTCTTACTTCTTTCTACTATTTCATTTTTTTATTTTCAATTCTAATTCAATTTTTATACATTCTAATATCTTATACATTCTAATCATTTTTAACATACATCTTACAATTGAAATTCTATACATTCTGATATTTTTTTTTTTTTTTTTTACAATTGGAAGCGCCAGGGATCGAACCAACGATCTTCGGCATGTGAGTCGGACATGCTACCTCTGAGCTATGTCCGCCACAACTTGGTAGTTAATACTGTCAAGAAAGCAATTGCTGGAATCAAATGGAAGGGTGGTGCAAAGAAATACTGTCTAGTAGCTACATTAGATGACAAAAATGCATTCAATTTCGCAAACTGGGATTGCATTATGAATGCACTCCATGACAAGAACGTGTCAGTATACCTCTGCAATATAGTCGCAAGCTACTTCACAGAGAGAATTCTAATGTACGATTCACGCGATGGTGCAGAAGAATATAACATAAGAGGAGGTGTGCCGCAGGACTCTGTTCTAGGCCCTTTGCTGTGGAATATTATGTATGATGGCTTGTTGAGACTGGAGATTGCACCATGTATCAAACAAGTAGCATATGCAGATGATGTAGCCATAGTAGTTGTTTCTAAAGAACTAATAAGATCGTGAGTCTATTTGACATAACCTTGAGAAAAATTAATCGCTAGATGGAAACAATGAACCTCCAATTAGCACAACAAAAAAGTGAAGCTGTTCTCACAAGTAGAAAAACAATAGAGACCATCAAGTTGAAGATAGGAAAACCAGAGATCACCAGTGGCGGATTAAGCTCTCTGCCGCCCTAGGCCCTCTCCGTTCAGGCGCCATTTTTAATAGACAAAATTTTACTTTTTTAAACAAAACTTTTTTTTAAATTATTTAGATACAATTTTTAACTTTGCGTAGGGTAAGGTATATTAATCGCAAATGAATCGAAAATGATATTGTTTTCTCATCTTTACATTTCAAGGCCTTCTGAACATTTTGATGTACCTCAAAATGTGTATGTGTGTATGTATGTATGTATGTTCCCTTTGACTCTGATTAGTTTTTCGCTAAGGCTGGTCCAACCGTTTCGAAGATATTAAGCAAAAACTGCTTAGGCCCAGAACCTTAGGCCCAGAATCTTTTTCTTATGTCGTATTTTTGTAGATGGTAACCCGACTGTTGATCTTTTCACATTTGATTACTTCATTATTAGAAATTATCTACCAGGGCTGACTTATTATTAACTTCCCGAAGGAGCACTTTGTTTGAAAAGTTAGAGTTTTTTGCAAAGCAATGTTAACATCTGTACTTATTATTATTATTCTTATAAAGTATCTGATTATTTGATATGCGTATGTCCAATGATCATTTTTCACCGCCAAGTTTTATTTTTACAACTTTATTCTGGATCTCCATAACCGCTAAACCTGTCTCCCCAAAAATTGGTTAATTCTTGATTTTGTCAATATAAGTAAAATATTTTTGAATCATTCAAATCGGACGCTCCGTTCTCTCAAAAACTGAATTTCCATTTTTTTGCACTTTTTGTTCCGTATCTTCGAAATGGCTGAACCTGCTTTTGCCAAAAACTAATCAACACGTTGCCCTACCAGTAGGAGTCGAATGCTTCTTGAATAATACAAATCGGTTGATCCGTGCTCTCGAAAACGACGAAAATACGTAATCGTCCTCATTGAAAAACCGAACGAAAATTAGTAATCGTTCTAATTACATACATACATATTACTTACATCCAAACGCACGTACACACAACATCCATTTTTTTCTAAGACACAAATGTTTGGATACCTCTGAAACTTAAAGATAAGCAAAAAAAATATTTTCGATTTTTTTGCGACTACTATAGCTTACCCCGCTGAAGTTAAAAATGAAAACAAAATTTGTACTGATTATTAAAATTTTTGTAGAAAATTCTAATAATTTGATGCGCAAATGCCCTTTTATTATTTTTGACCACCAAATGGCATTTTTTTTGGATCACCAAAAACGCTCACTCTACCATCGCAAAAATTTAGTCAATTCTTCATTTCGATGCACAATTAAAATGTGTTTCGATTTTTTTAATCCGATAGAGAATGGGGCTCTCTAAAAAATTGAATAGCATTTTTTATCATATTGCCCCCTCTTTCGAAATGGAAAAACCTGTCTTTACCAAAAACTAATCAGCACATCTTTCCGACAATTGAATCATTCAATCGGTTGATTTGTCTCAAAAGCATCGACAAAATGTAACCGCAAATACGCATGCATACATCCATTTTTCCTAAGGTATGCCAAAATGTTTGGAAGGTTTTGAAACGTAAATATTTATTTACAATTGTAGTTACGTTCAGAGCCGTGCCTGGGTATGTAGCCGCCTGCGTGCGAGCATTTTTTGGCTGCCCTTGAAAATAACATAACAGGAAAATATCAAATATGTTCTTACAAAAAATCGACTTTTTTATGTTTTCTCTATGTTTCTACTCATTTTGAATCGTTTGAGATCAAATTTGAAAAAAAGTGTGTATATGACCCGATTTTTTACTTTTTGCCAATATTTTTTTCAAAAACGGTTAAATTGATTTCAAAAATTTGAAAGTCATTTGATGTAACTAGATATCGACTGCAGTTTGTTAGTCTTGTGCAACAATCGGCCAAGCCGTTTTTAATCAAAAGAAAAGTGTACAAATTTTCGTTTTTCGCCAAAAATTGTGCATCGTTTTTAAACATTCAGAAACTGTTTGAAAGATATAAATTGGGAATCGTGCTTATTAGTTTTAAGAGATTGGTAGGTTCGTTTCTTCGTATTTAAACGTTAAATATTTTTTTTAGGATGATATTTAAAAAACTTTTTTGACGATAAAGATCATGATCTCAAATATAACTAAATATTTCGACCCTACGACAAGTCGTTTTAGTTTTCAATGTATTATCAAAGTTTGAATCAAATGAGCACATTTTTACGCCAGGCAAAGTTTCATCTTTAGCCGACGTTTTCTTAAAAATGCGCAATCCTATTTGAAAATTTGATAAAATTCGATAAGCACTCGTGCTGGTTAATTTTGCCTCACGATCGGTCGAGCCGTTTCTTTAGGATTGTCAAAAGTGTCAATTTTTTTGTCCACGTTATAGTCTAAATTCGTGAATCGATTTTGAAAATCCAAAAACCATTACAAAGGTACTATTTGAGAATCGTGCTAATTAGTTTTCGTCAATGATCGGTCGAGTCGTTTCTTAGTTATTGATTAACAAATGTTTTGGCAATTTTGGATCTTGCTCTTAATGAAACTACACGTTTATTTCTTGTTCAATAATATTTAATTTTGAAACCATTTCTAAAAAATAACTAACATGATTAGAAAATTCGTACAAAATTAAATAATCTGCGATAGTTTTTTTTCACTCATGAATTAATATATTTTTTATAGTTTTAAGATCAACTCATATTGAAAAATTCATGCATCTTGCTTTAAGGCAAAGTTGCCACTTAAACCAAGTTTATACACTTAATAATGATTTCGAAACAAAGCTTTCAATAGCCGCTTTTTGATTCGATCTTGCTTTCAATACGGCCGCCTTTGGCTGATTTCGACTACGGTCGTCTTTTAACTCAGCGGATTTTCAATACTGTCTCGAATGAATTCAGCGGACTTTTAGTTTGGACGCCTCTTAATCCAGCGGTCTTTCAATTTGGCCGCCTTTTAATTCAGTGGACTTTCAACGCGACCGCTTTTCGTTATGGCCGCTTTTTGTGTATGGCCGCCTTTGAATTCTGATTTGGCCGCCTGCATGCGGTGCACGCACTGCACGCTGGCCAGGCACGGCCCTGGTTACGTTTCGTTATTCGAATTACTATAACTTACCCGTGAAGGAATGCCAATTGGTGGTCAAAATGATCAATGAACCTTAGCACACCAAATTGTTCGATATTTTAGTTTAGGTTTAGTTTTATCTTATAGAATTCATATTAAAGAAAAAAAATTATATACGAACCAAGAAATAATTAAATTATCACAAATAACAATTAATATATTATGTTAATTCCCAAAACAAAATAAGAAACCATTTGAAACTATAAAACGTTTTGTTTTGTATGTAAGATTCACTTTAACAAAGTTACAAAAAATGAACAGATCTTCAATATTTCTCCAAAATTATCAATTTGATATTTTTTATTTTAAACATGATACTGCAATGAAAATATTAATGAGGCGCCCTCGAATAAGTTTGATAAAAACGAGTAACATTCTACTTCTAGAAAATTATCTAGATCAAGATCAATCCTTAAAATAAATTGCCGTGACAATTTTTCGGATTTAACATTTTGACATTCTGAAAAATTTGCCGCCCCCCAAATTGGGTTACATCGGTGCTTACATATGGTATTTCCATATGAGCTGATGCTCTCAAAACTCAAAAATCGCGGATCTGATTGCTTTAAGAGATGCTTGCGCATTCCGCACAATATGCTAGAAAGCAGTGTGAGTCATCATTTCAGGAAATCTACCTCTCTAGAATGATAACATTCTAGATCCTCCACCATAGGCTAAGGCAAAGCAGAAGTTTTAGTTGCATTAACAAAAGCACTGGAAATAACACACTACCATTTAATAGGTTCGCGGAAGAGATGTCAAGATGACCGAAGAAAAGTCCAAGTTTGGAAAAATAAGAAACTAGTGGTGAATGGTATAGCGCCTTAAGGCAAATGGCTGGAACTTTCGTAACATTTGTTTTTTTTTTTAATTTTGAAAAAAATTTTGTTCCAAGATATTGAAATTATTAAAAAATATCGAATTTTGAAAAAAAAGAAATATTAAAAAATATCGTATTTAAAAAAATATATTTTTTCGAAAATTATTTTTTTTGTGCATATTGATACGGACCCTGTAAGTAGCACTTTTTTATGTATATAAGTGAGCTTACATAATTTTATGTGCTTGCGTTTGGAACTTTTTCTGTACCGCTAGACCTGCCTTCCCAATTTGTAATAAATTTTTCATTACATCAGCGCAAGTAAAATGTTTTTTGAAGAAAAATTGTATCAAACATACATACATTCACACACACACATAAATTTTCTTCTATTGTAAGGTATGTCAAAATGTTCAGAAACGTAAAGATATTCAAAAATTTAAATTTCGTTTTTTTGCGATTACTATAACTTATGTGAAAACTACTTCAAATATTGTTGAAAGTTATAGCAACTATAGTTTAAATATTGAATAAGTCGATGTTTAAGCATGTCAGATTGCAAGTTCTACATATTTAGGCAAAATAAATAATGTATTAAATTATAATAAAATGATTAAAAGATTGTGCTTCTTCATCACTATAAAAACGTTGAAATATAAATAAAATCAATTATGATGATTATTTAGTCTAATATCTAAAATGATAAATAAATCAATATTATAAAATAATAGACTTACCAAGCAGTTGCTGATCAGTTGTAAAAATTCTGCTTTAAATTGATCAATCTTGAATAGCAGGTAAGACTTGAATATGTATAGATGTTATCGTTGTGCCAGGACAACGATACGTGGATGATATTCTTGAATAAGGATCCACTGCGATCAACGATCGCTTATTTAAATTTGAAATGCATCATTTTAAACATTTTTAAAAATGCTGTTATATCACTACTAAGAATATCCACACCAAAGCTTGCATTTAGTCGAACCAAAATTAAACAAGGTAACAAAACAAACTAGTTTTCAATTGCGTCTCAGTTGGATTATGAGTCTACTTGTAATTTTTTATTAACATCGTACAAGTTGTCCATATTTGAAGAAATATTTTCATAAAGTTTATAAAAACATATCCCTGTCTCGACACATGATGTTTTATTAGCACCTATGGCTGTTTCAAAAAATGTGTGGAAACAAGCCGATAAGTTAGCATATAGCGACTGCAAGTCTCTTATAAACAAGCCGTTTCTCCCACCGGCAGGTTCGGGTGCTCTTAGATACTCTTCAGCAACGTTTCAATTTAGCACTCTATATTTATTCAATGCAGGAATTATTTCAGCATAACCTGTGGATAAATGTGATATTTTACTATTTTATAATTACAAATTATGATAAGAAATAAATTTAAAGTTTATATAGTTCACAATAAATGAGTTGAATCACACGATGCAAATGTAACTTCTATTTAACTTACATTGAACTAAATATACAATCATGACTGTATCATATAAGTATAAACATACATAACATACATCACTATCAAACTATATTACAATAAAACTTATTTATATCACCTCGACAATTATTTGAGCAACAAAGAAGGTGAAAAGTATCGCCAGACATTTATATGGCAATAATTACCAACATTCCAGAATGTAAGACAGATATAATGGGGACATCAATTTACAGAAAAATATTTGCGTATCGCACGGAACCCTCTGTGTTCAAGTTCAAGGCCGTCAGGAACTAACTGGATAGTATTTTTATATTTTGCATTCGTACACAGTCTATTATGTACTTGGCTCTCATTACATCTTTAATTACGCTGTTTACGCCATAATGATAGCATTTAAAGATTTAAAAACATTTCCATTTGTAATGTTACATACACGGTCTGTTCAAAAAGTACCCGGAATTACTAATAATTAAATTTCGCGGGTCTGGAGTGTCTGATTTTTATTGTGTTGGTATACATGCCCCTAAAGTATGATGAAATTTTCAGCTATATTCACTGTTTACTTTGTCTGTGGTAGTCGCTAAGGTTCGACGTGTTTTTCTGAGCTCGGCGATTTTTACAATGGAAGAATTGAAAAAGTCAAAGAATTTGTATTAAATTTTGCGTAAAAAATGAAATAAAGTGTTGCAAAGTGCAAAAATTCACCAGATATGGCTCCGTGTGACTTTTTCCTATTCCCAAAGTTGAAGAGACCCATGAAAGGACGGCGGTTTTCCTCGATTGAAGAAAATCGCCGAGAGTGCTCAAGGACATATCAAAAAGTGAATATCAAGGGTGCTTCGAAAAATTGGAAAAAACGCTGGCATAAGTGTATTATATCTGGGGGGGACTACTTTGAAGGGGACCACATTAATGTAGACGAATAAATAAATATTTTTTTGAAAAAACGAAAATTACGAAAACTTTTTGAACAGACCTCGTATATCAACAATTAATGTACGTAAGTTGCATGATAAAAATAATTGAATAAAATATTATCTATTAAGTTTTTAATATATATCTTATATATAAAATTCTTCTGTAATGACATATGTAAATATACATACTCCTAAACCATTATTCGGATTTTAATAAATCTTTCTGAAGTTTGTTAAGGGAATTTTTTATGACGTATGTGATTACACAATAATAGTAATATTGTAGAAATAAATGGAAAAAAATGCAAAGAACAACATATCATTGTTTGACATTGAAAATATTGTGATACATGAGGACTGTCATCTGCCAAAAATGTCGATACACTTGAAATTTGAATTTAATTTAAGCGAGCCTACACAATATTAGTATATAATATCCAGTGGTGTTGTGCTAATATTTATTTTGCCGGAACGCTAAAAATAAAAAAACGGTTTATAAACCGGTTTAAAAACCGGTTTTCATGTTTGTTCCGGTTTTGTTCGAAAAGGAAAGAAACAAAAATCATTACAAAGCCCATTTCGTGCACATATATGTATGATTATTACAATAATAGGAACATTTAATAAAAATTAGTTGAATTATAATTTATAAAATACACTTATTAAATCATTTTCTGTATGTAGCAATTCAAATTTTTTTTTCTGCCGGAACGCGTTTCGGTCCTAAAATGATTTGCCGGAACGACGTTCCGGCGCGTTCCGGCTCGACAACACCACTGATAACATCTACAATATCATTGCCGAAAATCAGCTGAAATGTGCCACAAATTAAAGCAATATAAGATACAATATATGTTTGGCAGATGCAATTATATAATTTAGTTTAATAAAACTTTAGTCCAAAACATGTCCAAAATAGCATATACATTTTTAAAAAAAAACTGATTCATGCTGTATTTTGCTTTACTTTACTAAATTATTTAAATGCAAAAGAATATTTAGCAAGTTCATGATCTTAGATTGAACAGTGCCATATGAAATAGATTTTACAAATTAATTCACCTAAGATTTTAACTGAAGTAATAATATTTATTAAATTAATAATAAAAAAAAATTTGATAATTTAGAAATTGTAATTGCTAAAAAGCAACTAAAATAGGGTACGCAATTATAAGAATTATAGACTATTATATAATATATAAATTATTGAAGCAATTATATAGATTGGAAATAACAAAGGTGATATATACCAAAGAACAATATTGTTCTTTTACCGTGGATACTATATTTATTCTTTCTGAATTTCTTATACTGATCAAAAAACTGCAGCTTCCAATACGTATGTAGCTTATGCTTAGACCATGAATGGAAGGACATTAAATAGAATATTAAAAAGTATAGCGTCTAAATATTTCTAGAATTTTTTTAGTATAAAATATAACTGATTGTGAGAGTGGAAGCATCTAGTATTTAAGTAAATGGGGCAGCTGGAACAAATTATATGAATGATTTACCCACTACAAAGCATGTAAATACATACATATAAATAAATGCTCTTAAGGAAGATTGATAGTCATGTGAAGTGATGCCAGCCTAATCATATAGTGGCCAACAAAAAGCTTTTCCAAAAATACTCGATTACTAAAATAACTATTATAAAATAGGGTTTTGTGGACCGAGGGCGAAAATTTAGAGTTGTATGTATTTTGCATTTCCGTTTTAAACATGATTAAAATTAGAATGAATTAGAATTAGTCGCAATGAAGGCGTACACTGTGTATGTCCTGAGGCCTTAAAACCGTGTTCGTGCAGTTGCTCATGTTTGGCCGAATGATACGAAGGCGTATGAAGGAGCAATTATACTTGTTTTATCTTCACCTCAAATCAAGTATTGTATAAAGTGATTCTTTGTTTATTTTATTATTAAACCTTTATGTATGTGATAAATTTAAAGAATTCAATTACAGATATGATAAGTTTGTTTGAATTGAAAATCGCACTGATTGGTTTTTATGGAAAAGAGAAAACTTTATTTTATAAAATAAAGTCTTAAAACGTTTCACCACAATTTTAAAATCACAATTATTTAATCGATTAAGACGATTATTTATAAGCATCGGAAAGTTCATGCATTGCTTAAGACAAAACGCCACTTACTAGGTGTAAATTTAAACTGACCCTACACAAGATGAAATTGATGAATGCTATTATAAAAATCTCGGTGAGGCATATATCAATCTTTTTGACTAAGCAATATTATTATTGTTAAAATTTTATCTGGTTTAATAGGCTTGAATAAAGACTTTAAGCAAAGCTTTTTGATTATTACTATTTTACTTACGTCCCGAACTTTACAACCACAACTAATATAAATCGAATCGAATTCGAAATTAAAACGAAAATTTTATACAACATATTATTTATAATTTCTGAACACAACAAATAGCTCGATATGCGATAATTTTTTCACAATCCTCAGCAAAAATTTAAAAATGTTTTTAATTAAATTCAGTCGCCTCAATTACCTCCTAGAGTGTCAATAGGTAACTATTTTTAAGATAATATACATTACATATATTATTTATGTATATATTTATATCCTAATATGCATCGTGGAGTACAGCTTAAAACCAAATTATTATGAAAATTTGTTGATATTAATACAACAATAATAACATAAGCTTTCAGAGTATCAATATATTTCAAGCATTCTGTGGTGCATGACATCACGAACTAATTGAATAATTAAGAAGTTTTGAAGGGTATGATCAAATCTTAAAAAATAGGTATGGCCTACCTTTTTATGAGTTTTGAATAAAATCACACGTCATTCTAATGACACATTAATCGTGCACGACTCAAATACAATAGTGTGCACAGATTTTCCCGGAAAAGGCGTTCTCGAAAATCGCCTATCTCCTTGAAGTCGTATCTTGTACTGATACGAGCTCAATCGTACACGCTACACGTTAGTCAGTGCAATATACCTAAGGATAAGTATCCATGACGCATTATAAGGCCCAAATCAAGTAATTTATTGCTTTGAACGACTAGATTTACTGTGCATTTGTGTGCAAAAGTTATCAAGGCCGCAAGTTATTATCAAATTTGAATGCTTCGTTCGGTCCAATAAAACCACGTTACAAACACACGAAATCTAGCGTCATGTAAACTTACCCTAACCCAGGCTTTGCGCACTGTTCCGAGCGATGACCGCGCCTTGTATCGCGTGCACAAACGAACGACGGCCATGGAACGAAGGATATGAGTATCAGGAATATTAAAGCAGGAAAGACATATTAAGGATACCAGAAAATATACCAGAACCGCAATTGACATCGATGTGGTACACACACATACACACACAGATTATGTATATA
>NW_020537324.1:38142253-38169559 GCF_003426905.1 Ctenocephalides felis | reverse complement strand
AGGCACGACCCTGGTTACGTTTCGTTATTCGAATTACTATGACTTACCCGTGAAGGATGCCAATTGGTGGTCAAAATGATCAATGAACCTAAGCACACCAAATTGTTCGATATTTTAGTTTAGGTTTAGTTTTATCTTATAGAATCTCATATTAAAGAAAAAAAATTATATACGAACCAAGAAATAATTAAATTATCACAAATAACAATTAATATATTATGTTAATTCCCAAGACAAAATAAGAAACCATTTGAAACTATAAAACGTTTTGTTTTGTATGTAAGATTCACTTTAACAAAGTTACAAAAAATTAACAGATCTTCAATATTTCTCCAAAATTATCAATTTTATATTTTTTATTTTAAACATGATACTGCAATGAAAATATTAATGAGGCGGCCCTCGAATAAGTTTGATTAGAAAACGAGTAACATTCTACTTCTAGAAAATTATCTAGATCAGGATCAATCCTTAAAATAAATTGCCGTGACAATTTTTCGGATTTAACATTTTGACATTCTGAAAAATTTACCGCCCCCCAAATTGGGTTACATCGGTGCTTACATATGGTATTTCCATATGAGCTGATGCTCTCAAAACTCAAAAATCGCGGATCTGATTGCTTTGAGATGTTTGCGCATTCCGCACAATATGGTAGAAAGCAGTGTGAGTCATCATTTCAGGAAATCTACCTCTCTAGAATGATAACATTCTAGATCCTCCACCATAGGCTAAAGCAAAGCAGAAGTTTTAGTTGCATTAACAAAAGCACTGGAAATAACACACTAAGAAGAAAAGTCCAAGTTTGGAAAAATAAGAAACTAGTGGTGAATGGTATAGCGCCTTAAGGCAAATGGCTGGAACTTTCGTAACATTTGTTTTTTTTTTTTTTTAATTTTGAAAAAAATTTTGTTCCAAGATATTGAAATTATTAAAAAATATCGAATTTTGAAAAAAAAGAAATATTAAAAAATATCGTATTTAAAAAAATATATTTTTTCGAAAATTATTTTTTTTGGGCATATTGATACGGACCCGGTAAGTAGCACTTTTTTATGTATATAAGTGAGCTTACATAATTTTAAGTGCTTGCGTTTGGAACTTTTTCTGTACCGCTAGACCTGCCTTCCCAATTTGTAATAATTTTTCATTACATCAGCGCAAGTAAAAGTTTTTTTGAAGAAAAATTTGTATCAAACATACATACATTAACACACACCACATAAATTTTCTTCTATTGTAAGTATGTCAAAATGTTCAGAAACGTAAAGATATTCAAAAATTTAAATTTCGTTTTTTTGCGATTACTATAACTTATGTGAAAACTACTTCAAAGATTGTTGAAAGTTATAGCAACTATAGTTTAAATATTGAATAAGTCGATGTATAAGCATTTCAGATTACAAGTTCTATATATTTAGGCAAAATAAATAATGTATTAAATTATAATAAAATGATTAAAAGATTGTGCTTCTTCATCACTATAAAAACGTGATAATACCAATAGAATCAATTATAATGATTATTTAGTCTAATATCTAAAATGATAAATAAATCAATATTATAAAATAATAGACTTACCAAGCAGTTGCTGATCAGTTGTAAAAATTCTGCTTTAAATTGATCAATCTTGAATAGCAGGTAAGACTTGAATATGTATAGATGTTATCGTTGTGCCAGGACAACGATACGTGGATGATATTCTTGAATAAGGATCCCTGCGATCAACGATCGCTTATTTAAATTTGAAATGCAATCATTCTGAACCATTTTTAAAAATGCTGTTATATCACTACTAAGAATATCCACACCAAAGCTTGCATTTAGTCGAACCAAAATTAAACAAGGTAACAAAATAAACTAGTTTTCAATTGCGTCTCAGTTGGATTATGAGTCTACTTGTAATTTTTTATTACATCGTACAAGTTGTCCATATTTGAAGAAATATTTTCATAAAGTTTATAAAAACATATCCCTGTCTCGACACATGATGTTTTATTAGCACCTATGGCTGTTTCAAAAAATGTGTGGAAACAAGCCGATAAGTTAGCATATAGCGACTGCAAGTCTCTTATAAACAAGCCGTTTCTCCCACCGGCAGGTTCGGGTGCTCTTAGATACTCTTCAGCAGCGTTTCAATTTAGCACTCTATATTTATTCAATGCAGGAATTATTTCAGCATAACCTGTGGATAAATGTGATATTTTACTATTTTATAATTACAAATTATGATAAGAAATAAATTTAAAGTTTATATAGTTCACAATAAATGAGTTGAATCACACGATGCAAATGTAACTTCTATTTAACTTACATTGAACTAAATATACAATCATGACTGTATCACATAAGTATAAACATACATAACATACATCACTATCAAACTATATTACAATAAAACTTATTATATCACCTCGACATTATTTGAGCAACAAAGAAGGTGAAAAGTATCGCCAGACATTTATATGGCAATAATACCAACATTCCAGAATGTAAGACAGATATAATGGGGACATCAATTTACAGAAAATATTTGCGTATCGCACGGAACCCTCTGTGTTCAAGTTCAAGGCCGTCAGGAACTAACTGGATAGTATTTTTATATTTTGCATTCGTACACAGTCTATTATGTACTTGGCTCTCATTACGTCTTTAATTACGCTGTTTACGCCATAATGATAGCATTTAAAGATTTAAAAACATTTCCATTTGTAATGTTACATACATGTATATCAACAATTAATGTACGTAAGTTGCATGATAAAAATAATTGAATAAAATATTATCTATTAAGTTTTTATATATATCTTATATATAAAATTCTTCTGTAATGACATATGTAAATATACATACTCCTAAACCATATTCGGATTTTAATAAATCTTTCTGAAGTTTGTTAAGGGAATTTTTATGACGTATGTGATTACACAATAATATAATATTGTAGAAATAAATGGAAAAAACATGCAAAGAACAACATATCATTGTTTGACATTGAAAATATTGTGATACATGAGGACTGTCATCTGCCAAAAATGTCGATACACTTGAAATTTGAATTTAATTTAAGCGAGCCTACACAATATTAGTATATATTCCAGTGGTGTTGTGCTAATATTTATTTTGCCGAACGCTAAAAATAAAAAAAAAAAAACGGTTTATAAACCGGTTTAAAAACCGTTTTCATGTTTGTTCCGGTTTTGTTCGAAAAGGAAAGAAACAAAATCATTACAAAGCCCATTTCGTGCACATATATGTATGATTATTACAATAATAGGAACATTTAATAAAAATTAGTTGAATTATAATTTATAAAATACACTTATTAAATCATTTTCTGTATGTAGCAATTCAAATTTTTTTTTCTGCCGGAACGCGTTTCGGTCCTAAAATGATTTGCCGGAACGACGTTCCGGCGCGTTCCGGCTCGACAACACCACTGATAACATCTACAATATCATTGCCGAAAATCAGCTGAAATGTGCCACAAACTTAAAGCAATATAAGATACAATATGTTTTGGCAGATGCAATTATATAATTTAGTTTAATAAAACTTTAGTCCAAAACATGTCCAAAATAGCATATACATTTTTAAAAAAAAACTGATTCATGCTGTATTTTGCTTTACTTTACTAAATTATTTAAATGCAAAAGAATATTTAGCAAGTTCATGATCTTAGATTGAACAGTGCCATATGAAATAGATTTTACAAATTAATTCACTAAGATTTTAACTGAAGTAATAATATTTATTAAATTAATAATAAAAAAAAATTTGATAATTTAGAAATTGTAATTGCTAAAAAGCAACTAAAATAGGTACGCGATTATAAGAATTATAGACTATTATAATATATAAATTATTGAAGCAATTATATAGATTGGAATAACAAAGGTGATATATACCAAAGAACAATATTGTTCTTTTACCGTGGATACTATATTTATTCTTTCTGAATTTCTTATACTGATCAAAAAACTGCAGCTTCCAATACGTATGTAGCTTATGCTTAGACCATGAATGGAAGGACATTAAATAGAATATTAAAAAGTATAGCGTCTAAAATTTCTAGAATTTTTTTAGTATAAAATATAACTGATTGTGAGAGTGGAAGCATCTAGTATTTAAGTAAATGGGGCAGCTGGAACAAATTATATGAATGATTACCCACTACAAAGCATGTAAATACATACATATAAATAAATGCTCTTAAGGAAGATTGATAGTCATGTGAAGTGATGCCAGCCTATCATATAGTGGCCAACAAAAAGCTTTTCCAAAATACTCGATTACTAAAATAACTATTATAAAATAGGTTTTGTGGACCGAGGGCGAAATTTAGAGTTGTATGTATTTTGCATTTCCGTTTTAAACATGATTAAAATTAGAATGAATTAGAATTAGTCGCAATGAAGGCGTACACTGTGTATGTCCTGAGGCCTTAAAAACCGTGTTCGTGCAGTTGCTCATGTTTGGCCGAATGATACGAAGGCGTATGAAGGAGCAATTATACTGTTTTATCTTCACCTCAAATTAAGTATTGTATAAGTGATCTTGTTTATTTTATTATTAAACCTTTATGTATGTGATAAATTTAAAGAATTCAATTACAGATATGATAAGTTTGTTTGAATTGAAAATCGCACTGATTGGTTTTTATGGAAAAGAGAAAACTTTATTTATAAAATAAAGTCTTAAAACGTTCACCACAATTTTAAAATCACAATTATTTAATCGATTAAGACGATTATTTATAAGCATCGGAAAGTTCATGCATTGCTTAAGACAAAACGCCACTTACTAGGTGTAAATTTAAACTGACCCTACACAAGATGAAATTGATGAATGCTATTATAAAAATCTCGGTGAGGCATATATCAATCTTATTGGCTAAGCAATATTATTATTGTTAAAATTTTATCTGGTTTAATAGGCTTGAATAAAGACTTTAAGCAAAGCTTTTTGATTATTACTATTTTACTTACGTCCCGAACTTTACAACCACAACTAATATAAATCGAATCGAATTCGAAATTAAAACGAAAATTTTATACAACATATTATTTAGAATTTCTGAACACAACAAATAGCTCGATATGCGATAATTTTTTCACAATCCTCAGCAAAAATTTAAAAATGTTTTTAATTAAATTCAGTCGCCTCAATTACCTCCTAGAGTGTCAATAGGTAATTATTTTTAAGATAATATACATTACAAATATTATTTATGTATATATTTATATCCCAATATGCATCGTGAAATACAGCTTAAAACCAAATTATTATGAAAATTTGTTGATATTAATACAACAACAATAACAAAAGCTTTCAGAGTATCAATATATTACAAAGCATTCTGTGGTGCATGACATCACGAACTAATTGAATAATTAAGAAGTTTTGAAGGGTATGATCAAATCTTAAAAAATAGGTATGGCCTACCTTTTTATGAGTTTTGAATAAAATCACACGTCATTCTAATGACACATTAATCGTGCACGACTCAAATACAATAGTGTGCACAGATTTTCCCGGAAAAGGCGTTCTCGAAAATCGCCTATCTCCTTGAAGTCGTATCTTGTACTGATACGAGCTCAATCGCACACGCTACACGTTAGTCAGTGCAATATACCTAAGGATAAGTATCCATGACGCATTATAAGGCCCAAATCAAGTAATTTATTGCTTTGAACGACTAGATTTACCGTGCATTTGTGTGCAAAAGTTATCAAGGCCGCAAGTTATTATCAAATTTGAATGCTTCGTTCGGTCCAATAAAACCACGTTACAAACACACGAAATCTAGCGTCATGTAAACTTACCCTAACCCAGGCTTTGCGCAATGTTCCGAGCGATGACCGCGCCTTGTATCGCGTGCACAAACGAACGACGGCCATGGAACGAAGGATATGAGTATCAGGAATATTAAAGCAGGAAAGACATATTAAGGATACCAGAAAATATACCAGAACCGCAATTGACATCGATATGGTACACACACATACACACACAGATTATGTATATGTATACATGTTGATAGAACTTATAAACAGTTTAAAACTGGATGGATGCCTGTATAAAAAGTTTATAGTTTCATCAACATATTATTTATCACCACCCGAAAAAAAATCACATATATATATATATATATATATACATATACATATATATACATATTTATGTATATATACATATATTAGAGAATACTAATTTAGGACTTTATATCAATACAAGCTATATATTTTTTAATTATAATATAATTTTATAATATATGTTTCAGTCCACAGTTTAGCCATGTCTAGCCTTTATTCTGTAGAAAATAAAGTTTGATATAGAAAAATTATATGAAACAACACTAATATTCCATAATATAATGTTCTTAGCACTTTTTATGATTTAAGACATAGAACCGTGAATATCCATTTACGATACTTTAATAATTGTGCTTTTTATTTATTTCTGCTAGTTGCTTTTATGGTTTAACAGGATATATTACCATAGTGCACATCATCATGCTAAGAAGTATTAGAGTTGTTTTATTTACTATTTCTATATTAAACTTTATTTTCTACTAAATGAAGGTTAGGATGTTACGTGAAATGTGCAGATATTAAATAAACTTATACAAATTCGTATAATGTTTATTGATGTAACGCACGTAATTCGTAATTGATGTACGAAAGTAATTCGTACAATGTTTGATGTAATCATCAGGACACAACATGAACTCAATTCGTATATTAATTCAACAAATGCTTATTAATATATTTTAATTATTATAATTATATACAAAGCGAAATGAAATTACAACAAATATTGAACTTCGGGAACATTTCTCAAGGAATACATTACATAATGCTACAACAATAAACATTAAAAAGTACCGATAAAAATTTAAACTAAATGTTCTTAAAACTATTAAGTTCAAATTAATAGTAATATCTAATTAATTACGACTAATATCAAATTAGTCATACGCATTATTCTAAGGAACAAGATGTTTATAAATAAATTTTTAAAGAACAAAGTACTTCTAAATTAAATAATTATAATTAATTTCTTCTCGTCTTAATTTATTTAGGTTCGTTCATACAATCACGAATTCAAATAAATTCAATTCTTGTTTCTAACATTGTAATTGAGCGTAGTACAAATCAGGCAAAATATTAGCATATATAATTCACATTATTATAATCATTATAAGAATCGCTTGATTATTTTTTTATTATTATTAAACTTGAACTGCTGTATATAATACTTCGCATAAAATTTCCTATTACGTTTCTTGAATACAAAATGTAAAAAGTTAGAAAAGTGCAGAATTGTAGTCCAAATGCGGTCTATCAACTTTGTCCTGATTTGTTGTTGACGGTTTGCAAGAAGATGCGTCATACAGAATGCTTTCAATGGGTCGATAGAAAAGCGCATGCGCGCTTTAATTTTAATATTGATATTTTTATTATATGTAAATAAAACTAGTGGGGCGCATGGCATCGTGCTTTAAGGCAAATTGCTGGAACTTTCCGTATCAAAAATTATTATTTTTTAAAAAACGAATAACATTTTTGAAAAAAATTCACTTCGAAAAAATTAGATTTTTGAGAAAATATAAATTGGACAAAAAATGTTTTCTTTATTTTGACATATTTTGGAAGTTCTGAACTTTTTTTCAAAGCAATCGTTATGCTTTAACTGCATAGAGACGAAATATCGAAGCGCTTAAGCGCCGCGCCGCCGTCTAACGGATAAGCATTGGTACGGAACCCATAGGAATGTAAACAAAATTTATAGTTATTGTTAAAATCTCTGCATACGTCTAATGATCATTCTTGACCGCCAAATGGCATTTTTTTTTACTTTTTTCACTAGATCTCCGAAACCGCTAGACCTGCGTTCATGAAAATTTGATCAATTCTTCATCTTGTCAATACAAGTAAAATGTTATTTGAATTATTAAAATCGGACGCTCCGTTCTCTTAAAAACTGAGTTACCGTTTTCGGCACTTTTTGCTTCGTATCTTCGGAACGGCTAGACCTGCTTTCGCCAAAAACTAATCAGCACGTCTCCTTATCAATACGAATCGAATGTTTTTTGAATTATTCAAATCGGTTGATCCGTGTTCCCGAAATCGTCGACGAAAATTTGTATCCGAACACACCCACATACACGCACATACACACACACAAACACATATACATCCATCTTTTCTAAGGTATGTCAAAATATTCAGAAACCTCTGAAACGTAAAGATATATAAAAATTTTCATTTTCGATTTTTTTGCGATTACTATAACTTCAATTTGAAAATTGATCAGTTCAAAATATTGTCCGTTTATATACATATATTTACGTATATATCCTTGACCTTGTGACCCTCTACTACGACGTAGAAACTGAACCCCCTTACCGTAAGAATGCATGACTTCATTATATATACAAATTAAATAGCACTTGCATAATAACCTAATTTACAATAAAAAATATTCCGCCACATTCAAAAGAAAGATGTAGAAAAACTTTATTTTTATTTTATTAGCAATCAGAACTATATATAATCTATGAGCAGTTATGATGTGAAAACTTAATCTTGATATTAAAATGCAACTCAGGGGTTGATCATTCTACACCTGTATACTTTTAGATTTTTGTTAGAATTTTAATCTAATAATAGTAAGATTCATATGGCAGAAATGCGCCCGAATGGCTATTTTCACCTATTATCATTTTTTAGATCTATATTCCAATGTGAAAATCTGATATCACTAGAACCAATGATTGCTAGACCATGTTTCTTACCAAGTAGTCATGGCTAGCTTAAAAAGATAAAGGTTTAAATGCTATTTAAATAAAGAGTAATAAAATATGAACTTATTGAAAGTGATAAACGTAATGCATAGACCTTATATTACAGTAGTAGTTGTCTATACAGGACAAACAGGCAAATACAGGATGGCATTTTACATAGAACTAGCTGTAAGTGGAATTCTGTCTTAAGGCAATTAGGGCATCGTGCCTTAAGGCAAATTGCTGGAACTTCCCGTACCAAAAATTATTATTTTTTTTTAAAACGATTAACATTTTTGAAAAAAAATTAGTTTTAAAAAATAAGATTTTTGAGAAACTATAAATTGGACAAAAAATTTGTTTTTTTTTGAAAAAAAAAAATTTAAAAAAAAATTTTTTTTTTTTTAATTTTTTTTTTTTTTAATTTTTTTTTTTTTGAAAAAAATTTTTTTTTTCTTTATTTTGACATATTGTGGAAGATCTGAACTTTTTTTTCAAAGCAATCGTACTGCTTTAACTATCTAGGGACAAAATATAAAGCGCGTAAGCGCCGCGTCGCTGTCTAACGCATAAGCATTGGTACGGAACCGATAGGAATGTTAACAAAATGTATACTTATTGTTAAAATCTCTATAAAATGTCTGATAATTTGATGTGCATATGTCTAATGATCATTTTTGACCGCCAAATGGCTCATTTTTTTACTTTTTCCTCTATATCTCCGAAACCGCTGGACCTACCTTCATGAAAGTTGTATCGATTCTTCATCTTGTCAATACAAATAAAATGTTTTTTGAATTATTGAAATCGGACGCTCCGTTCTCTTAAAAACTGAGTTACCGTTTTCGGAATTTTTTGCCCCGTATCTTCGGAACGGCTTGACCTGCCTTTGCCAAAAACTAATCAGCACGTCTCCTTATCAATACGGATCGAATGTTTTTTGAAATATTCAAATCGGTTGATCCGTGTTCCCGAAATCGTCGACGAAAATTTGTATCCGCACATACATACACACACATACATACATACACACACACATACACACACACACACACACACACACACACACACATACATCCATTTTTTCTAAGGTATGCCAAAATGTTCAGAAACCTCTGAAACGTAAAGATATATAAAAATTTTCATTTTCGTTTTTTTTGCGATTACTATAACTTGCCCTACGGGAAGTTAATTATAGGGGATACGTTCCAAGATAACAAACTGATCCGCAAACAATGAATAAATCCGCAAATACAGGATGGCATTTTATATCGAAATGTACAGGATACGTTCCAAAGTAAAAGTAAAATAAATAAAAATAAACATTGTTGAGAACTATTATCTAATATGCAATATCTTAAGTATAACAAAATCTCATATTTTGATATATTATTGTACAGTAGAAGTTCCTTATTCGCGGGGGATACGTTCCGTAAAAATTCCGTGAATAAAGAATCCGCAAATACAGGATGGCATTTTATATGGAATTGTAGGGGATACGTTCCAAGGTGACAATAAAAAACTAGTTGGTATTGGTATTTAGCCTTGAGGCAAGTTACATGAACTTCCAGATATGTGTAAATAATCGACTTAATCAATAATAAACAAATTAATTTATGAGTGATTACAAGTATTCCGAGAGAATTTGTTACACATAATTTTTTTTTTTTTTTTTTAATTTTTATTTTCAATAGCAATCAGAATACATAACTATTCTATGAGCTATTTGGCTTATGTCATTCACTCACACACATACACACACACTTGCAAACACACATATAAATTTATCGGATCAATATTACAATCATATTCAGAGAATCACTTCAATAAATGATTCAATTATTCTGTTTATATAAGGTTGTGGTAGTTCTATGGTTCCTCCATATTATCTTCGGGCAGCTTCTTCTTCAGTCTTCTTGAAGTTGATGTCTCAAGAAGCTGAGTGACTATATTGTTTGAATGATGTTGTAGTTTTTGAAAGTGTTTTATACTGTTGATTTGTATTATTTTGTTTATAAAATCAATATGAAGATCGTTGTGTAAAGTTTTGTTACTAACAAACCACGGAGCATCAGTAATCTGCCTCAATATTTTCGATTGGGCACGTTGCATTAACGCTATATTGGATTTGCTTGCACAGCTCCACAATTCAATGCCATAAGTCCATATGGGTTTTATTATTGCCTTGTAAATTAGAAGTTTATTGTCAATGGATAAAATTGACTTGCGTCCCAGTAGCCAGTATAGTTCAGCGATTCTAATTTTTATAGTATTCAATTTGGCGCGAATATGGTCCTTCCACGTGAGCCTACGATCTAAATGCATACCTAAGTATTTGACGCATTCGGTGCTTGGAATTGCTTGGCCATAAAAATGTACTCCTGGGCATGTTGTCTTGTTCAGTGTAAATGTTATATGACTAGACTTGCTCTCATTTATTTTTATTCTCCATTTTTTTGTCCACTCCTCTATAACATTTAGATGCCTTTGTAAAATTAGCGTAGCCTTAGATGCATCAGCATGTGTCGAAAGAATTGCTATGTCGTCAGCAAATGTAGCTGTTGTGGTTGATTGTAAAGTTGGAAAATCACTAGTGAAGAGGATATATAAAAATGGCGCTAAAACACTGCCTTGTGGAACTCCTGCCTCAATCTGATGAGATATTGAGGTTTTAGTGTTGACCCGTACTTTGAATTTCCTATTGGCGAGATAAGATTCTAGAATATTATAATAACCACATGGAAGTTGCGATCTAATCTTCAATAAAAGTCCCTTGTGCCACACCTTATCGAAAGCCTGGCTCACATCTAGAAAGACTGCAGAACAGAATTGTTTGGCCTCGAAAGTATTGCTGATGACTCTTACGATTCTGTGGCACTGTTGAATTGTGGAGTGTTGACTCCGAAAGCCAAACTGATGTTCTGGAAATATATTCGCGCTAGTTAAGATATGTTGAAGCAGGAGTAATTGAAAACGAAGGAACACGTTAACTCGGAGTATTTTCTAAAAGCAAATTTTCACAAATTGACAGATGCCAAAAAAACGATACCAATTTTTGGAAACTTTGACGAATTTTTAAAGCTAAACGAGTTGTCGTAGGGCGGTAATATTTTAGTATGATCTAGAAGACTACGATATCTACCGTCAAAAAATCATAAAAATCGTCGATTTTGTTTTTCAAACTTTATTACAAGAAAACGGCCTGGCCGATTTTTACCAAAAACTAATCAGCACGATTCCCAACCATTATCTTTCGAACGGTTTTTGAATTTTCAGAATCAGAATTGCGGGCTAAAACGTGGACGAAAGTTTTTTCACTTTTCTGCTATTTATAAAGAACTTTGTAATATTGTTTTGCTTCTTTAATTCAAATTGGTACTCAGTCACATCAGTAATTTGCCTCTTAAAAATAACACTGCATATACGGATCAATGTCCATATACAAATAGCACAGTTCATTTTTAATTCTTCACTAAGATTTTTCAAATTAAATGTCACGTTTCTATGCTTGTAGAAGCAATTGAAGTGAATTGCTCTTCTTCAATGAACTAGAAATGTGGATTTCATTTCTATTTGAGTCAAATTTTACTAAAAAACTATTTCAATCATTGAGTAATAAACAAGGTTATTTTCATTCTATTAGTTTACATTCTCAAAAACACCGATAGCGGCGAAGAGGGCGAAGGCAATGAAAGCGGCTTTTGTCAAAGTTTTCTTCATTAGTTCAAAATGACGGCATTTACGAAGAATTTTGGGTTCGATATATATTGGAATCCGCGAATAACGAAATAGTTAGCCGCTAAAACAAAAATTGGGTCGCAATTTTTTTGGCCGCGTATAGCGAAAATGCAAATGAAGAAAGCGCGAATAAGGAACTTATACTGTATTGTGTATGAAAGCTGAATTATGAACTAAGTCTTTCATACACGAATTTTTCCTAGATGTCAGTTAATCTTTTGTATTATAATTCTATTCTTTTTAATAGATGGAAAATTTAAATGTTTCTAATTACACTTTATTAATCAACTTTATTTGTTTAAAAAAAAAATATTCAGAAAAAGTTTACACGACAATGACTAATCTGCTTATATTTGTTAAAATGTTTACCTTTATTAAATCTAAAAATACATAGGGCAGTCGACCTAAATTTGTTTTATAGAAGTAGATATAGTGCAGTAAACGGAGCGTTTTAGGTCTGAATTTTTTTACTGTGCTCGGAATTGAATGAAATTTTGGAATTAGGTTCATCTTACCCTCAAGTTTAAAAGTGAAAACAATTCGGGTTGCGCCATCACCCCCCGGGGGGATGACACCCCCTCTCAATTGTGTAATTACATTTTTTCAAAATAACGTCGGAAATCGATAGAAGAACTAGTTATAAGAAAAAAATATCTCCTATAGTTTTTAAAAAAATCTAATACTTTTCAAGTTACTGGCCACTGAAGATTTATATATTTTTGGCGTTTTTCTTCGTTTTTTTGCAAATATCTCCTAAAATATACTGTTTAACGGAAATCATGTAATGAACAAAATAATGTCAATAAAATTCTTAATAAATCGGTGTTACATAAAGTGTTCTAGCAGAAATATTAAGCAAGATTTGAAGGAGCAAAGTCGTTTTTTATTTCGTTCAAGATTTAATTGTTGTATTTAAAGCCATCTAGTGTCGAGGTTTTACATTTTATGCATTTCGGTAAAATTGGGTTTTATAGTGCTCAACATGAGCTTTAAAATGAGTGCTATTACAAGTTTTTTGCGTGTAAAATGAGTGAGCTATAATGCAAATAAGAAGCATAGACAAAGTTTTTTTCTTTTAAATCATATGGTTTAATGAGCGCCATTTCCACCAGAATTGAAGTAATTCACATTCCATCTAGAATTCACTTCATTATAGACATCTTGATAGATTCTAGCAGATTCACTACTTTAGTACAAACTATTTTTAGAAAACTCACGTTTTTATATAAAATAAAAAAAATGTAATTGCAGAAGAAGAATTTAGAAGGGGTGATGGCGCAACCCGAATTGTTTTCACTTTTGAACTTGAGGGTAAGATGAACCTAAATCCAAAATTTCATTCAATTCCGAGCACAGTAAAAAAAATCAGAGGTTATACCCTTTTTTCCTCTCCGTTTACTGCACTAATATAAAATTAAAGAAATAAAAGGTATTGACGACAATTGTTTAGATATGATATCCAAGTTCGTATAATTCACCCATTATTACTCTGATGTCAATTAGGAGAAAATAGTAGAGAGTTTAATACATGAATTTTAATATTTAATTATATATTTCAAACAAAATTGTGTGACCACAACCAAACAGTATGCAAATCAAATACGAGAAAATCCACATACAACACGAAAAAATTACGACAATTGGTTTTCTGTAAGAAAGGGTTGTTACTGAAATATGTATATTTAGAAAATTAAGGCCTTTCAAGAGATATCTACAAATTGCAAAGTTCTTGAATTTTTCAAACAGCAATGTAGTTGCCAATACAGATAAATTGAACAAACTTCGACCCGTGATTAATTTCTATTAAAATTTAGAAAAATGAATATAATTTCAACCAATCCAAAAGGGCAAGGTTTGGCGTTAAATTTTATGAATTATGTAGTCAGATTCCGACTATTGCTTTGAATTGGAAATATATACAGGCCACGATAAAACTAGTGGGGTGCATGGCATCGTGCCTTCGAGCAATTTGCTGAAACTTCCCCGTACAGTAATTAAAAATCTTGGTACGAAACCCAAAAAAATTCACACAAAATGTGTACACATTATTGAAATATCTGATAATTTAATGTACATAAGTCCAATAAACATTTTTGACCGCCAAATGAGTCCATAACCTGCCTTCCCAAAAATTTAATCAGTTGTTCATCTTGTCAATACAAGTAAAATGTTTTTTGAATTATTGAAATCGGACGCTCCGTTCTCTAAAAAACTGAGTTACTGTTTTTGGCACTTATTGCCCCGTATCTTCGGAACGGCTAGACCTGCTTTTGCCAAAAACTAACCAGCACGTCTCTTTATCAAACGAATCGAATGTTTTCTGAATTATTCAAATCGGTTGATCGGTGTTCCCGAAATCGTCGACGAAAATTTGTATCCGGCACACACACGCATACGCACATACATCAATTTTTTTTAAAGTATGCCAAAATATTCACAAACCTTTGAAACGTAAGGATATATAAAAAATTTCATTTTCGATTTTTTGTGATTACTATAACTTACACTACGAGAAGTTAATAAAAGCTTTCTGAATCAGTGTTGCGCAGAAGTCACAGTTTGTATACTTATACAAAATTATTTATATGATATCATATAGGCATGAAACAAAAGTAATGAGCACAGTGCGTTTGAAAAGGAAAAATATGCAAAAGTTTGTGCAGTATAAAGTTGAAAATGGGAGGAGTACATTATAAGAAGCCGCAACCCAATACTCGTTCTAAAATGGAAAGACGAGCGAGATGTTTGCATGATGTCAAAAAAACATGAAACAGCCAAAATGACTTCTCAAGGATCCAATCGCACTCTAAAGGCAAATTGTATACAAAGTACAATAAGGGAATGAATGTAATTAGTCTCCAAGTTCAAATATCAGCATGTTTTCCGATAATGAGAAAATACATAAAAGGATGTAATTTTTTTATCTGTTTGATGGAAAACACCGAATCATAGCAATAAATAATGTCATTTTGACTACAGTATTGACTTAGCTGAATCTCTACTGAAGAAAATTCCAAAACGGATTAACAAGGAACGAGGCTTCCGTAAATGCACCACACAGACTATGCTCTAAATTAAGACCGCCAAAACATGGTACAGTTTGCATAGCAATTATTTCACTTGCGGCTTAGATCACCGTCCGCGGGCTATGCCCGTAATATTTCGGGCTTAGCACGCGTGGATCGAACCATCGAACCCGGATCTAGTTGGTGCTGGACCGCGTCCGTACCGATTACGCCACCACTGGGCCTAAGTCAGAATTGAGAGACTGTTGATGTTGGGGGGTTTCTCAACCCCTTTCGAAGTATTTTATACTTCGAGGAAAAATAAAAAAATTAAATGTATTCAGAAAACAAAAACCAATGGTAAACAAATATAAATTAAAAATAAAATTCTTCTTACTCCGTAATCAATAATAAACTAAAATATATTCTATATAAATTTTATATAAATGAAAAACAAAAATGAACACTAATTAATATTGTATGAAAATGTTATCTGTTTTGGAAGTCCAAGCCGCGGCAGCTATTTGGTTGGATCTGGAAACATCAGCGTAGTCGGTTGGATAGGTTGAAAAGAAATTCGAATACACTGACAAATAAAATAACTGTTGACTTGACATACAATAGAAATTTAATCCACTGATAATATTGAACTGATAACAAACAGTGAAAGGAACTGAAAGTACTTGTTGAAAGTAACTGAATGAATGAAAACCACGGAATGAATAGACTCGAACACTGAAGGAACTGAAAATAACTGAACGAATGAAAGGCACGGAATGAATAGACTTGAATCGAAACTATTGCCTGCATCGGCCTTTTTTATGAGTCAGAATTGCCCGATTGCCTAAATTTGAAACGTGTTGTCCGAGTAGAAAAAACAAACCTTTTACAGGTCCGACAACCTACACAGGTGCGGCGCAAACATTTTCCCCCGACTAAAAGGTTAGCCTTTTATACTTCTGAAAATACTCGAAATTAGTACATAGTGAACCTCATGATTAGGAAGGATAGAATTGCCAAAAATAAATTCAAACTTTCATTCAGAGTAGATCGGTTACGGAAGCCTGACCTCGCGCCAGGGTCCCCCTCTCACGACCTACCACATTCACACGATCTAGATTGCGGAAGTTTTATTTTCGCGCCAGGGTCTAGATTTTTTGGACATTTACAAGAATCTTCCAGAGACTATGAGGGGTGTTCTCATCGCCCTGGAGATTGAAAATTTGGCAAAACTATATATAGAAGCAAATATATCATGAGATAGAAAAGTTTTTTTTTTTTTTGAAATGAATAATTCAGATATAAACTATTGAATAGGTAGGGGGCATAGTTTGACAACAGGCCGCTTGATTAGGGTATTTCCCGTTTTTACCAATGCTACTCGAACCACTCCATCGGAGCCCGGAAAAACCTCTTCAACTCTTCCCAACCCCCAATGGAGCGGACGCGCATGGTTTTCGCATAAATCATCGTTAGAAGAGGGGATTATTTCGGGAATGTCTTCTAATTGTAAGAATTTATTCATTTGTAAATGAAAATCTGAATCTGAACATTACATAAATTAGTAGAAGTGCCGGTATTTTCAAATAAATCAGGAATGGAACCTAATATTAGATAACCCAACCGGGTTTCTAGGGCCACAGGTAATCCTTTATCATTTTTAACTTGATTAGTGCCAAGAATTTCGCCGAAAACATCGCAACCCAAAATTCCGTCGACCTCCTGGGGTGTATGAAAGTTAGGATCCGCTAAAGGATAATTCAGAAATGTTTTGATGGATGAAATCGGAATGGTAATTTGTGGTTGCTTTCCCACTATCTCGTGTACTACGTATGCACAGACCGATAACTGATAAGAATCAATTAAAGATTTCAAAGTGAAATTAACTAATCCAATAACTTTATGTGACGAATTGCCTAACCCGATCACTTGGGTTGATATTGGAAGAATTTGTAAATCAGCCTTTTTGCACCAAGTTAATGTCACAAAGTTTCTATCGCTTCCCGAATCAATAATTGTACGTAATAAAATGTTTTCTTTTCTAGTAGTAACTTTTACTACTGCTGTCGGCAATATGGTAATATGATGTGCGATTTTGTTTTGATTAAATGCGCATAAAACCGTACTACTTGATTTGGAATTAGAAAGATTATTTTGATCCGTACTCGCAAAATTGCTGCCAGTATGCAATAACGAGTGATGTCTTTCGTTACATAATAAACAAGTTTTATTCGATCGACATGTAGTCGTTATCTTATGACCCAAACAATTGTCGCATAAGTTTAATTTTGAATAAGGGATCGCCGATCAGGTATACTCAATGATAGAAATTTCGAACAAGTAAACACTCTGTGTTGTTCCCGACACACAAAGCATTTGTTATCATATTTATCTTTTAACAAAAATGACCGGCTAATTTTAGTGTTTTTGTAATTTGGTTTGTCATTAGTGAAATTGTTGGTCATACCATATACTTGATTTTTTGCCTGTTGTGACTTTTGAAGAAAATGCAGGAGGTCTTGGTATTTGGGAAACTCACCTTGATAAAAATGCTCGAATTTTTCTTGTAACAACGGATCGAGTTTCGAGAATGCCAGTGACGTAATAAGGAAATCATAGGCGTCGGGAATATTCAATTGGGAGAGCGCTTGCACCGCGATATCGAATTTTTCCAGGAATGAATTTATTTGTCCAGATGAAATGGTTTTGAATGACAATAGTTGTTTGAAATAATTTGTGGCTAAGTACCGTTTATTTTCGTATTTTTTTATGAGCGCTTCCCAAAGAATTTGATAATTATTTGCGGTCGGTAGTATAGAATGAAATATTTTTAAAACCGGACCCTGTAACGCTCCTTTTAAAAAATGAAATTTTGAAACATTATCTAACTCGGTATTTTCATGAATTAGTGAATTGAATGTTTCATAAAATAATGGCCATTGTTGAATATCTCCTGAGAATTTAGGTACTTCAATGGACGGTAAATGTTGTTTGGGTACTATGTCTTTAATTGAAGAACTATGCGCATTTTTATTATCTAGTAATTTCTCAGCGTGTTTTATTTTGGCATACATCGTTTCAAGGGCCTTTATTGCGGAATATTCCGGAATGAAACTAGGATTATCTAAATATTTTAATTTGTTTATTTCATCGCACAATTGAATAAATTGTTCACGAGCATTTTCAGTAATATATAAATTTTCAAGAAATTGTGTCTTATTTGAAGATACATCAATCTGTTGCGATAGATCGTACGTTTCTTGCACAATTGAAAAGTACATCTCTCTCTTGGCGGTTAAACGTGCAATTTCTGCACCAATATCGATTTTAGGCGCCATTATATATTTTTGTTTTCTGTATACACCCAATTAATCCTAATAATAATTAGGATCCGGCTCGAAGGACCAAATGTTGATGTTGGGGGGTTTCTCAACCCCTTTCGAAGTATTTTATACTTCGAGGAAAAATAAAAAAATTAAATGTATTCAGAACAAAAAACCAATGGTAAACAAATATAAATTAAAAATAAAATTCTTCTTACTCCGTAATCAATAATAAACTAAAATATATTCTATATAAATTTTATATAAATGAAAAACAAAAATGAACACTAATTAATATTGTATGAAAATGTTATCTGTTTTGGAAGTCCAAGCCGCGGCAGCTATTTGGTTGGATCTGGAAACATCAGCGTAGTCGGTTGGATAGGTTGAAAAGAAATTCGAATACACTGACAAATAAAAATAACTGTTGACTTGACATACAATAGAAATTTAATCCACTGATAATATTGAACTGATAACAAACAGTGAAAGGAACTGAAAGTACTTGTTGAAAGTAACTGAATGAATGAAAACCACGGAATGAATAGACTCGAACACTGAAAGGAACTGAAAATAACTGAACGAATGAAAGGCACGGAATGAATAGACTTGAATCGAAACTATTGCCTGCATCGGCCTTTTTTATGAGTCAGAATTGCCCGATTGCCTAAATTTGAAACGTGTTGTCCGAGTAGAAAAACAAACCTTTTACAGGTCCGACAACCTACACAGGTGCGGCGCAAACATTTTCCCCCGACTAAAAGGTTAGCCTTTTATACTTCTGAAAATACTCGAAATTAGTACATAGTGAACCTCATGATTAGGAAGGATAGAATTGCCAAAAATAAATTCAAACTTTCATTCAGAGTAGATCGGTTACGGAAGCCTGACCTCGCGCCAGGGTCCCCCTCTCACGACCTACCACATTCACACGATCTAGATTGCGGAAGTTTTATTTTCGCGCCAGGGTCTAGATTTTTTGGACATTTACAAGAATCTTCCAGAGACTATGAGGGGTGTTCTCATCGCCCTGGAGATTGAAAATTTGGCAAAACTATATATAGAAGCAAATATATCATGAGATAGAAAAGTTTTTTTTTTTTTGAAATGAATAATTCAGATATAAACTATTGAATAGGTAGGGGGCATAGTTTGACAACAGGCCGCTTGATTAGGGTATTTCCCGTTTTTACCAATGCTACTCGAACCACTCCATCGGAGCCCGGAAAAACCTCTTCAACTCTTCCCAACCCCCAATGGAGCGGACGCGCATGGTTTTCGCATAAATCATCGTTAGAAGAGGGGATTATTTCGGGAATGTCTTCTAATTGTAAGAATTTATTCATTTGTAAATGAAAATCTGAATCTGAAACATTACATAAATTAGTAGAAGTGCCGGTATTTTCAAATAAATCAGGAATGGAACCTAATATTAGATAACCCAACCGGGTTTCTAGGGCCACAGGTAATCCTTTATCATTTTTAACTTGATTAGTGCCAAGAATTTCGCCGAAAACATCGCAACCCAAAATTCCGTCGACCTCCTGGGGTGTATGAAAGTTAGGATCCGCTAAAGGATAATTCAGAAATGTTTTGATGGATGAAATCGGAATGGTAATTTGTGGTTGCTTTCCCACTATCTCGTGTACTACGTATGCACAGACCGATAACTGATAAGAATCAATTAAAGATTTCAAAGTGAAATTAACTAATCCAATAACTTTATGTGACGAATTGCCTAACCCGATCACTTGGGTTGATATTGGAAGAATTTGTAAATCAGCCTTTTTGCACCAAGTTAATGTCACAAAGTTTCTATCGCTTCCCGAATCAATAATTGTACGTAATAAAATGTTTTCTTTTCTAGTAGTAACTTTTACTACTGCTGTCGGCAATATGGTAATATGATGTGCGATTTTGTTTTGATTAAATGCGCATAAAACCGTACTACTTGATTTGGAATTAGAAAGATTATTTTGATCCGTACTCGCAAAATTGCTGCCAGTATGCAATAACGAGTGATGTCTTTCGTTACATAATAAACAAGTTTTATTCGATCGACATGTAGTCGTTATCTTATGACCCAAACAATTGTCGCATAAGTTTAATTTTTGAATAAGGGATCGCCGATCAGGTATACTCAATGATAGAAATTTCGAACAAGTAAACACTCTGTGTTGTTCCCGACACACAAAGCATTTGTTATCATATTTATCTTTTAACAAAAATGACCGGCTAATTTTAGTGTTTTTGTAATTTGGTTTGTCATTAGTGAAATTGTTGGTCATACCATATACTTGATTTTTTGCCTGTTGTGACTTTTGAAGAAAATGCAGGAGGTCTTGGTATTTGGGAAACTCACCTTGATAAAAATGCTCGAATTTTTCTTGTAACAACGGATCGAGTTTCGAGAATGCCAGTGACGTAATAAGGAAATCATAGGCGTCGGGAATATTCAATTGGGAGAGCGCTTGCACCGCGATATCGAATTTTTCCAGGAATGAATTTATTTGTCCAGATGAAATGGTTTTGAATGACAATAGTTGTTTGAAATAATTTGTGGCTAAGTACCGTTTATTTTCGTATTTTTTTATGAGCGCTTCCCAAAGAATTTGATAATTATTTGCGGTCGGTAGTATAGAATGAAATATTTTTAAAACCGGACCCTGTAACGCTCCTTTTAAAAAATGAAATTTTGAAACATTATCTAACTCGGTATTTTCATGAATTAGTGAATTGAATGTTTCATAAAATAATGGCCATTGTTGAATATCTCCTGAGAATTTAGGTACTTCAATGGACGGTAAATGTTGTTTGGGTACTATGTCTTTAATTGAAGAACTATGCGCATTTTTATTATCTAGTAATTTCTCAGCGTGTTTTATTTTGGCATACATCGTTTCAAGGGCCTTTATTGCGGAATATTCCGGAATGAAACTAGGATTATCTAAATATTTTAATTTGTTTATTTCATCGCACAATTGAATAAATTGTTCACGAGCATTTTCAGTAATATATAAATTTTCAAGAAATTGTGTCTTATTTGAAGATACATCAATCTGTTGCGATAGATCGTACGTTTCTTGCACAATTGAAAAGTACATCTCTCTCTTGGCGGTTAAACGTGCAATTTCTGCACCAATATCGATTTTAGGCGCCATTATATATTTTTGTTTTCTGTATACACCCAATTAATCCTAATAATAATTAGGATCCGGCTCGAAGGACCAAATGTTGATGTTGGGGGGTTTCTCAACCCCTTTCGAAGTATTTTATACTTCGAGGAAAAATAAAAAAATTAAATGTATTCAGAAAACAAAAACCAATGGTAAACAAATATAAATTAAAAATAAAATTCTTCTTACTCCGTAATCAATAATAAACTAAAATATATTCTATATAAATTTTATATAAATGAAAAACAAAAATGAACACTAATTAATATTGTATGAAAATGTTATCTGTTTTGGAAGTCCAAGCCGCGGCAGCTATTTGGTTGGATCTGGAAACATCAGCGTAGTCGGTTGGATAGGTTGAAAAGAAATTCGAATACACTGACAAATAAAAATAACTGTTGACTTGACATACAATAGAAATTTAATCCACTGATAATATTGAACTGATAACAAACAGTGAAAGGAACTGAAAGTACTTGTTGAAAGTAACTGAATGAATGAAAACCACGGAATGAATAGACTCGAACACTGAAAGGAACTGAAAGTAACTGAACGAATGAAAGGCACGGAATGAATAGACTTGAATCGAAACTATTGCCTGCATCGGCCTTTTTTATGAGTCAGAATTGCCCGATTGCCTAAATTTGAAACGTGTTGTCCGAGTAGAAAAACAAACCTTTTACAGGTCCGACAACCTACACAGGTGCGGCGCAAACAGAGACCATAATAATCAGTTCGACTTTCGTGACCAACTCTCCACTATAGAATAACGTTTACTGTGCAGTATATGTAATGAATGAATGTTTATATTCAAAAATGAATTGCTCAGCAGTATTCCTCGACATATTTATAAAATTGTTCAGCAGAGCCGCTATTTTTGATAGATAAACTTTATCTTGAAAGAAGATAATTTTATGTCGACGGAAATATTAACGAGCGGGCCGTCAAAAGTTGCTCGCGTGCTTTAACCCCTTCACTTTCTAGTCAATATCTAAATTTACGGGCCCAAAGCGACACTAATTGTAAGGTCAGTCGCACGCAGTGACAAACAACTTTGCTCAGCGTTCGAAACTCAACAAATCACAAAATTCCTATATATATACGCACGTGTGCGGTACATATATTTATACATATAATTATAAATTTATATATTTGTGCGAAACGTACAATGTCACTATCACTACCACTGTCAGTACTACTGGTAGCAAAGTCATCACTGCTTTGTAATTTATCAGTAATTTTTTTAAGATATTATAATGTGTATTTTTTTAAAACTTCTTACAAACGATGTATGTATATGCCTCACGAAGTTTCGGAAATGTTTTATTTATGTTTCATCCGGTAAATTTACGACGACTCTAAGGCGTCCTATTCATGTTTGGGCCGATAATCTTGCAACGCCTCTGAGGTGTCTTTGTAAGCGAAGGGGTTAAGAAAGCGACATTTCACCGGTTCTATTTCTAACGTTCACAGCAAATTTTTCTTTTTGTCCGGCACAAGAATGTCAACATAGCTTCCCAACTACTGTAAGAGCATCTGGACATGTCTGCAAAGTGGCGTTCTTTATGAAGAATTGAGACCAACGATTGCCAAATCTGCGCAGCAAAGATAGCGTGAAATATCTTGGCGTTTACCTAGATTCTAAATTGAATTGGATAGTTCACCACATTAAGAAAAAATAGCAAATTGATGAATTATTTAAAACACTATTAGCTGCTAAATAAGCTCTCAGAATTATCGTCTAATAAACTTTTATAAGAGTGTACTCAAACCGTCTGCACTTACGGCATTCAGCAATAGGGCACTGTCAAGAATAGTAATATTCAAATTATTTCAATAATTCATCAGGATAGTAACACAAATACGGTTACTGAAGAGATTATAGAAAGTCAGAAAATTACAAAAAAAAAAATTGATGAAGACTTCAATGCCTCAGAAGCCGAATTCGACTTTAATACTTAAGGGGGTTGTTGTTTTTTCGTTACAAAAAATGCAAGGTATTTGTTTTTGTTTTTTCTCGAAATGTATTTATCATAGAGACATGCGTTTTTTTTTAAACAAAAATTACAAAATCATAGAATATTACGTGATTTTCTTCTTTTCTTTTTGCGCCGTCATTTTTTAACCAGGGGGCGCCAAAGTCGGTTATGCAAAAACGATCTCTTTTGCGGTGCCACAGATAAATCCGTTGCGCATCGCCCGAAACAAAAAAAAAAGAAATTACGTTGAAGAAGAAGTTTGTTTCCAGTCCCCCTACCAAAATAAAAGAAAAAAAGCAAGAAAGAAAAAAATGGCAGCTATTTAAAAAAAAAGTGTCAAAAAAGGCCTTTTTTGGGGCGAGAAGCTTCGCAAATTTTTTTTGCGTAATGTTATCAAGTTGTTTGAGGTAGGGGGACTCGGTATTGCAGTGGTGAACAAATTAAAAAAAAATGCAAGTCGATCCGACTTGTAGTTTTTGTTTAATTTGTGGCACCACATTGAAAAAAGTCAATTTGAGAAAAACGTATTTAAAGTTCTTAATATAATGTACTGAATACACCATTTAATTTAATGTACTAAATACACCATGGTGTTCAAAGATACTGACACATTAAAAAGGTCATGTGCATGAGGTTTTATAATGAAAAAGAGGAATCTGGCATACAATAGCTCGCGGAGCGATAAAAAAACGCTTTCAGAGGATCATACATATAGAGATATATATATCTATAACTTTGTCAAAAAAATAGATATTGAGATGATTTTTTTTTTGAAATGATTCTAAGGGTTTTATCTTTCATAATATCAAAAAATCCCAAAACCGAAACAAAGAAAAATAAAAAAAGAACAACCCCCTTAAAAACGTTCATAACTTATATTAAATTATTACTTTTACTATTTGATTTTCATAGTTATTTATTCTTCTCGTTTACACGTACTTCTATTATTTACTATTGTTATGAGTTTTTATTTTACTTTTTTTTATAAATTTGTATTTTTGGAATATGATTTGTTTATATTAATAAATATAACATAACAAAAAATAAGATTTTACAAATAACTTTAAATACTTTTGCAACTTTCAATCCTGTATATTTTTCCTCCCTTCATTTGTCGTATGCTCCCTTTATTTAATTCACATGCGAATAGTACTCAAAATCCTGTATGAAATTACGAAACTCTCACTCGTTGCCAATATTTGTGGTATTTATACTTTTCGTTTAATTAATTAATCACGTGTAAAAATAATATTAAGTGTATGTTCACCGAAGTTTACCTACTTGTAGTGATAGTATCCATACATCAAATAAGGGTAAAATAGCGTACGTATATTATCAATTTATCTATCTCAATAGTTAGAATAATTAATATATTGATTAATAATCGTATTTTGGAAATTTGTATATATATTCGTAAATTAATTAATAAAATAAAAACTGAATTGAAAACAACTATTGTTAACTCATGTAACGTAATATGTATCTATATTTGCTACGTATTTAACTTTTTATAATAGATACTAATGTTACAAATTAATAATAATAAATATTTTAAACCAGATTTAGCTGTACTGATAACTTAAGAAGAGCATAATTGATAAAAATACAAATATCTAAGCCCTTGCGTATTGTTATACAGTAGAACCTCGATTAACCGGACTAATTGTCGATAGGCAGCCGGATAATCCAATGTATGAAGTATAATGAAGTGTATTTTTAAAAAATAACAAATACATGCATAGATATCAACGAAAATCAATGTTCTATAAGAAATTAACATTTCCTTATGTATGTACTAGAGATGGGTAACTCAATCCGGAGTTATCACTCCGATACAACTCCTCCCTCGGAGTGAATCCGAGTGGAGTTGCCCCATCGGATTTGTCATATCCGACTTCTCTAAACTGGTACTAAATCTGTTACTGCGTTTTTGCTTTGGGAAGGAAGCTGTCGTTTTCTCGTCTCACAGGCAGTTTTATGACCTTTTAGGTATACAAAAAAGGTAAAAAAAATACAAAAATATTACTTCAAAGATACAGAACAATGAAATTGTGTTCAAGTGTGAACAGCTCCAATGTATAATTTATTGAATAGTAAGGGGTCATATTTCTAACTACGGCAATCTTTGGCCGTGAATGACGGCAATCAGGAATATACGAGGTGTGGCAATTAAGTAATGAGACTGATTCCATAAAAACCGTATAATTCAAAATTATTTTACAACTCTGTCATCCCCTTCAAAGTAGTACCCTTGGGCAGCTATACAACGATTCCAGCGCGTTTTCCATGCTTCGTAACATTTCTGGAAGGCTTAGAGTGGGAGGTCTGCAAGTACCTTCGTCACGGCCGCCTGGATGTCCTCAATTGACTCAAAATAGGTTCATTTCACCACCGATTTTGTTCTAGGGAACAAAAAAAAGTCACTGGGTTACATATCGGGCAAATAAGCTGGTTGTTGCAACACGACGATCCCTTTAGAGGCCAAATACAGGGGCACGCTGAAGGCGGTGTGGCACGGCGCGTCATGATGTTGGATCCAGTTACGGGCGATGTCTGAGCGCACCTTGTTGAATCGTTTTCGCAGTCTTTCGAGTACTTGGCGATAGTAGACTTGATTTACGGTTTGCCCCGATTAAACACAAATTCTTTGTGAACGATTAACGGGTATTAAAACAGACAATAATCACCGTTTTCACCTTCCTCGTTTTCCACGTTATCACACCCCTCCTTAAACTCCTCATGTGATCAAAACACCTGGGCATGACTAAGAGGACTATCATTCTGCATATTTACAATTTTAGCGTACGTTTCCGAAGCTGTTTCGTCCAGTTTTACCCAAAATTTTATCGCGCTTTTTTCGTTTTTTCCATTTTCGTGACGAGCACCAGGTATATACGTTTACTCAACAAGGCAGAGGAGAGGAGGCAAACTAAACAAGCCAGATTTATGGCAAATATATCAATGAAGAGGGGAAGGATGCCGGGAGAAGGAAAAGGCAATTTTAAGGTGGTAGGGTTACCACAATCGCGGCAATATAATCAGTCTCATTACTTAATTGCCACACCTCGTACATACCGAAAAATACACGAAACAAAATACATTTAATCTGGTTTTCCAGAGCCTGAAATAACAATACTCTGGAGTGCAAAATATATCAGTGACGTCAATAGTATTTAAGCAGCAAATAATATATAGTATTAAATTTTAACTTTTACACAATTATATAATTGTGTAAAAGTAATAATATGCTAATCGAACTACCCGATATAATATTAATTCTCGAATGGAAATTGCAAA
>NW_020537324.1:38110214-38141253 GCF_003426905.1 Ctenocephalides felis | reverse complement strand
AATTTCGTTTTTTTTGCGATTACTACAACTTATGTGAAAACTACTTCAAGATTGTTGAAAGTTCTAGTAACTATAGTTTAAATATTGAATAAGTCGATGTATAAGCATTTCAGATTGCAAGTTCTATATATTTAGGCAAAATAATGTATTAAATTATAATAAAATGATTAAAAGATTGTGCTTCTTCATCACTAAAAAACGCAATAATATCAATAGAATCAATTATACTGATTATTTAGTCTAATATCTAAAATGATAAATGAATCAATATTATAAAATAATAGACTTACCAAGCAGTTGCTGATCAGTTGTAAAAATTCTGCTTTAAATTGATCAATCTTGAATAGCAGGTAAGACTTGAATATGTATAGATGTTATCGTTGTGCCAGGACAACGATACGTGGATAATATTCTTGAATAAGGATCCACTGCGATCAATGATCGCTTATTTAAATTTGAAATGCATCATTTTAAACTTTTTAAAATGCTGTTATATCATACTAAGAATATCCACACCAAAGCTTGCATTTAGTCGAACCAAAATTAAACAAGGTAACAAAACAAACTAGTTTTCAATTGCGTCTCAGTTGGATTATGAGTCTACTTGTAATTTTTTTAACATCGTACAAGTTGTCCATATTTGAAGAAATATTTTCATAAAGTTTATAAAAACATATCCCTGTCTCGACACATGATGTTATATTAGCACCTATGGCTGTTTCAAAAAATGTGTGGAAACAAGCCGATAAGTCAGCATATAGCGACTGCAAGTCTCTTATAAACAAGCCGTTTCTCCCACCGGCAGTTTCGGGTGCTCTTAGATACTCTTCAGCAGCGTTTCAATTTAGCACTCTATATTTATTCAATGCAGGAATTATTTCAGCATAACCTGTGGATAAATGTGATATTTTACTATTTTATAATTACAATTTATGATAAGAAAAATAAATTTGAAGTTTATATAGTTCACAATAAATGAGTTGAATCACACGATGCAAATGTAACTTCTATTTAACTTACATTGAACTAAATATACAATCATGACTGCATCATATAAGTATAAACATACATAACATACATCACTATCAAACTATATTACAATAAAACTTATTTATATCACCTCGACAATTATTTGAGCAACAAAGAAGGTGAAAAGTATCGCCAGACATTTATATGGCAATAATTACCAACATTTCAGAATGTAAGACAGATATAATGGAGACATCAATTTACAGAAAAATATTTGCGTATCGCACGGAACCCTCTGTGTTCAAGTTCAAGGCCGTCAGGAACTAACTGAATAGTATTTTTATATTTTGCATTCGTACACAGTCTATTATGTACTTGGCTCTCATTACGTCTTTAATTACGCTGTTTACGCCATAATGATAGCATTTAAAGATTTAAAAACATTTCCATTTGTAATGTTACATATATCAACAATTAATGTACGTAAGTTGCATGATAAAAATAATTGAATAAAATATTATCTATTAAGTTTTTAATATATATCTTATATATAAAATTCTTCTGTAATGACGTATGTAAATATACATACTCCTAAACCATTATTCGGATTTTAATAAATCTTTCTGAAGTTTGTTAAGGGAATTTTTTAAGACGTATGTGATTATACTATATTATAATTGCTAAGAACAACATATCATTGTTTGACATTGAAAATATTGTGATACATGAGGACTGTCATCTGCCAAAAATGTCGATTCACTTGAAATTTGATTTTAATTTAAGCGAGCCTACACAATATTAGTATATAATATCCATAGTCATGATTATAAATAAGAAAAATGTAACATCTACAATATCATTGCCTAAAATCAGCTAAGATGTGCCACAAATTAAAGCAATATAAGATACAATATATGTTTGGCAGATGCAATTATATAATTTAGTTTAATAAACTTTAGTCCAAAACATGTCCAAAATTGCATATACATTTTTTTAAAAAAACTGATTCATGCTGTATTTTGCTTTACTTTACTAATTATTTAAATGCAAAAGAATATTTAGCAAGTTCATGATCTTAGATTGAACAGTGCCGTATGAACTAGATTTTACAAATTAATTCACCTAAGATTTTAACTGAAGTAATAATGTTTATTAAATTAATAATAAAAAAATGTTGATAATTTAGAAATTGTAATTGCCAAAAAGCATATAATATAGGGTACGTGATTATAAAAATTTTAGACTATTATATATTATATAAATTATTGAAGCAATTATATTGATTGGAAATAACAAAGGTGGATATTATATTTATTCTTTCTGAATTTCTTATACTGATCAAAAAACGTATGTAGCTTATGCTAAGACCATGAATGGAAGGACATTAAATAGAATATTAAAAAGTGTAGGATAGGATATTAAAAAAATTTGAACTTAAATTGTAGACGTGGGTACAGGACAGAGTCTGTCGGATCAGCTAGTATATGTATATATATATATACATATATATATATATATATATATATATATATATATAACAAATGTATTCTGAGTGGATAGATAGATATTAAGAAATATGAACAAACAACACTTTTTTTGCACTAATTTATTAAATAATAATTTCACAAACGTTTCGAGACTAGGTTTGTCTCATCGTGTGTTATAATTTAAAATTTAAAATATGGAAACCTAAATTAGCATTTTGTGTTATATTTTACAAGTCAGTATTCAATATACTGCCTTCTGCCCCACCAACGATCGTCGGAGTCCGAATTCTCTATTCAATCTCCAGTCATAGCTCAAGTGGTCAGTCACGCAATATATATATAATATTAGTGATGTAACGAATGTTGGATTTTTTACATTCGCGAATGCGAATGCGAATGCGAGTATCCATCTTCAATATTCGCGAATGCGAATGCGAATGTTAAATTTCAAATAAAGCGCGCGCAAAATGTTTGACATTTCGTGTCGGCCATGTTTAAACTGAACATAGCCAAGCCGATACAGGTTGAATGAACGTATATAAACGTATTGAAAATGAAGAAGACCCACTTTTTTGGTGAAAAGTTAATAGCAATAAATATGGTATTCTTTCTCCTGTAGCCAGAGAATATTTGGTAACTCCACCCACAAGTGTCCCCAGTGACAGAGTTTTCAGTGGAGCTGGACTTCTTTACACACCTCACCGAAACAGGTTGCACGGAGAAAGAGCTTCGAAACTTTTATTTTTAAAATTTAACATTCCTTTACTTCAATTTAATTACTAAGAATTTAACGTTACAGCGAGTTTAATTATTTTATTAGTCAACTGTGTCAACTTGTTATTAGCAAAACTATAATTGTGTAGTTTATATTTCATTATTTTTAATTCATAGAAAAAGAAAATTAGTGAAAAAATGTGCAATTGAAACCAAATGTTAACATTATGAATATTAGAACTTTACTTTTGTTTTAAATAGAAATAAATATTTTTTTTTTGTAAAAAGCTTATTTACAAATAGTCAAGTATTCATTATTCGGTTTTTTAAGTTTATATTTCATTATCATATTTAATTCTTAGAAAATATATAATGGAATGGAAAAATAAATAAGTATGATTAAATAAAAATATATGAATCTTATCAGTTGTGTTATCATTTCATATGCAACTATATAATAATTTCCTTTTTGTTTGTTAAATACATTCGCTAAACATTCGCATCGTTTTTTGCGAATAGGAATGCAAATGCGAACATCGAAAAATATGCGAATATTCGCGAATGCGAATATTCGTTACATCACTAATAAATATATTAATATATATATAACTAATATAATATATATATATATATATATATATATATGTTTAATTTGAGTTTAATATTCGGGCGTAACATCAATAAAAATAGTATGAGAGTTTTTTTAAAAGTTTATTTATTTAAAATCCATACGTTTCGGCTAGCATCTTAGCCTTCATTCAGTGGTAATCAAATTAACTATAAAAAATTGAAACTAAATAAATTATATGAACGGAAATTTCATGGAAAAACAATAATAATAATAATGGTAATAAAACACTTACAATTTTGTATCCTAACATAGCATATGAAACCATTATTAATCCATGGTATGAGTATGTGCACATTGATAAGATATATATTTTTAACACAAACATCACAAATGGTAAAACACACTAATAACCATGATAACTTAACAAGTTGTCGAAACTATGTATTTACTCTTCGGAGTTTAGGATAGAAATGCCACATTTTTCTCAAAACAGTTTTTAGCATGTGTTGATATTTTTTGGAAAATTTAAAAGGCGATGGGATTTTGTTATTTTTTAAGAAATTTTGACACGCTATTAAGAAACCACGTGTTCGTTTCGTTCAGGGCCGTATTGTCGAAGCGTTTGTTAATGACCCTGTCGTTATGTAATTGTAAAAACAACCCCTCAGCGAATCTTCTTTTGATTGTATTCTCTTCAAAATGTAAAATTTTAACGTTAAAAAAATCGATATTTTGATTTAAATATTTAATATGCTCAGTTAACATCGTTTTAAATTGCTTAGGGTTTTTAACTTCCCGTAGGGCAAGTTATAGTAATCGCAAAAAAATCAAAAATGAAAATTTTTATATATCTTTACGTTTCAGAGGTTTCTGAACATTTTGGCATACCTTAGAAAAAATGGATGTATGTGTGTGTGTGTGTATGTATGTATGTATGTATGTATGTATGTATATGTGTATGTATGTGCGGATACAAATTTTCGTGTACGATTTCGGGAACACGGATCAACCGATTTGAATAATTCAAAAAACATTCGATTTGTATTGATAAGGAGACGTGCTGATTAGTTTTTGGCAAAGGCAGGACTAGCCGTTCCGAAGATACGGGGCAAAAAGTCCCGAAAACGGTAACTCAGTTTTTAAGAGAACGGAGCGTCCGATTTGAATCATTCAAAAAACATTTCACTTGTATTGACAAGATGAAGAATCGATAAAATTTTCACGAAGGTAGGTCTAGCGGTTTCGCAGATATGGAGGAAAAAGTAAAAAAATGAGCCATTTGGCGGTCAAAAATGATCATTAGACATATGCACATCAATTATCAGATATTTTATAGAGATTTTAACAATAAGTATACATTTTGTTAACATTCCTATGGGTTCCGTACCAATGCTTATGCGTTAGACATTGACGCGGGGCTTACGCGCTTTATATTTTGTCCCTATGCAGTTAAAGCAGTACGATTGCTTTGAAAAGAAAGTTCAGATCTTCCACAATATGTCAAAATAAAGAAAAAAAAATTTTTTTTCAAAAAAAAAAAAAAATTGAAAAAAAATTATTTTTTTAAAAATTTTTTTTCAAAAATAGTAATTTTTTGTCCAATTTATAGTTTCTCAAAAATCTTATTTTTTCAAAGTAAATTTTTTTCAAAAATGTTAATCGTTTTTAAAAAAATAATAATTTTTGGTACGGGAAGTTCCAGCAATTTGCCTTAAGGCACGATGCCTTAATTGCCTTAAGACAGAATTCCACTTACAGCTAGTTTGAGTTATTTTTGTGTTGATGAAGGCGTTTACTCAGGTTTTGGCTGGTTTCTCCAATATAAAAGAGTTCGCAATTAGAGCAATTAATCTGATATACCAAATTCCTGAGGCGGTCAAAATTGTACTTAGATTTAATTTGTGTAAAAATTGAACTAAGGGTTGCATCACAATTACATACCAACAGAATGCCACACTGTTGAAATAGTTTTTTCCACGAGAAATATAAATCATTTACGTACGGTAGGCAAATGACACCAGTATATGACTCTAAGTCTAAGCGGTTTTTATGGTCTGTGAGGTCGACCTATCGATTTTTTTAACCCTAAAATTTACATTTTGAAGAGAATACAATAAAAAGAAGATTCGCTGAGGGGTTGTTTTTACAATTACATAACGACAGGGTCATTAACAAACGCTTTGACAATACGGCCCTGAACGAAACGAACACGTGGTTTCTTAATAGCGTGTCAAAATTCTTCTTAAAAAATAACAAACTTCCATCGCCTTTTAAATTTTCCAAAAAATATCAGCACATGCTAAAAACTGTTTTGAGAAAAATGTGACATTTCTATCCTAAACTCCGAAGAGTAAATACATAGTTTCGACAACTTGTTAAGTTATCATGATTATTAGTGTGTTTTACCATTTGTGATGTTTGTGTTAAAAATATATATCTTATCAATGTGCACATACTCATACCATGGATTAATAATGGTTTCATATGCTATATTAGGATACAAAATTGTAAGTGTTTTATTACTATTATTATTATTATTGTTTTTCCATGAAATTTCCGTTCATATAATTTATTTAGTTTCAATTTTTTATAGTTAATTTGATTACCACTGAATGATGGCTAAGATGCTAGCCAAAACGTATGGATTTTAAATAAATAAACTTTTAAAAAAACTCTCATACTATTTTTATTGATGTTACGCCCGAATATTAAACTCAAATTAAACATATATCAACATCAAATTCAAGACTATTCAAATATATATATATATATATATATATATATATATATATATATAAACTAGCTGACCCGGCAGGTTAGCCATTAAAAATATTTCTAGATTTTTTTTAGTATAAAATATAACTGATTGTGAGAGTTGAAGCATGTAATATTTAAGTGAACGGGGCAGCTGGAACAAATTATATGAATGACTTGCCCACCACAAAGCATGTAAATACATGCATATAAATGCTCTTAAGGATAATCATAGTGGCCAAATCTCCGGTGAAATAGACCAATATATAATATAGGTCTATATGTATACAGACCTATAATCCTTTTTTCTCCACATTATTGAAATCGATCAATAATCTACGCATCTAGTTTTATCGATGGTAACATTTCAGCAAATTTAAGCTTTTTCAAAAATAACTCGATTACTAAAATAACTATTATAAAATAAGGTTTTGTGGACCGAAGGCGAAAATTTAGAGTTGTATCTATTTTGCAATTCCGATTTCCGATTTAAACAAAATTAAAACTAGAAGAAAATTGATCACAAAATTCAAGAAAAAAGAATTAAGGACGGACAACTCTTTTTTTTAACAAATTGTTTTTTTTAAAATAAAATTTAGACTATTTCGTAAGGTCAAGAAAATCTAAACTGAAATTCAGTGAGAAACATTGATTAACTGAAAGCGAGGAGAAAAATAATTCGATTACAATAATCATCATTATAAAATAGAAAATTGTGGTGTGGAGGATCAATAAAAAAATTGAGAGTTCTACATATTTTTTAATTGCGCTTTATACAAAATTAAAATTAGAAGATGATTGGTCCCAAAATTAAAAATAGGATTAGGGGTGGAAATAAATTGTATTTTTTTTAAATAAAATTCAAGCTTTCACATATTGTCACGAAAATTTTCATTAAAAAATATCTTAATTTTTTATAATTCGTAATTAGGGTATCCCCAAAATTTCTCCCTCCTACCACATACCCCTATTACGTAATTCACTTTAATAGTTAAATTAAAAAAAATTCATCCTGCATTCAGTCGAAGAATGTATGTCGATTTAGATTTTCTTAAACTTATGCAAAAGCTTAAATTTAAATAAAAAAACTAATTTTTTATTAAGGGTTGTCCACCCATGAGATTTTTTTATAATTTCGGGCCCAATTTTCTCTATTTTAATGTTTTATAATTCAAAAACACACACGGCCCTAAATTTTCAACCTTCTACCTCAAACCCCTATTTCGTAATAGTCATTTTAGTAATTCGATTATTTTTCAAGCCGCTGGATAACTAATTTTTTATAAATATTTTTCAGTTTATTTCTTTTAAATTTTTTTCGGCAAAAAATTTAGGATAGAGCGGGGTTTAAATGTTCGCGAGTAAAAAAGTTCACTACCAATATCTATGTATTCTATGGCATTTTTTTAACAATACCATTTTAAAGTGGAGGGCAAAAGAGGTGGCTACCAACGATTCGGCTATCAAGAGATAAACGGCCACAATTGTCAATTTTTTACCGAAAGAATTTTTTGCATTAATAGTTTTTTGGTTTTGATCATTATTGTTCAGTTTTGAAAACCTGAATATCATTTTTAAGTATTGATTAAAAATTTAACATTTCGTTGATGTTTAATCCATAATGGTTGCACCGATTTGAAAAACATTCGATGAACCTTGATAAGTCGCAATAAAGACGTACACTGGTGTATGTCCTGAGGCCTTAAACCCGTGTTCGTGCAGTTACTCATGCATGGCCAAATGATACGAAGGCGTATGAAGGAGCAATTATACTCGTTTTATTTTCACCTCAAATCAAGTATTGTATTAAGTGATTCTTTGTTTATTTTATTATTAAACCTTTATGTATTAATAAATTTAAAGAATTCAATTACAGATATAATAAGTTTGTTTGATTTGGAAATCGCACTGATTGGTTTATAGCGAAAAGAGAAAACTTTATTTTATAAAACAAACTCTTAAAACTTTTCACCATAATTTTAAAATCACAATTCTTTGATCGATTAAGACGATTATTTATACACATCGGAAAGTTCATGCATTGAAATTAAGTCAAAACGCCACTTACTAGGTGTAAATTTAAACCGATCCTACACTAGATGAAATTGATGAATGCTATATATAAATTTCGTAAGGCATATATCAATCTTATTGACTAAGCAATATTATTACTGTTAAAATTTTATCTGGTTTAATAGGCTTGAATAAAGACTTTAAGCAAAGCTTTTTGATTATTGCTATTTTACTTACGTCCCGAACTTTACAACCACAACTAATATAAATCGAATCGAATTCGAAATTAAAACGAAAATTTTATACAACATATTATTTATAATTTCTGAACACAACAAATAACTCGATATGCGATAATTTTTTCACAATCCTCAGCAAAAATTTAAAATGTTTTTAATTAAATTCAGTCGCCTCAATTACCTCCTAGAGTGTCAATAGGTAACTATTTTTAAGATAATATACATTACATATATTATTTATGTATATATTTATATCCCAATATGCATCGTGGAGTACAGCTTAAAACCAAATTATTATGAAAATTTGTTGATATTAATACAACAATAATAACAAAAGCTTTCAGAGTATCAATATATTACAAAGCATTCTGTGGTGCATGACATCACGAACTAATTGAATAATTAAGAAGTTTTGAAGGGTATGATCAAATCTTAAAAAATAGGTATGGCCTACCTTTTTATGAGTTTTGAATAAAATCACACGTCATTCTAATGACACATTAATCGTGCACGACTCAAATACAATAGTGTGCACAGATTTTCCCGGAAAAGGCGTTCTCGAAAATCGCCTATCTCCTTGAAGTCGTATCTTGTACTGATACGAGCTCAATCGCACACGCTACACGTTAGTCAGTGCAATATACCTAAGGATAAGTATCCATGACGCATTATAAGGCCCAAAATCAAGTAATTTATTGCTTTGAACGACTAGATTTACTGTGCATTTGTGTGCAAAAGTTATCAAGGCCGCAAGTTATTATCAAATTTGAATGCTTCGTTCGGTCCAATAAAACCACGTTACAAACACACGAAATCTAGCGTCATGTAAACTTACCCTAACCCAGGCTTTGCGCACTGTTCCGAGCGATGACCGCGCCTTGTATCGCGTGCACAAACGAACGACGGCCATGGAACGAAGGATATGAGTATCAGGAATATTAAAGCAGGAAAGACATATTAAGGATACTAGAAAATATACCAGAACCGCAATTGACATCGATGTGGTACACACACATACACATACAGATTATGTATATATATATATATATATATATTTCAAAGTAACTAGCAGCCCATTCGTCGAAATAAAAAAGGTATAAAGTGTAAAAACTTTTATTTATACGTTTCGACACAAGATGCGTGTCATCATTCAGCAACTACAAAAATTGAAAATTTTATTACTAATATAAACAACAATATAGATTATTGTAGCATAGAAAACTTATACACACACAGGACAAACACATCACAAAAATTTATTTTAAAAAATTAAACTTAATAACATATTAGAAAAAACATTTTTTTAGAAAAGTTTGAATAACTAAGATTTGAAACTAATTTGACTAAAGTTTAAAATACATAATTGTGAGACGTTCACAATTATGTTTTTATAACTTTTAGTCAAATTAGTTTCAAATCTTTTAGTTATCATAACTTTTTCTAAAAAAATGTTTTTCTAATATTTTATTAAGTTTAATTTTTTAAAATCAATTGTTGAGTGTTTTGTCCTGTGGTGTGTATAATGTTTCTCTATGCTACAATTATCTATATTGTTGTTTATATCAGTAATAAAATTTTCAAATTTTTGTAGTTGCTGAATGATGACACGCATCTTGTGTCGAAACGTATAAATAAAAGTTTTTACACTTTATACCTTTTTTATTTCGACGAATGGGCTGCTAGTTACTTTGAAAATATGTTTCACGTCGAAAACTATCAAGATATATATATATATATATATAAATGTTGATAGAACTTGAACAGTTTAAAACTGGATGGATGCCTGTATTAAAAGTTTATAGTTTTATCAACATATTTATCACCACCCGAAAAAAATATCACATATATATATATATATATATATATATATATATACATACATATACATATATATATATATAATATATATATATATGTATACATATTTATGTATATATATTATTAGAGAATACTAATTTAGGACTTTATATCAATACAAGCTATATATTTTTAATTATAATATAATTTTATAATATATGTTTCAGTTAACAGTTTAGCCATGTCTAGCCTTTATTCTGTAGAAAATAAGTTTGATATAGAAAAATTATATGAAACAACACTAATATTCCATAATATAATGTTCTTAGCACTTTTTATTATTTAAGACATAGAACCGTTAATATCCATTTACGATACTTCAATAATTGTTCTTTTTATTTATTTCTGCTAGTTGCTTTTATGGTTTAACAGGATATATTACCATAGTGCACATCATCATGCTAAGAAGTATTAGAGTTGTTTTAGTTACTATTTCTATATTAAACTTTATTTTCTACTAAATGAAGGTTAGGATGTTACGTGAAATGTACAGATATTAAATAAACTTATACAAATTCGTATAATGTTTTTGATGTAACGCACGTAATTCGTAATTGATGTACGAAAGTAATTCGTACAATGTTTGATGTAATCATTAGGACACAACGTGAACTCAATTCGTATATTAAATCAACAAATGCTTATTAATATATTTTAATTATATACAAAGCGAAATAAAATTACAACAAATATTGAACATCGGGAACATTTCTCAAGGAATACATTACATAATGCTACAACAATAAACATTAAAAAGTACCGATAAAAATTTAAACAAAATGTTCTTAAAACTATTGAGTTCAAATTAATAGTAATATCTAATTAATAACGACTAATATCAAATTAGTCATACGCATTATTCTAAGGAACAAGATGTTTATAAATGAATTTTTAAAGAACAAAGTACTTCTAAATTAAATAATTATAATTAATTTCTTCTCGTCTTAATTTATTTAGGTTCGTTCATACAATCACGAATTCAAATAAATTCAATTCTTGTTTCTAACATTGTAATTGAGCGTAGTACAAATCAGGCAAAATATTAGCATATATAATTCACATTATTATAATCATTTTAAGAATCGCTTGATTATTTTTTTATTATTATTAAACTTGAACTGCTGTATATAATACTTCGCATAAAATTTCCTATTACGTTTCTTGAATACAAAATGTAAAAAGTTAGAAAAGTGCAGAATTGTAGTCCAAATGCGGTCTATCAACTTTGTCCTTATTTGTTGTTGACGGTTTGCAAGAAGATGCGTCATACAGAATGCTTTCAATGGGTCGATAGAAAAGCGCATGCGCTTTAATTTTAATATTGATATTTTTATTATATGTAAATAAAACTAGTGGGGCGCATGGCATCGTGCTTTAAGGCAAATTGCTGGAACTTCCCGTATCACAAATTATTATTTTTTAAAAAACGAATAAAATTTTTGAAAAAAAATCACTTCGAAAAAATTAGATTTTTGAGAAACTATAAATTGGACAAAAAATGTTTTCTTTATTTTGACATATCTTGGAAGTTCTGAACTTTTTTTCAAAGCAATCGTACTGCTTTAACTGCATAGAGACGAAATATCGAAGCGCGTAAGCGCCGCGCCGCCGTCTAACGGATAAGCATTGGTACGGAACCCATAGGAATGTAAACAAAATTCATACATATTGTTAAAATCTCTGCATACGTCTAATGATCATTCTTGACCGCCAAATGGCTTTTTATTTTACTTTTTTCACTAGATCTCCGAAACCGCTAAACCTGCGTTCATGAAAATTTGATCAATTCTTCATCTTGTCAATACAAGTAAAATGTTATTTGAATTATTAAAATCGGACGCTCCGTTCTCTTAAAAACTGAGTTTCCCTTTTTCGGCACTTTTTGCCTCGTATCTTCGGAACGGCTAGACCTGCTTTCGCCAAAATCTAATCAGCACGTCTCCTTATCAATACGAATCGAATGTTTTTTTGAATTATTCAAATCGGTTGATCCGTGTTCCCGAAATCGTCGACGAAAATTTGTATCCGAACACACCCACATACACGCACATACACACACACAAACACATATACATCCATTTTTTCTAAGGTATGTCAAAATATTCAGAAACCTCTGAAACGTAAAGATATATAAAAATTATCATTTTCGATTTTTTGCGATTACTATAACTTCAATTTGAAAATTGATCAGTTCAAAATATTGTCCGTTTATATACATATATTTACATATATATCCTTGACCTTGTGACCCTCTACTACGACGTAGAAACTGAACCCCCTTACCGTAAGAATACATGACTTCATTATATATACAAATTAAATAGCACTTGCATAATAACTACAATAATTGCATAATAATTACAATAAAAAATATTCCGCCACATTCAAAAGAAAGATGTAGAAAAACTTTATTTTTGTTTTATTAGCAATCAGAACTATACGAGGTCTGTTCAAAAAGTTTTCGTAATTTTCGTTTTTCCAAAAAAATATTTATTTATTCGTCTACATTAATGTGGTCCCCTTCAAAGTAGTCCCCCCCAGATATAATACACTTATGCCAGCGTTTTTTCCAATTTTCGAAGCACCCTTGATATTCACTTTTTGATATGTCCTTGAGCACTCTCGGCGATTTTCTTCAATCGAGGAAAACCGCCGTCCTTTTCATGGGTCTCTTCAACTTTGGGAATAGGAAAAAGTCACACGGAGCCATATCTGGTGAATTTTTGCACTTTGCAACACTTTATTTCATTTTTTACGCAAAATTTAATACAAATTCTTTGACTTTTTCAATTCTTCCATTGTAAAAATCGCCGAGCTCAGAAAAACACGTCGAACCTTAGCGACTACCACAGACAAAGTAAACAGTGAATATAGCTGAAAATTTCATCATACTTTAGGGGCATGTATACCAACACAATAAAAAAAAAATTTGACAATCAGACACTCCAGACCCGCGAAATTTAATTATTAGTAATTCCGGGTACTTTTTGAACAGACCATGTATATAATCTATGAGCAGTTATGATGTGAAAACTTAATCTTGATATTAAAATGCAACTCAGGGGTTGATCATTCTGCATCTGTATACTTTTAGATTTTTGTTAAAATTTTAATCTAATAATAGTAAGATTCATATGGCAGAAATGCGCCCGAATGGCTATTTTCACCTATTATCATTTTTTAGATCTATATTCCAATGTGAAAATCTGATATCACTAGAACCAATGATTGCTAGACCATGTTTCTTACCAAGTAGTCATGGCTAGCTTAAAAATATAAAAGTTTAAATAAAGAGTAATAAAATATGAACTTATTGAAAGTGATAAACGTAATGCATAGACCTTATATTAGAGTAGTAGTTGTCTATACAGGACAAACAGGCAAATACAGGATGGCATTTTACATGGAATTATAGGGGATACGTTCCAAGATGACAAACTGATCCGCAAACAATGAATAAATCCGCAAATACAGGATGGCATTTTATATCGAAATGTACAGGATACGTTCCAAAGTAAAAGTAAAATAAATAAAAATAAACATTGTTGAGAACTATTATCTAATATGCAATATCTTAAGTATAACAAAATCTCATATTTTGATATATTATTGTACAGTAGAAGTTCCTTATTCGCGGGGGATACGTTCAGTAAAAATTCCGTGAATAAAGAATCCGCAAATACAGGATGGCATTTTATATGGAATTGTAGGGGATACGTTCCAAGGTGACAATAAAGAACTAGTTGGTATTGGTATTTAGCCTTGAGGCAAGTTACATGAACTTCCAGATATGTGTAAATAATCGACTTAATCAATAATAAACAAATTAATTTATGAGTGATTACAAGTATTCCGAGAGAATTTGTTACACATAATTGAAAACGAAGGAACACGTTAACTCGGAGTATTTTCTAAAAGCAAATTTTCACAAATCAATAATTTTTATAATTGAACCAGTTTTCGTAAGACGTTAATAATTTAGTATGTTCATTAAGACCAAGTAATCTATCGTTATACCAAGTAAATCATCTAATTTTAATTTTAACAAACGTCAACAAAACTACTCATTTTCTCAACCTTTGATGAATTTTTAAAATTAAACTACTTGTCGTAAGGCCGTAATATTTCAGTAAGTTCTATAAGACCATGATATACTTCGCCAAAGAAAGTTTCATAAAAATCGGCTTAAATTTATTTTTCAACAGTTAATTACAAGAAAACGGCTCGGTAGATTTTCACCTAAAATTAATCAGTTTTATTCCCAACTAATATCTTTCAAACAGTTTTTGATTTTTTAAAATCGACTCAAGAATGGGCTTAAATGTGGACGAAAAGTTTAACACTCTTTTTCAAATTACAAAGAAGCGGCTCGGCAGATCGTCTCACAAAACTGACAAACTATAGTGCTCATTGAGATACATCGAATCGCTTTTAAATTTCTGAAATCGGTTCAGGCGGTTTTTGAGCAAACGTCGATGAAAGGTCTAATTTTGACAAATGCCAAAAAAACGATACCAATTTTTGGAAACTTTGACGAATTTTAAAGCTAAACGAGTTGTCGTAGGGCGGTAATATTTTAGTATGATCTAGAAGACTACGATATCTACCGTCAAAAAATCATAAAAATCGTCGATTTTTTTTTCAAACTTATTACAAGAAAATGGCCTGGCCGATTTTTACCAAAAACTAATCAGCACGATTCCCAACCATTATCTTTCGAACGGTTTTTGATTTTCAGAATCAGAATTGCGGGCTAAAACGTGGACGAAAGTTTTTTCACTTTTTCTGCTATTTATAGAGAACTTTGTAATATTGTTTTGCTTCTTTAATTCAAATTGGTACTCAGTCACATCAGTAATTTGCCTCTTAAAAATAACACTGCATATACGGATCAATGTCCATATAGAAATAGCACAGTTCATTTTTAATTCTTCACTAAGATTTTTCAAATTAAATGTCACGTTTCTATGCTTGTAGAAGCAATTGAAGTGAATTGCTCTTCTTCAATGAACTAGAAATGTGGATTTCATTTCTATTTGTTGAGTCAAATTTTACTAAAAAACTATTTCAATCATTGAGTAATAAACAAGGTTATTTTCATTCTATTAGTTACATTCTCAAAACACCGATAGCGGCGAAGAGGGCGAAAACAATGAAAGCGGCTTTTGTCAAAGTTTTCTTCATTAGTTCAAAATGACGGCATTTACAAAGAATTTTGGGTTCGATATATATTGGAATCCGCGGATACAAAAATTGGGTCGCATTTTTTTTGGCCGCGAATAGCGAAAATGCAAATGAAGAAAGCGCGAATAAGGAACTTATACTGTATCGTATATGAAAGCTGAATTATGAACTAAGTCTTTCATACACGAATTTTTCCTAGATGTCAGTTAATCTTTTGTATTATAATTCTATTCTTTTTAATAGACGAAAAATTTTAATGTTTCTAATTACACTTTATTAATCAACTTTATTTGTTTAAAAAAAAATTATTCAGAAGAAGTTTACACTACAATAACTAATCTGCTTATATTTGTTAAAATGTTTACCTTTATCAAATCTAAAAATACATAGGGCAGTCGACCTAAATTTGTTTTATAGAAGTATATATAAAATTGAAGAAATAAAAGGTATTGACGACAATTGTTTAGATATGATATCCAAGTTCGTATCATTCACCCATTATTACTCTGATGTCAATTAGGATAAAATAGAAGAGAGTTTAATACATAAATTTTAATATTTAATTATATATTTAAACAAAATTGTGTGACCGCAACCAAACAGTATGCAAATCAAATACGAGAAAATCCACATACAACTAGTGTTAGAAGTATCGAGGCAAAAGATCGATATTGAGTACTTTAAAAAGTATCTAATCAAAATATCGATGCCAAAAAAATATCGTGGCGAAAGTACTCAATATCGAATTTTGAGTACTTTTCATAAAAATCAAACATAAGTGCAAGAAAGATCTAAAACTCATTAAATATCATATCACAATATTAAAATGAATTCTATTGCTTGTATCTGATGTGTTAAATCAGAATCATAATCAATATTTTAAAATTTTAACAGTAATTTTTCAATACTAATTTCAAATTCTATAATTTTTCAAAAAAAAGACAAGTTATAATAGTTGGGTATTTTTTATTAAAACAATATAGTCTGATAGTATATTCAAAAAGCAATACTTTTTAAGTCTTTTTAAGTACAATAATATTTTTAACATTTTTAAGTAAAATAATATTTTATAATTGTTAAATTACAAAAAAGTGCAATATGAAGCTTTTTGGAAAGCAATAAACATTCAGTTTAATGACAGTCAAGATAATATTTCGACACTTGTAGAGAAACATTTCTTCGGAGCAATGGGATTTAAAGTTTAAATGGTTCCGAGAAACTCAAACTCATATGTTTGCATGTTGATATTCAAAAATTTCAATACATGAGTATTTTGAGTAAAAAAAGAATCGAAATATATTATTTCGAATAATAATACTCATCCATTCCATTATATTAGTATTTTTCGTAAAAAAGAATCGAAATATATTATTTCAAATAATAATACTCATCCATTTCAATATATTAGTATTTTGCGTAAAAAAGAATCGAAATATATTATTTCGAATAATAATACTCATTTATTTCAATATATTAGTATTTTGCGTAAAAAAGAATCGAAATATAATAAACGCAAAATACTAATATATTGAAGTTGATGAATATTATGAAAAAAAAAACCATTTCATTTTACATAAGAGTAATAAATAAACATCTTTATTTATTAATGTGGTCATATTCATTTTGGATTTTTGAGCAATAAATTCTGAAACTAATGACACTTCGGGATCATTTTTTGACACTTCCTTGAACAATTGTGACCACCTAGGAAGACTATTGCATTGCCAAACGGCAATGAGTGGTTTAATAGTTGGTCGATGAGTGGTGTTCATAGATTACGCTGTCGATACTTTTTGAGTACTATCGACGAAAAGAATCGATATTGGCAAATAGATCGAGCTAAAAAATCGATAGCAAAAGTACTCACTATCGACCGCAAAGTATCGATAATTACTCAGTACTCGATATTTCGTTCTAACACTACATACAACACGAAAAAATTACGACAATTGGTTTTCTGTAAGAAAGGGCTGTTACCGAAATATGTATAATAGGTTGTCAAATATCTCCCTTCCGCCTTTTTGTATTATAAACCAAGAGCAAAAAAGCGGAAGAGAGATATTTGACAACCTAATATTTAGATAATTAAAGCCTTTCAAGAGATATCTACAAATTACAAAGTTCTTGAATTTTTCAGACAGCAATTTAGTTGCCAATACAGATAAATTGGACAAACTTCGACTCGTGATTAATTTTTATTAAAATTTAGAAAAATGAATATAATTTCTATTGATGAATCTCTTATGAAATTCAGGGAACTTCTAACTTATAAGCAATTCAACCAATCCAATAGGGCAAGGTTTGGCGTTAAATTTTATGAATTATGTAGTCAGATTCCGACTATTGCTTTGAATTGGAAATATATACAGGCCACGATAAAACTAGTGGGAACTTCCCGTACCGTAATTAAGAATCTTGGTACGGAACCCAAAAAAAAAAACACACAAAATGTGTACACATTATTAAAATATCTGATAATTTGATGTACATATGTCCAATAAACATTTTTGACCGCCAAATGACATTTTTTTTAACTTATTTTTATTGAGAGTCCATAACCGCTGGACCTGCTTTCCCAAAAATTTAATCAGTTGTTCATCTTGTCAATACAAGTAAAATGTTTTTTAAATTATTAAAAATCGGACGCTCTGTTCTCTAAAAAACTGAGTTACTGTTTTTGGCACTTTTTGCCTCGTATCTTCTGAACGGCTAGACCTGCTTTTGCCAAAAACTAACCAGCACGTCTTTTTATCAATACGAATCGAATGTTTTCTGAATTATTCAAATCGGTTGATCGGTGTTCCTGAAATCGTCGACAAAAATTTGTATCCGCACACACACACATACGCACATACACACACGCACATACATCAATTTTTTTTAAAGTATGCCAAAATATTCAAAAACCTTTGAAATGTAAGGATATATAAAAAATTTCATTTTCGATTTTTTTGCGATTACTATAACTTACACTACGGGAAGTTAATAAAAGCTTTCTGAATCAGTGTTGCACAGAGGTCACAGTTTGTAAACTTATACAAAATTATTTATGATATCATACATGGTCTGTTCAAAAAGTTTTCGGAATTTTCGTTTTTTCAAAAAAATATTTATTTATTCGTCTACATTAATGTGGTCCCCTTCAAAGTAGTCCCCCCCAGATATAATACACTTATGCCAGCGTTTTTTCCAATTTTCGAAGCACCCTTGATATTCACTTTTTGATATGTCCTTGAGCACTCTCAGCGATTTTCTTCAATCGAGGAAAACCGCCGTCCTTTCATGGGTCTCTTCAACTTTGGGAATAGGGAAAAGTCACACGGAGCCATATCTGGTGAATTTTTGCACTTTGCAACACTTTATTTCATTTTTTACGCAAAATTTAATACAAATTCTTTGACTTTTCAATTCTTCCATTGTAAAAATCGCCGAGCTCAGAAAAACACGTCGAACCTTAGCGACTACCACAGACAAAGTAAACAGTGAATATAGCTGAAAATTTCATCATACTTTAGGGGCATGTATACCAACACAATAAAAAAAAATTTTGACAATCAGACACTCCAGACCCGCGAAATTTAATTATTAGTAATTCCGGGTACTTTTTGAACAGACCTCGTATAGGCATGAAACAAAAGTAATGAGCACAGTACGTTCGAAAAGGAAAAATATGCAAAAGTTTGTGCAGTATAAAGTTGAAAATGGGAGGAGTACATTATAAGCCGCAACCCAATACTCGTTCTAAAATGGAAAGACGAGCGAGATGTTTGCATGATGTCAACAAAACATGAAACAGCCGAAATGACTTCTCAAGGATCCAATCGCACTCTAAAGGCAAATTGTATACAAAGTACAATAAGGGAATGAATGTAATTATTCTCCAAGTTCAAATATCAGCATGTTTTCCAATAATGAGAAAATACATAAAATGATTTAATTTTTTTATCTGTTTGATGGAAAACACTGAATCATAGCAATAAATAATGTCATTTTGACTACAGGATTGACTTAGCTGAATCTCTACTAAAAAAAATTTCAAAACGGATTAACAAGGAACGAGGCTTCCGTAAATGCACCACACAGACTATGCTCTAAATTAAGACCGCCAAAACATGGTACAGTTTGCATAGCAAATATTTCACTTGCGGCTTAGATCACCGTCCGCGGGCTATGCCCGTAATATTTCGGGCTTAGCCCGCGTGGATCGAACCATCGAACCCGGATCTAGTTGGTGCTGGACCGCGTCCGTACCGATTACGCCACCACCTAAGTCAGATTTGAGAGACCATAATCATCAGTTCGACTTTCGTGACCAACTCTCCACTATCGAATAAGGTTTACTGTGCAGTATATGTAATGAATGGATGTTTATATTCAAAAAAGGATTGCTCAGCAGTATTCCTCGACATATTTATAAAATTGTTCAGTAGAGCCACTATTTTTAATAGATAAACTTTATCTTGAAAGAAGATAATTTTATGTCGACGGAAATATTAACGAGCGGTCCGTCAAAAGTTGCTCGCGTGCTTTAACCGCTTCATTTACCAGTCAATATCTAAATTTACGGGCCCAAAGCGACACTAATTGTAAGGTCAGTCGCACGCAGTGACAAACAACTTTGCTCAGCGTTCGAAACTGAACAAATCACAAAATTCCTATCTAAACGCACGTGTGCGGTACAATTAACTTAGCAAGTTGTTTGATAAATAATTACGATGATTCTTAAATAAAAAATAAAAATTTATTATTAAAAGTATATAAATTTATACATATAATTATAAATTTATATATTTGCGCAAAACGTACAATGTCACTATCACTACCACCTATGTCCGGCACAAAAATGTCAACATAGCTTCCCAACTACTATAAGAGCATCTGGACATGTCTGCAAAGTGGCTTTCTTTATGAAAAATTGAGACCAACGATTGCCAAATCTGCGCAGCAAAGATAGCGTGAAATATCTTGGAGTTTACCTAGATTCTAAATTGAATTGGATAGTTCACCACATTAAGAAAAAATAGCAAATTGATGAATTATTTAAAACATTATTAGTTTGCTAAATAAGCTCTCAGAATTGTCGTCTAATAAACTTTTATAAGTGTGTACTCAAACCGTCTGCACTTACGGCATTCAGCAATAGGGCACTGTCAAGAATAGTAATATTCAAATTATTTCAATAATTCATCAGAATAGTAACACAAATACGATTACTGAAGAGATGATAAAGTCAGAAAATTACAAAAAAAAAAATTGATGAAGACTTCAATGCCTCAGAAGCCGAATTCGACTTTAATACATAAAAATGTTCATAACTTATATTAAATTATTACTCTTACTATTTGATTTTCATAGTTATTTATTTTTTTCGTTTACACGTAGGGGAGGTAGGGGAGCATTGGGCACTTTTTTACATAAATGTTAATAAAACTGGTATTTTTTATCATAATCAAAATTTTATTCCTAATATAGGGAGCACACATATTTGGTAGTAATTATTATTCAGAAAAGTTTCAATATTGTAATTAGTTTCAAAGTTACAAGAGATCTTCGAACACATGTCCAAAGTGCCCAAACCTCCCGGCGGTCGGGAGGTTTGGGCACCCATGTAGGGAGGTTTGGGCACTGTATTTAATATGCACGAAATTGCTTTACTATACTACTAGGCTTAAGTATTATATAACATTACTATAAAAAATTGTAATACAAACATTTTTTCTTATCATAGATTTTAGAAAAATTTAACAATGTGACTTAGAATCAGTACTGCACGATGTTAGACTTAATTAAACTTTAAAACCTAAAATTATATTTTAAGCTGCCACGTTTCATCCATGTCGTTGGTGTAGGCAATTTTGTCTTTATATCCTCCAGGAGGACACTGGCTACGTCCTCGATGTCAGGAAATATAAAAGTATTTCTTAACTTACTCACTCTCATAAATTTTACAGTTGCCATCGTCTGATTACCATCTTCGATTATTCCAACATAATGGTAGACAGTTTTTTTGGTGTCAAATTTCACCATCAGCCGTGATTTAATGTAACTTATCAAAGAAATCTGCAAGAACGTGTAAGTATCTGTGTTATCTTTTTCTTTTATGTTTAATGAATATTATATTTGCCTGTAAAGTAGGTTTCTACATTTGATAAAAATAATCTTATTCTAATTTATTTGAAAAGTGAGGTTATGGGGAACATTGGGCATGCCCAAACCTCCCTCCTACCTGCGTGCCCAATGCTCCCCATAACCTCACTTTTCAAATAGATTAGAATAAGATTATTTTTATCAAATGTAGAAACCTAATTTACAGGCAAATATAATATTCATTAAACACAAAAGAAAAAGATAACACAGATACTTACACGTTCTTGCAGATTTCTTTGATAAGTTACATCAAATCACAAATAAAATATTTACTTCTGTACGCACCAAACCGTTACGCGCATGTAACTTGACAACCAAGTGAAATAACAGCCGACACTTTAGATAAGCGGTGTTGCTAGTGAATAAAGAATAAAGTGCTGTGGTAGAAAACAAAAAATATCTATGGAAGTTTTGGAGAAATGAGGGGGTGCCCAAACCTCCCGACTGCCCAATGCTCCCCTACTACTTCTATTATTGATAATTTTTATTATTATTTGAATAATTATAGTTATAATTGTTATGAGTTTTGATTTTACTTTTATTTATAAATTCGTATTTTTGGAATATGATTTGTTTATATTAATAAATATAACATAACAAAAAATAATATTTTACAAATAACTTTAAATACTTTTGCAACTTTCAATCCTGTATATTTTTCCTCCCTTCATTTGTCGTATGCTCCCTTTATTTAATTCACATGCGAATAGTACTCAAAATCCTGTATGAAATTACGAAACTCTCACTCGTTGCCAATATTTGTGGTATTTATACTTTCCGTTTAATTAATTAATCACGTGTAAAAATAATATTAAGTGTATGTTCACCGAAGTTTACCTACTTGTAGTGATAGTATCCATACATCAAATAAGGGTAAAATTGCGTACGTATATTATCAATTTATCTATCTCAATAGTTAGAATAATTAATATATTGATTAATAATCGTATTTTGGAAATTTGTATATATATTCCTAAATTAATTAATAAAATAAAAAACTGAATTGAAAACAACTATTGTTAACTCATGTAACGTAATATGTATCTATATTTGCTACGTATTTAATTTTTTATAATAGATACTAATGTTACAAATTAATAATAATAAATATTATAAACCAGATTTAGCTGTACTGATAGCTTAAAAAGAGCATAATTGATAAAAATACAAATATCTAAGCCCTTGCGTATTGTTATACAGTAGAACCTCGATTAACCGGACTAATTGTTGTCGATAGGCATCCGGATAATCCAATGTATGAAGTATAATGATGTGTATTTTTAAAAAATAACAAATACATGCATAGATATCAACGAAAATCAATGTTCTATAAGAAATTAACATTTCCTTATGTATGTACTAGAGATGGGTAACTCACTCCGGAGTTATCACTCCGATACAACTCCTCCCTCGGAGTGAATCCGAGTGGAGTTGTCCCATCGGATTTGTCATATCCGACTTCTCTAAACTGGTACTAAATCTGTTACTGCGTTTTTGCTTTGGGAAGGAAGCTGTCGCTTTCTCGTCTCACAGGCAGTTTTATGACATTTTAGGTATACGTTTTTTTTTCAGAAAATACAAAAATATTACTTCAAAGATACAGAACAATAAAATTGTGTTCAAGTGTTAATAGCTCAAATATATAATTTATTGAATAGTAAGGGGTCATATTTCTAACTATGACAATCTTTGGCCGTGAATGACGGCAATCAGGAATATACGAGGTGTGGCAATTAAGTAATGAGACTGATTCCATAAAAACCGTATAATTCAAAATTATTTTACAACTCTGTCATCCCCTTCAAAGTAGTACCCTTGGGCAGCTATACAACGATTCCAGCGCGTTTTCCATGCTTCGTAACATTTCTGGAAGGCTTAGAGTGGGAGGTCTGCTAGTACCTTCGTCACGGCCGCCTGGATGTCCTCAATTGACTCAAAATGGGTTCATTTCACCACCGATTTTGTTCTAGGGAACAAAAAAAGTCACTGGGTTACATATCGGGCAAATAAGGTGGTTGTTGCAACACGACGATCCCTTCAGAGGCCAAATACAGGGGCACGCTGAAGGCGGTGTGGCACGGCGCCTCGTCATGATGTTGGATCCAGTTACGGGCGATGTCTGAGCGCACCTTGTTGAATCGTTTTCGCAGTCTTTCGAGTGCTTGGCGATAGTAGACTTGATTTACGGTTTGTCCCGATTAAACACAAATTCTTTGTGAACGTTTAACAGGTATTAAAACAGACAATAATCACCGTTTTCACTTTCCTCGTTTTCCACGTTATCACACCCCTCCTTAAACTCCTCATGTAATCAAAACACCTGGGCATGACTAAGAGGACTATCATTCTGCATATTTACAATTTTAGCGTACGTTTCCGAAGCTGTTTCGTCAAGTTTTACCCAAAATTTTATCGCGCTTTTTTCGTTTTTTCCATTTTCGTGACGAGCACCAGGTATATACGTTTACTCAACAAGGCAGAGGAGAGGAGGCAAACTAAACAAGCCAGATTTATGGCAAATATATCAATGAAGAGGGGAAGGATGCCGGGAGAAGGAAAAGGCAATTTTAAGGTGGTAGGGTTACCACAATCGCGGCAATATAATCAGTCTCATTACTTAATTGCCACACCTCGTACATACCGAAAAATACACGAAACAAAATACATTTAATCTGGTTTTTCCAGAGCCTGAAATAACAATACTTTAGAGTGCAAAATATATCAGTGACGTCAATAGTATTTGAGCAGCAAAAAATATATAGTATTAAATTTTAACTTTTACACAATTATATAATTGTGTAAAAGTAATAATATGCTAATCGAACTACCCGATATAATATTAATTCTCGAATGGAAATTGCAGAAGAAAAACTCAAAAAGCAGAAGTATTATTATTTGGTGAAAATATTTTATGATAAATGTTTTGCTTTTATTACAAAGTTTACTACATTATTTTTATATAAAATTAATCCAAAAAATCAATTAATTTCTCGCCAAAAGAAAATAATTAAATTGAATTTGATTCCAAAGTTTTGCGTTTTTACTTTGGTCAACACTGTTAAAATTACGAGTCATTGAGTCGATCATGTGGTCGACCAAAAAATTTTACAACTCGTCATTTATTTGTGATTTTTTTAGAAAAATTATGTTATTGATATTTTTTAATTTTATTATGTTCACAAATTTTCATTTCAAAAATTAAATGGGATTTGACAAATCCTCAGATGTATAAACAACGCACTATAGAACACATTTGTGTCTAGTATTTCGGTTTCAAAGTTGACGGAGTCGTGGAGTTGTTAAGCGGATATAACTCCTCCCTGAAACGGAGTCAAATCCGAGTCGATCCGGCTTCGGATATGATAAGCCCATCTCTAGTCTGTACATATATATTTTCTTAGATTATATTACATACAGATACTAAACTGCAGCATAAATTGTGCAAAAGTTCGAATTGTAGGTATGTACATACTTATAACTCTATCGCAGTTGGTAGTCCGGATAATTGCGAATCCGTATAACTGAGGTCCGGATAATCGAGGTTCTAACCTTATATGATAATATACGATACGTGCGGGGCACGGTGGATTTTTCTAAGCCTTCGTAAATGTCTTTTTAATTTGAGCTTTAATGTTTAATAAAATGCAAAGTTTCAATAAAAATCTCGCTTATTTTCTCTTCAATATGAAAAAAAAACTATTCACAGTTTTTAAACACTATAAAACAATTCTTGAATTTGAAACAATTCTTGAATTTGATTTATTATTATTTCACCAATATATTGAATTTTATAAAGAAGAAAACCTTTGAATGATCATTCTGCAAAACTAACCTTAACAAACGATTCAGAAGAACTGAAACACAAGAAAACATAAAATATTATTATTGTATATTCTTTTTTGCGCTATTTGAAGATACAATAAAGAAACAGCTTTATCTATATAGATCGGTTTGTTTAAATAAGAATTGCAGACTTTTAATAAGAACTTCATTATTAGATTATATGTAATATTTTTATATACTTATTTCTTTTTTCGCTTTTGAACCTAGTATATAATTCTATACAATATTTTTCATAATTTTAAAAAATTAGCGTTTGTTCATTTATTCATAATTTCTGTTCATTTTCGAAAAAAACGGGACAATCCGGTACAAAAGATCTAAATCCTGGACTAATATTGTTTTTAGAAAAACCCGGAACACAAGGTGGAATCCGGGGCTATTTATGAAAAACCAATTTGTTCAGTTTTTTATCTGCTATAATTTTGTTCATCATAAAATTTTTGTTTAAAAGCTTATTTTGTAGATATATTTGAAAAAAAAAAAGATAAAAATATGAAACAAATCAAATTTTCAATTGACAATAACATAACATTTTTGAAAACTGTACTGAACATTCTTTTCTTAAAATTATGCTTTCTCTAGATACCCGAGGTTATTTTGAATAAAAATATTCACACCACCGAGAAGGGGTGGAAACCTTCCGTAGGATGGGGGTGGAGTTCAAATCATTTTTCCTTTATAACCTACTTTCCCAGTAAATACAGACATCCAAAGACATCAATAGTTCATTCACAAGAATGATAAATAAAAAGCGTAAATAATGATTATATACATGAAAAATAATTCATATCCTTGTATATCAAAACAAATCAATAAGTAAAAGTTTAAAATTGTAATGTGCCTATATAAGTGATCGTTTGATATTGATGAAAATAAATCACTAACAAAATTAACATCGTGGCGATACATATGATAAATCAGTTTTTTATATATCATTAACTAAATATAGTTCATAATGCAATATTTATAGTGCAACGATTGGGCTGCAAAATACTTAAAAAAAAATATATATATATATATATATATACATATATACATGTATATATTCTTGAAATGTTAATTGGCTGTAAATTAAAATTTCAAGAATATGTCTCAACATCGAACAAAAAAATCTAAATCATATATAGATGTATATATATAATTAAATTCCGTATTATATATATTCAGTATAACGTTTCGTCTTAAGAAGGTTGATCATAATATTAGGTCATCATAATAATTAAACATAATATTAATTAACATATTATGTTTACTGCAGTGTGAAATGGCAATGGAAAATAAAAAACACTATTGTTCACTGGATCGTGTTGGAGTTCAACTCAGCTCAAGAACCTGCCCTAATTCCACTCTATACATATATGTGTAACGTTCTTCGATACACATTTGCAAAAGTAAGATATATTTACTAATATGTTAGCCATAATTCTTAACAGGTAATAACATCACTTAACCCTAAAATTTGACAGTTGGACAGGAAATTTAATGGGAATATATGTGTATATACATATATATATATATATATATATATATATATATATATATATATTTATACACGACAGCTGTTGATATAAAAAATGTTACTTCTTCTGTATCATTATGTGTGAATATAATTACAAATATTAATAAATACGTTAAATTGAATAAATACCTGCAATTAAAAATCAGGTGTCTAAGTCTATATAATTATATAATATTATCAAATCATCTATCCATTGGCATATGGTGCAACAAAATTGTCTTTGCTTACAACTGCATTTCACATCATTTTATAACAGTTTGCAAATGCAAACGATGCACATGCACTGCGCAATAATGCGATCGTATTGCCAGAGTTGACAATTTATAAATTGAAGTTTTATTTCAGGATACGAAACATAGATAAAATAAGTGTATAGGAAACTTTATACTAATATTTATTGACTCATGTGAATAGATAAAAGAAGGGTGGGTACTCTTCTTTTATCTATGGGTGGGTATACGGGGGTGATTCATAGACCTTATATAATCATAGACCTTATACAATTTCATTCATATAAGGTCTTGGCCGGTAATCACGGAACAAACATCTGTAATCTCGTTTTTAGTTCCCTCTCCCTCGTTTGGAGCGCTGGTAGCGCTACAAAACGGGCTAAAGAAAATATTCGAGAATCTAATATGGCGGAATAATATTTTAGTGTCAAAGTGTCGATTGTTTGTTAAAAGTTTATAACAAATATCATGTCAAAGTGCGGTGTACAATAATGCGGAACATCAACAAATATGCGAAAATGGTGTATTTCCTGCAGAAAAAGACGTAATATGTAAAATGATTAGTAAAATAACTGGAGCCCGGGCTGAGCACTGATGGTGAGAACTAGGTGAATAAGTTTTATCAATATGTACACAACAAAATACTCGCATCTATTACTAGAACTTCTGATATAATTTTTTATTGTAGCTCAATAACTGAGACATTTAACAGTATCAATGCTAGGAATTTTAAGGTTATAAATACAAGACACCCGTCTTACTAAATCCCTTTCTGGAAGCTATGTTATTGAAAAATTATTCTTTTTTAACACTTTTTTGTATTGTTCTGGCAAAACTGAAGATGGAGAAACCGTCCCTGAAAGGTGAGTTATTTAAAAATTTTATACTACAAATTAAGTTCGTAGCAAATGATTCTAGATATTTTTTTCAGCAGAGGTTCTTAAGCACTGCAGAGACCAGATATGCAAAAAACAAAATTTATACCATATAACAAATGTATTGAGAAAAGAAGTCAGAAGGATAAATATACAAAAAAAATATTGAGGCAGAAGTTACAAGAAAGTGTCAAATGTGCTGACAATTTTGCTTATCTCCCAGCAACATTAAATAAGAGGGCTCGTAATTTTATATTAAGGCAACTAAGAGAACATACAAAGAAGCGAAAAGAAAGAGAATTTACACTTGATGATAAAATTCTTGCTTTAACTCTGCATAAAATTTCTCTAAGAGGTTATTACTTTTGGAGAAAAATATTTGTTCTGCCTGCTCCTCAAACATTGAGAAAGTTGCTCTCAGCAATTCCCTTGTATAGTGGTATTAATGAGACCCTTTTCCAAACATTGGGTTCAGCTATGGCACAGAAAAAATATGTGAATAGCAAAAACTGTATTCTGATGTTTGATGAAATATCATTATCATCTGCATTCTTTAACGACTGTAAAAATGATGATATTGTTGGTTTTCAGGAACTGGCAAATGGTAGAGAAAATTTATTTTCTGATCATGCTCTTGTCTTTTTCAAATCAAATAGTTGATACTTGAACTGTTCATATTTTTTGTGATTGTTTAATGAATGTGTTTTTTTTTTATAAATCTATAGTAATAAATTTGTTAAATGTTGTTAAATGTTTTAGCAAATGTAGAAATTGTAAATAAGTGGCTACTTCATGGAGTATATTTTGCTAAACAGTTTATTTCTGTTTATTATTGGTGATAATACATTTAACAGATGCCGAGAAGAATATAGATCATGAATTGTACAATAATTTACCGGATAACAGCAGAATAGTTTGCAAATGACATCCCCTTATAGTAATTTATTTTAGTAAGCTGTTGATATGCTTTTCAGATAAAAGTAATTTTGGTTTTGTTCTTTAATTTATTGGCAAATGTGTTTGCATATAACTTTCTTGAACTTTTGCCAGTTACTGTTATGAGAACATAATGATTTCTTTTTCTTTGTGATAATGATGATAATGATATTTTGATCAACATTTAAAAGCAGATTAACGCAATGTGCAGAAAAGGTTTTCAGATAGAGACTATACATAGATTTAATGTAACTTATCATTATTTGATTGAGCACCAAGATGAATATAAACAGAGTTAATTTACAGGAATATCTTAGGCATAAATGTTATTCCTTATTTTCGAATATGTTTCTCTTTTTTGATTGCAATATAAATTTATGACCTTTTTGAATTGTTGTTGCTGGGATTTTAAGTTAACTTTTGAGCGCATGAAGAGAGATTTAGTAACTTCTATCTCTTTTGTTTGGTATTTATTATTCGGATCAATTCTCAATACTTTAGTTATATGGTATAGATAATGTCTAAATTATATTTAAATTTTCTCTAGAAAAAAATATATAATTTAGATAGTTTTTTGACATGAAAACACACACACACACACACACATAATAGGAGTCTGTGCCTTAGGGCAGGTCTGTGAGCTAAAAACTCAATCTCAATTGAGGGAAGAATAGTGTGTGATATGAAATGGCCATTTCATTTTGCAGTGCTGCAATTGGGCTATTTTTGAATACAAGAAAGCGAGGCTTGGACACACCACCCTGTCCACACAAGACATTGAACAACCATATGTACATATATATATATATATATATATATATATATATATATATATAAAACGTTTCTAACAGTGTCAACATTAGATCAGATCACAACCTATTACATGATTCATATTTAAATTTTTTACACTTTTTGACAAACAATTAATATCGACTTCCTTTTAAGATCAACAATTTAAGTATTCACACCCTGACATATAAAAACACACACATACATCTCAATCATCTCTCGTTCAAGTTATTACACGTGTTACAAAGAGCACACCAGTTTCATTTAGTTAATTTTCGTAAACCAATCGAACAACATCCAGAGAACAATATTATTTGTTTTTCAATAATAATTTTAAACTAAAAGACAAAGTTTTTTAGTAATTTTGATTTACAAAATCTAATTATTCGGCGGAAAATTAACTCACAAAATCATTTTGTTAAAAAAGCTTGTTTAGTGAAAAAGTGCTAACAAATATTCAAAACATACAGGTAATTAATTCAACGTTGTCATTTAACCTTTTCTTAAAAAATGTCCATAACTTTCAAAAAAATTTTCTATTATGTTTAATATCCTGTTTCGATAATCCACTCATTTATTTTTATCATTTTTATTTTGAACATATTATCATATTTCTGTACATTATTATATTTTTTACAATTTAATTCATTATTTAAGAAAAATCTATTTTCTTTCCTAAACATATTGTTTGCAAAAATCTCATCAAGATCATGTTTCTTGACAGATGTCCTGAAGATGGAACGTACCTAGTTCCGAAACGTCGACAATAACAAATAATTAAATAAAGAAATTGTTTTTTTAAAAAACTTTTCTTGTTTTTTATTTTGTATTATTTTTGGATTCTGTTCGAAACTCTACAAAAATATACACAAATCCAAGACTCTACCATTCAATATATATATAATATATATA
>NW_020537324.1:38072518-38109214 GCF_003426905.1 Ctenocephalides felis | reverse complement strand
TGCGCATGCCAATACTTGATTGTCATTTGTCAGCTCATTGTTTGGTTCAGAGGCGTACCAAAGACATTTGTGAGACATAGTGATTTCTTTACTTATAGACATTTGAATTACATTTGTTTTTTTGTAATTTGGGTAAAATGGCAGCCAAATACCAGAAGAGGTACACATCCGGCATTGCATGCTCTTTGAGTTTCGCAAGGGAAATAACGCAACAGTTGCTACCAAAAACATTTGCGATGTTTATCCAAAGCACTGGACATTCATAAATGCCAAAGGTGGTTTTCCAAGTCCAAATCGGGTAATTTTGATCTTTCCGACTCGTATCGATCAGGAAGACCATCAGCGTTAGACAACGACGTGTTAAGGGCGGAAGTGGAAGCAAATCCGTGTCAGACGATCAAAGAATTGTCAAACAGTCTCAACCAACCTTGATCGACCATCCAAGAACATTTGAAGCAGATTGAGAAAGTAAGCAGAGCAGGTGTTTAGGTCCCGCATAATCTGTCCGAACAGAATAAGGCTAACCGATCAATCACATGCAACTTATTGCTTCAACGACACAACACAGAAGCGTTTTGACTCATCCACCATATTCGCCCGATGTTGCACCATCGGATTTCCACTTATTCCGAGGGCTGCAACACTTTTTAAGTGGCAAAACATTTGCAAATTTGGATGATATCCAAAATGCCATCTCTAGATATTTTGCCGAAAAACCAATTAATTTTTATCGATCAGGGATTGAGAATTTACTCACTGGATGGCAAAAGGTTATTGACAATGATGGGGAATACATCATTGATTAAAAATAAAGACTCGTTAAAAATGTATGTGTTTGTAGTTTAGCGTAAGAAAACGACATTACTTTCCGGTCCCCCTAATATATATATATATATATATATATATATATATATATATATATATACATATATACATATATACATGTATATATTCTTGAAATGTTAATTGGCTGTAAATTAAAATTTCAAGAATATGTCTCAACATCGAACAAAAAAATCTAAATCATATATAGATGTATATATATAATTATATTCCGTATTATATATATTCAGTATAACGTTTCGTCTTAGGAAGGTTGATCATAATATTAGGTCATCATAATAATTAAACATAATATTAATTAACATATTATGTTTACTGCAGTGTGAAATGGCAATGGAAAATGAAAAACACTATTGTTCACTGGATCGTGTTGGAGTTCAACTCAGCTCAAGAACCTGCCCTAATTCCACTCTATACATATATGTGTAACGTTCTTCGATACACATTTGCAAAAGTAAGATATATTTACTAATATGTTAGCCACAATTCTTAACAGGTGATAACATCATTTAACCCTAAAATTTGACAGTTGGACAGTAAATTTAATGGGAATATATGTATATATATATATATATATATATATATATATATATCTATATATATTTATACATGACAGCTATTGATATAAAAAATGTTACTTCTGCTGTATCATTATGTGTGAATATAATTACAAATATTAATAAATACGTTAAATTGAATAAATACCTGCAATTAAAAATCAGGTGTCTAAGTCTATATAATTATATAATATTATCAAATCATCTATCCATTGGCATATGGTGCAACAAAATTGTCTTTGCTTACAACTGCATTTCACATCATTTTATAACAGTTTGCAATTGCAAACGATGCACATGCACTGCGCAATAATGCGATCGTATTGCCAGAGTTGACAATTTATAAATTGAAGTTTTGGGTCTGTTCGCAGTGGCAGTTTGTGACGATCCACAACTCTTCCAAACTCATTCTGATTTGTTACACTGCGCATGCGCCGTCTCATGACTGTTTCCAACGATTTGACAGGACGGTTTACATCGAACGCGACCTAACCTTCACAAACCGTTTAGTATAATTCGTTTTGTTTTTATGTTTATTTGGGCAGTTGAATATTGATCTAATACTACTAGTTTTAGTTAAATTATATTATTTATTATTTATATTTTTTTTAGCTTTATTGTTTAATATAATAATAGATTAAAAATATAATAAATAAGTTTTTCGATGTTTATTTTCATCAAATATATAAAACAGTTATTCAATTATTTATTTTTAATCGTTAAACTCCTGTAAATTTGATGAATTTATTAATCTCATACTTTATTTGAGGTTAGAAAAGTCAAGAATTAATGTTTTCAAAGAATCGGCATCCATGTTCTCTGACAGTCACAAACGCATCAAACCGAGCTGACCGAACGCGTAGATAAAAATCCACAACAGTTTGGGATTCAGTTTGGACACATCGAACGGTCAAATTAATGCGATTAAAGCGCCATCACCCAACCTGGCGTTTGTGACTTTCCCTAGCTCTCTGAACGCAAATACCGCGAGAGAGAAACGTCTATATTAGTATATTGTCTAGGGTCAAAACGATCTGCGCATGCGTCTGACGGTTGCGGACTGTCGGTGACTGTACTCCGAACAAACCCTTTATTTCAGGATACGAAACATAGATAAAAGAAGTGTATAGGAAACTTTATACTATTGACTCATGTGAATAGATAAAAGAGGGTGGGTACTCTTCTTTTATCTATGGGTGGGTATATTATGGGGGTGATGGGGGTGATTCATAGACCTTATATAATACATATAAGGACTATGGGGTGATTATTTATCTATAAAACTTATGTCAAACTCATAGATAAGTAAACATATACATACTCTTCTTTTATCTATGGAGATAAGATACATGAACTTCCCGATATGTGTAAATAATCGATTTAATCAATAAAAAATAAATTAATTTTTGAATCATTAAAAGTATTCCGAGTGGATTTATTATGCATAATTGAAAACGAACGAACTATTGCACGTTAACATAATAATTTTTATAATTGAACCAGTTTTCGTAGAACTTTAATGGTTTAATATGTTTATTAAGACCATGTACTCTATCGTTATACGAAATAAATCATCTAATTTTAATTTTAACAAACGTCAAAAAATATATACTCATTTTCTCAAACTTTGAAGAATTTTTAAAATTAAACTAATTGTCGTAAGGCAATTTCAGTAAGTTCTATAAGACCATTAACTCTTCTTTTATCTATGGACCGTGATATATATCGCCAAAAAAGTTCCATAAAAATCGGCTTGAATTTTTTTTTCAACAGTTGCAATTACAAGAAAACGGCTCAGTAGATTTTCACCTAAAACTAATCAGTATCGTTCCCAACTAATATCTTTCAAACAGTTTTTGATTTTTTAAAATCGATTCGGTAGTAAGAGCTTCAATGTGGACAAAAAGTTTAACACTTTTTTCCAAATTACAAAGAAACGCCTCGGCCGATCGTCGCACAAAACTGACAAACGATGAGGACATCCAGATACATCAAATGGCTTTTACATTTCTGAAATCGGTTCAGCCGTTTTTTAGCAAACGTCGAAGAAAATTTTAATTTTGACAAATGCCAAAAAAGCGATACTAATTTTTGCAAACTTTGACGAATTTTTAAGTTAAACGAGTTCTCGTGGGGCCGTAATATTTTAGTATGATCTATAAGACTATGGTATTCACCGTCAAAAAAAAACAGTAAAATCGTCGCAAAAAATTTGTTTAACACTTTAATACAAGAAAACGGCCCGGCCGATCTCTTCGAACTCTATTTGAATTTTCAAAATCGATTCAGAATTGCGGGCTAAAACGTAAACTAAATTTTTTTCACTTTTCTACTATTTATAAAAAACGGCTTGGCAGATTGTCGCACGAAACTGACAAACAAAATAGTCCTCATTGTGATACACCGAATGGCTTTTAAATTTTTTAAATCGGTCCAGCCGAGAAAACGTCGATTTACGGCAAAAAATCTGTTCACACACACACACACACATACTTTTCACAAATTTGGTTTCATTCGGTTCAGAATGGCTTGAAACGTCGAGAAAACATAAAACTAGCAAATCGGATTTTTTTATGAAAACACAAACTTCTTCTTCGAGAAGTTAATAAACATAATACTCACAATCCATAGATAAATAAGAACAATCTGTGCCTGCTTGTAATTTTACTTTTAATAAGAGGATCGCAACAATCTCTTCTTTTATCTATGGATCACAAATTATGTGCGAAGGCATGGAAGGGGAAGTCAAATCGACCGAAGCGTTCGTAGTAGCTACTTTGAGCATTAAATTAATGTGGCTATTATAACCGAAATTTTAATCAACAACACATAAAATATTTGTTTATTTCAAATTTAAATAAGATAATTAAAAATGAGCAACCAAAGCTGTTGTATAGTAGGTTGTAGAAATACTAGCAGAAAAAGTGACTGCAAATTCTATACATTTTCTACAGCTAAGTGGAAAGAAAATCAACGGGAAAAGTGGATCCATGTGGATCGCTGCGGTTAGAAAAATAAAGTAAGTATCATAACCATATTATTATATTGTCTAGGATCATAACCTTCTTATTATAAAAATTCAATTCAGAGTACTATGAATAGTTGTATAATTGTTATGTTTAGCAAAAAGAAAAATTATAAGTCAATAAATTGTTATATTATCAAAATTTAATTCTTACTAGAAAAAAATGTTTTGCAAACAATGTAATTAATACAAGGCTAAAATAATAAAAATTATATATTTATATATTGTATATTGATTATGTATAACTATTCTATTATCTATATATTAATTATATTTTATTTAATAATAATTGTAATTTTGTGATTAAAAGAAAAATAAAAGTTATCAAATAGCGCTAAAATGTTTATTTTGCAAACAGTTTAATTAATACAATGCTGAAATAATGCAAAATATATATTTGTAGTGTTGATGGATCACCGCCGTGGGTTCCCAAGCCCTATGATCGCATTTGCAGTAAACATTTCATTAGAGGATAAAAATCGGACAATCGGACGAGGTATTGAGTCCTATTTACTTCACAACAATATTTCCTTCAATTTATAAGCCTCGAAAAGTTAATGTAGTTTTTTTTCTTGCAATTTTATTTGATGGATAATGGAAGACATGATGTCTTTATAATAATGTCTATTGTAAATCTTTAGTGTGACCAAAAATAATAAAAAATGAGCAAATTAATTTATTATTTACTTATTATATTAATAAAATATTTTTATCATTATTATATTGTTTTTATTAAGAACTATTCCGAGATTATGACATAAGCTTTGAGGCACTTTTTAAACAAATGTTTACTGCATTTCTTTATTTAATTTTATGTACATTATATATTTATTATATCATGGGTACCTATACATAGTTTCCTATACACTTATTTTATCTATGTTTCGTATCCTGTGGGTTTGTTCGGAGTACAGTCACCGACAGTCCGCAACCGTCGGACGCATGCGCAGATCGTTTTGACCGTTCGATGTGTCCAAACTGAATCCCAAACTGTTGTGGATTTTTATCTACGCGTTCGGTCAGCTCGGTTTGATGCGTTTGTGACTGTCAGAGAACATGGATGCCGATTCTTTGAAAACATTAATTCATGACTTTTCTAACTATAATAATTATAATTATAATTATATATAATTTTCTAAAATAAAGTATGAGATTAATAAATTCATCAAATTTACAGGAGTTTAACGATTAAAAATAAATAATTGAATAACTGTTTTATATATTTGATGAAAATAAACATCGAAAAACTTATTTATTATATTTTTAATCTGTTATTATATTAAACAATACAGCTAAAAAAAATATAAATAATAAATAATATAATTTAATTAAAACTAGTAGTATTAGATCAATATTCAACTGCGCAAACAAACATAAAAACAAAACGAATTATACTAGACGGTTTGTGAAGGTTAGGTCGCGTTCGATGTAAACCGTCCTGTCAAATCGTTGGAAACAGTCATGAGACGGCGCATGCGCAGTGTAACAAATCAGAATGAGTTTGGAAGAGTTGTGGATCGTCACAAACTGCCACTGCGAACAGACCCTATATATACATTTCTCATAGAATAGATAAAAGAAGAGCATAAGAAGAGATTATAAACGCTTCTTATATCTATGCTCACTATGGAGTTCGAACTAGTTCTTGTCTGTTCTCTATCTATGTTCTTGTCCTTACCACCACACGCTTATTCCACTCTGGGTACTCTGCTATTTCTGGGTCTATGGTGTGTCATATTATGAGTCGCCGCCTTCTCGGCCTTCAGACATATTATTTTTTGTTTACAAACAATTATTTGTTTCTGTTATTCTTTAAAAACTATGATTTTCGACATGAATATATTAATGAATAGCATCAGATAGTTATAACTAGGCATTTTTATTTTATTATAAAATTATTTATTTAGCAATAATGTTTAGGTAATATTGCCATAGCAATTCTTTCAAAGTTCAGTTTTTTGAATTAAAATTGAATAATGCTACTTTCAAGTTAATATATATGTTCTTTTTGTAGGTCATGCATTTCCAGTATTATTTTATATGTATTTCTAACAGACCTAATTTTGGTATCAAGCATAACACAGAATGTTTTAGAATTTGAAAACAGTGAAAAAATTTTGGAAGCAATAAATGATTCAATTAATTATAGAATCCAAAATTTGAAAGGAAAAGACGAAAAACCATGGTTTTCAAGTCGTGACACTGCTCTGTCTTACTGTGTCAGACCTGGAAAATGTGAAAAACTGGAATATAACATGTGTTTTAATGCCAAAATACCATATTCTTATACAAGTTTAGATTTAACATATTCTGTTAGTCAACAACAATCGTGGGACCAATTGCAGCAATATCAAACATTGATTCATATACCAAAATGTTGGGCTGTTATCCAGCCTTTCCTATGTGCAACTTATTTTCCCAAATGTGAAAACATTAGCAATACAGAAATTGTTTATATTCCTTCTCTGGAAATGTGCAAAATAATAATGGAGCCTTGTAGGCTCGTGTACAACACAACCTTTTTTCCTGACTTTTTAAAGTGCAACCCATCATTATATTCTTCCTCCTGTAAGAATGATGTAAGGGATATGAAATTCAACATCACAGGCCAATGTTTACCACCACTAGTTAAAACTGATTCAATTAAACATTTTTATGATGGTAATATAATATACTATTATTATTGTGTTGTAAATCATAATCTATTTGTTTCCAATTACTTTTAGGTATTGATGGATGTGGGCTTCAATGTAATGATGCTTTATACACAGTGAATGAGCATCAACAGATTCATAAATTAATAGCTTGGGGTGCCACAATTTGCTTGCTTTGCAATATGTTTACCATTTTAACATTTTTAATTGATTGGCAAAATGCTAATAAATATCCAGCACTCGTAATCTTTTATATAAATTGTTGGTTCTTGATTTCATGTTTAGGGTAGGTTTACGATTGAAATACTTTTAATTTACATTCAGATTAACAAATATACAATTTCAGGTTTATTGCACAATTTATACCTGGAGCTCGTGAAGATATTGTTTGCCGTAAAGATGGCACTTTAAGACAATCAGAACCTAGTGCAGGGGAGAATCTGTCTTGTGTCGTTGTATTTGTAGTGGTATATTATAGTCTGATTGCTGCAATGGTCTGGTTTGTCATATTTACTTATGTATGGCATATAAGTTTTCAGGCGATAGGTATGTATTGTCAAAGAATGGTCAAAAAATAAAAAGTCTCTTTGGGTAGCTAATACAAAAAATTGGGAAAAAATATTTAGATTATAGGGGAAGTATGGTCAAAATGACATGGTGTTTTGTTTTTTTAATGTTAATAATTTATTTAGGGATAATATAATCAGTCTCAATGATTTTTAGTCATCTTTGGTTTATTGGCTTCCAGTTACATAGTCTTTCAATTAAATAGGAACTACAATAACATTTATTCAGAAAAAATGCAACCTATTATATAACCCACTTGGTTCATATAGTTAGGACAATAATTACATATTAAAATGCTAATTTTCAAGAAGATAGTTCATAAATAAATTGTTTGGTTTATTTAGGATATCAAGACATGAAGCTTGAGCCCAAAGGGAACAAAGCTTACATTGTAACCAACTTTTGCCTGATTCAGAGCGGCATAGAGTTTTTTGCGTTAAATGCTTATTTTAAATATCTATTTTATTACCAGTGGATTCTTTGTTCTGTTTTACGAAGTAGTTGGAGTAAAAGTTAAAATCCAATCACCATCCACAGGTTTCAATTTTATTTTTTGTTGGTCTTGAATAAACTGCCATTTAGAGACAACGCTTAACGTTTTTCTTTATTATTATTATTATCATTTATTCAGTTTTGTAATACTCTGGTATACTTCATGATATAAAATTTAACAATTGTTTTAATCAATTTTTCAACTGTTGTACTTACTGTTTGATAATTATTTATGTTTGTTTGAAATATAAATCAAGCATTTTCTGATTATATTGTTATAGTTTTCTTGTTTATTAAATTATTTTTACTTGGTCACGTATCTCTATATTTTTTCAAATTGTTTATACTAACATGATATAGAAATTATTTTTTCGAATAACTCCCGTTTGAATTTTCTAATTACTTTATCAATAAATTCTATAAATATATATATATATATATATATATATATATATTGAATGGTAAAGTCTTGGAATTGTGTATATTTTGTAGAGTTTCGAACAAGAATCCAAAAATAATACAAAATAAAAAACAAGAAAAGTTTTTTAAAAAACAATTTCTTTATTTAATTATTTGTTTATTGTCACGTTTCGGAAAGGTACGTTCCATCTTCAGGACATCTGTCAAGAAACATGATCTTGATGAGATTTAAGCAAACAATATGTTTAAGAATAGAAAATAGATTTTTCTTAAATAATAAATTAATTGTAACAAGTAATAATGTACAGAAATATGATAATATGATCAAAAAGAAAATGATAAAAATAAATGAGTGGATTATCAGAACAGGATATTAAAAATGATAGAAATTTTTTGAAAGTTATGGAAATTTTTTTTAAGAAAGGCTTAATGATAAAATTGAATTAATTACCTGTATGTTTGTATCCAAATTACCTGTATATTTGTAACCAAACCTACAGGTAATTAATTCAATTTTATCATTAAGCCTTTCTTAAAAAAATTTTCCATAACTTTCAAAAAATTTCTATCATTTTTAATATCCTGTTCTGATAATCCACTCATTTATTTTTATCATTTTCTTTTTGATCATATTATCATATTTCTGTACATTATTACTTGTTACAATTAATTTATTATTTAAGAAAAATCTATTTTCTATTCTTAAACATATTGTTTGCTTAAATCTCATCAAGATCATGTTTCTTGACAGATGTCCTGAAGATGGAACGTACCTAGTTCTGAAACGTTGACAATAAACAAATAATTAAATAAAGAAATTGTTTTTTAAAAAACTTTTCTTGTTTTTTATTTTGTATTATTTTTGGATTCTTGTTCGAAACTCTACAAAATATATATATATATATATATATATATATATATATATATATTTAATGTGTATTTGTTTATATAAGTCAATAACAACTATATATTTTTAAACAGGTAAAATTCAAGAGCGCATTGATAAAAAAGGAGCATATTTCCACTTAATAGCTTGTTCATTACCACTTGTTCTGACAATAACTACAATGGCTTTAAGTGAAATTGATGGTAATAGCATTGTAGGAATTTGTTTTCTTGGTTACAAAAATCACTCTATTCGCGCTGGATTGCTGCTAGGACCTATATGTGGAGTAATAATTGTTGGAGGATATTTTCTCAGTCGAGGGTTTTTAACATTGATAACCTTAAAGATCACAAGTAAAGATATTATATCTGCCCGAGCAAGCAAAAAAATTCGAGAGACTATTGCCAGAATGGGACTATGTTGTTTACTAATGGTGGTCTTGATTATTGGAACATTCTCTTGCCATATCAATGAATTTCAAAGTACACAAGCCTGGGCAAGTGATCTGAAGAATTATATTATGTATGTAATTTACATTACACATTTTTATGTATCACGACTAATCATTTCCTGATCAAATTCTAACTTACCCATTAGCTATGTACTAATACACCCTATAATAGTACATAGCTAATAATGTACAAAAATTAAGAAAGTAGTTTTGAAATGAAACAATAATGTTTTGAAAAAATAATGTTCACTGTAACTGAACTATTAAAATTATAGAATATTTCTTATATAATTATAATGCAATTTAATTATCATTTTCAGTTGTCTCATCATGTATAAATATGACACTTCAAATTCTGCTGAATCATGCCGCTTAACCAGTAGACCCAGTGTAGCATTATTACAACTACATTTATTATGCTGGTTTGCAACAGGAATTATAATGTCATCTTGGGTTTGGACTAAATCATCAGCTGAGGCTTGGAAAAGATATATTAGAAAGTATGTAATTCATAATTTTATTTATATAATATATGTAATAATGATTGATTACAGCATATTGATATATTATACATTTAAACTGGTTTTGAATTGAACAGATTGTAAATTAACTTTTTAATAACGTTTTATTAACATCTGTTCATTATTTTCATTATTTACTTAAATTTTTTATTTGTGACAGTGTGCAGAAGATGTTTTCTTTCATTTAATAAGTTACCACCCTATAAACTTTTCTTGGGTTAAAGTATAGAAATTGCAAAAAATCTGATTGAAATGATTGAAACTAAGTGTAAGTGTCATTTTGCTTAATGGCAAGTTGCATGAACTTTGCGATATTTTGTACATATTTTCCAAATATGTTATTATTGACAAATGGTTTAAATTAGGCTTGCAACGAATAGTATATTCGGCAAAATGCCGAATACCGAATATTCGGCATGCTTCAAAGACCGAATACCAAATTTTTGGCAGGTTTTTGGCGCCTATGCTCATTTGAAATAATGTAATTACTATCAGTAATTGTTATATTACTAACGCGCTACATGTTTATTCAAGTTTTATGCCTAGACTTGCAATCACTATTTGGATACTCTTTATTATTTGGAATGTTTAGCACCAATTATATTATTTGGTCGAATACCAAATATTTGAATACCATATGTGATAGTGAAATAAATGGTAATATCATGAAAAAGCGATTATATACATATATGTAAATGTATTTCCAATTATTTCTTTCATAAACTGTTAATATTTTCTTTTATAAACTCAATATTATTTCTTATATATTACAAAATTATATATAACAAAATGAATAAAAAATGATCAAAAATATAGTTTGTATATTTTGCGATAGAAAAACAATTATAATTCTTTGTTTGAAAATGCTTAGATTGATTATAATGATTCATATTAAATAATTTAAACATGTAACGATAAAGTATCTTGTGAATATTCAGAAAAAAGTTCTTCACGTGTTCATTGATAATGTCAAAAGTCGATAAAGTTTAAATTATTATATATACAATAACGAAATCATTTCTTTATATCATATTATATAAACAAAACACTTTCAAAGACAGATCCACCGCGAGTTCTTTATGGCATAAAAGATAGAACACTAACAATGCTGTCGCTGAGCGGCGGCGGCGGCGCCTTTGATTTTAACTATTCGGTTAAAAAATATAATAATCGCCGAATATTAATAATGGTGCCGAATACCGAATAGTTACCGAATATTCTGTACAAGACTAGTAAGCCTAGAACACGCGACTAACACATACACGGAGTATTTTCTGAAAGCGCGGCCGATTAATCCAGACTTCAATTAATTAAGTTATTTCGAATAATTTTTAAATCATTAAAATCTGTCCAGCCTCGAAAATGAACATATTCACATATCTTTTATGTTTCAAACGTTTTTGAACATTTTGACACGTCTTAGGAGAAATTTTGCCTTAAGGCAAGTTGCATGAACTTCTAAATGTGTAATAATTGACAATCAATCGGAATTGAGATTTAGCATACCATAATTATAATTATTGCGGGTTATTTGCAGAAAATTTGATTGTGAAATCGAAGAACCATTGAAACTTCAAAAGCATAAAGTTATAGCTCAAGCATTTGCAAAGAGAAAGGAATTTCATGATGCTGGCAGGCTTTCAATAACCTTTCATAATACACATACTGATCCCTTGGGTTTAAATTTTGAATTAAATTCTGTTGCAAGCCATGACTTTAGCTCTACATGGGCTAATAATTTACCAAGATTTGTAAATCGACGATGCGCCTTAACATGTCCAAATACTGGATCTGCATCATCTAGTCATTGTGGAAATCACAGAAGAAATTCCTTAGATTCTGAAATAAGCTTTAGCGTGCGTCATGTTTCTGTTGAATCTCGAAGAAATTCACTTGATAGTCAGGTATTAATTCAGTTTTAAGCATTGTTTAATTACTTAAGATTTAAAAATAACTGATTTTACATTTATTCATGGTAAAATATTAACAGATATCATTCAAAATTGCGGAAATGAAGACGAAAGTTGCAAGTCGAAGATGCTCCAAAGGAAAACGCATAAGAAAACGTGATTTTTTCAGTAAGAGGAGTAACAGAAACAGTTCAGTTGTCATGCGTCGAGAAAGTTCAACTAGTTTAGAAACTCAAATTGGTGCACAAATTATTAAAGTTTTAAATGCTGATCATAATTCAAGACCAAGCCTTAAGAGACGAACTGGAAATGCTGGATTAGATTCAGATAATATAAATAGTTTATTGTGTGATGGCAAATTAGTTTTGCCTTTTCTGCACAATCAGGGATTAACAACAAGTGATGATGAATGCCATTCAGTTGCTTCATTAACTATTAAAGACAGTCGTTTGGATGTTGTTTTAAGGCGGAAATCTCACATTTCGAGTGATGATAATTTAAATCAAGTCAGCATCAATATTGAAGAATACCACAGTAGTGATGATAAATGTTCTAAAAATTATGAAAAAAGTGATCCTGCCAATGAAAAATGTATAATGAGTAGTTCTCATAAAGATCGAAAAGAGAAAGAAGGAAAAATTACTAAAAGTACTTCAAAGTATATTAGAAATAAAAAATTAATAAACCTTAGAAAGAACAGAAAGAGTTTGAATGATAAGGTTTCACGTTCTAATAAACCAATAGAGAGTGAAAGTGGTGCTGATCATGATCTATGTGAATCTAGAGCACCTAAGTCTATAAAAAAATCAAGTTCTATTTCATCATCAGATTCGTACTGTTCAGAACTTTCGCCATTAGCTGTTCAGAGTTCTTTTTCTGGTATATCTGTGGGTAAAACAAACTCTAGAAACAGTAAGTTAAGTTGTGATGTAGGTATTCAAGCAAATGCTCATGAAATTGCCACACAAACTATGTCTTCCTATGAAAGAAACAATGGATCACATACAGAAATAATATATAAGTCAGTTGAAGATTTACATGGATCTCTAGAGATAATTAGTAAAGATGAAGCTTCAAAATACTCTCATACAAAGAAGTCAAATAATAGAAAAAATAGTGTTAATGTTGAAAGTGAATCAGAATGTACTCATTTATTGTTACCATCGACAAAACCTGTTATAGTGCAAAAAAAGAAGCATGATACCATTTCAAATATTGGACAAAGTGAAACTGACAAATTAAAACTTTTGTTATTGCCTGCTAAATAAATATGTATTTTCCATGACTGGTAATTGAAATAGGTGAATGTAGATACATCTATTGATAAAAAGTATATATATATATATATATATATATATATTTATATATATTGAATATTTTTATATTTGATACTCATTACATATATTATTTATAATTAATAATTCATTACATATCATGTCAAAACAATTTATAGAACTGAAAAAACTGTAAATACACATTATTTTTATACTGAATATTAACAAAGTTTAATTCATAAATAAAATGTATTTTAAACATAAATATAAAGTATTAATTTATATAATGAAAAACTACAAATTGCTGGAAGCTATTTATCATAAAACTTCATAAACTTTTAAGATATCATTTTTATATTTATATATACATATATGTATATTTGAAGTATTTTTATAAATCCCAATCGTTGAATTAAAAGAAGATACTTCAAACATGTATTAACGTCAACAAAACTATTAATATATATGTATATATATTATGGTTTTTCACATGGTAAAAGATATATTATTAAAAACAAAAAAGCTTTTTGTTTATAATTCAAGTCCCAGTTTGACCTTTTAGTAGATAAAACAGGCAAAATTTGATACAAATAGCATTTGCCAAATGGAAGAAGATTTATTTCAACATTTTTAGATTATGTTAATCTTAAATTTAGAAGTGCAGCGTTAAAGCAAATAATAAATTGTTAAGAGAAATTACTATTTCTCCCGACAAGCTTGATTGAATGCATTTTCTTTTGGTGGGTGTGAGAATTGCAAATTGATTTTGTATAAGTATATGCTTGGATTTTTAAGCATATTGCAGAGAGTAATTATTGAGTTGTTAAACTCAAGTGCTGAACTATTCTTTTGTTCAATATTAATTGTAAGTTAATTCAAATAACATTATTAACATACAACAATTTAAACAATTGAAAAGGAACGTTTAAACACAAAATGGAAAAGATTTATTTATATAAATAACAAACCATATTTCAATACACAATATTATAGTACATCACAGAGTGATAGCAGGCACAATCTATATTTATGTTCTATTTACATTTAAGTAATAATAATGCACTTGTATCAAAAGGCTACAGTATATCAATTAAACACTTACTACTTATGTTTAGTGCTTTTCAATGCTCTTAATTCTTTTCTCCATATGAAGTTATTTATTTTCTCTCCTAATATGTATAAAGATACTGAAAATGCAAAGCTAACTGCAAAAAATATGATTCTTTGTGGTAAATTCAAAACTGTTAAAACTGGATATACCCAAACACCCGAATAATATTTTATAATATGTAGCCAAATTAAATAAGTCAACATGAATATGAGTGAACCAGTTAAACCTGATTTTCGAGAAGGATATTCTCTAAATGTCAAATACATTTCTAATAAAATGAAAATCATTATATTTGTGTGCATTACATGATTCAACCAGCTTGGGAAAAAAGCATCAAAGCTTTTGGGAAACACGAGCTCCCTGTCAATAGCCATAAGTGTCCAAAATGTAATTCCAACATTCATTGCAACAGGAAATGCAAATGCTGCCATCATGTAGTCTTTCAGACCTCGCAAAAAGGATTTATGCCTTACACGAGTTTCATTTGATCCAGCAAAGTCATTTAACACACAAACAGTGAAATACAAGGCTTGCAGAACCTGAAACAAAAAAACGAATCAAACACAATTCAATAGATTATATAAATGACAATACTAACGGCATCAATAAATGTCAGATATTTGAATTTTCCACCAAACGGATTACCCATGACATGAACGCTTTGCGGGACGTGAACAAAATTCCAATCATAGTAACAAGCAAACCAATATTGTGTTGCCGCAATAAAATGGATTAACGTGCGCATTGCACCATAAACACTTTGGCCCCACGTACCAGCACCAATACAAACTGTCATTTTAAAGACAAGACTCAAATATTTTTAACTTGCTAATGTTAACCAATAAACAATTTTATTGTACAATGAAAATGAGATCGTCGGGACGTTAAAACGCAAGCCCAATATACAAAAAATTAACAAATTATACGCATTTAATGCTTTAATCAACGATTCTCACTCATTTTATTTGCCACATCTATTTTGTACGCATAGCATTTGACCAGGCATTGACCCGAAACAAAACATTTTGAAGTTGAATACAAAACGAATTTGACGTTACCAACATAGACCCTTCTATAATCTTTGCATAGACCAGTGTCTACAATAGACTATATTTGACTCTTATGATTATTTGTGTTTATTTATCTATGGCTTCGACTTACTGTTCCATAGATAAGAAAAGAGCATAGATAAGGGAATAACCATAGATAAGTAAACATAATGTAAAAAACACATGCATAAATAAACATAAAGACAAAACATATCCCCCTAAACCCTATATTTTTTTATTTTAATAATTTTTACTGCTGTCCCGAAACGGACAAGTCAAATATTTGACATAAAACTGAAGGTGTTGGCAAAATACAAATCAAGGTGTTATCTATTGTTGATTAATGCAAAAGAAATTTATTAATAATCCATTATTATATCTTTTAGAATGTAATATATAAGAAACTATTGAATTTGATCGACTTGAAAAATCATAGATTAGCGCATTACTTTAATTATAGACGTTGTTTTGTTAAGCAGGGGATATTCATTTGAAGAAAAATTAAATCGCTAACTTATAAGCCAAGCCCTAGCAAAACATGTTATGTAGCTACCACGTAATAAACAAAACCAAAGTCCAACGTTCAAGTATATTAAAGTTTCCAACTAAAAGTATTGAACGTTTTACTAACGTAACCATGGTTATTTATCTATTGTCTAGGATTTATCTATGTAACCATAGATAAACAAGTATGTATGTAAGTTATGTTTACTTATCTATGTATGTAACCATCAACATGGTAACGACTTTTTTCTGCGCTACTTTATTTTAACTTTTGTGGTTTACTGGGCTGGTTACAGTTGAAGCCATGGTGCTGCTTGATATTATTATATTGTTGTTCGGACGTATTTTTATTTTATTATATTGGCTATGAAGGTGACGATCATCATGACATTTAGCTTTTATACGGGATGGTTGCTACCCCTGGTAAAGGAAGTAGCGGAGTTCTTGATGGGATTAATAGTTCACTTCTAAAAGCCAAGCCCGCAAAACAACATGTGTAATAAATAATTAATAAATATTTCTTTCATTATAATTTAGTGACAAATTAGTATTTGTAATAAGAACTGAAACAAATTCATACAAGTACAAAACAAATCAGTGTTTAATACAGTTCATAGCTACAAGAATTAAATTATAACGTCACTACCTGAGTTATCGAAAGAGAGTTTTAATAAATTTTATAACCACGTGGCGGAAATACAATTGTCTACGCAACCAGAGATTATTATATTGTCTATGATGCAGCCTGAGATTTTCCACCATGTTACCAGCATGGTTAATTTTTTTTTGTCACTATAATGATATAAAATGGACTAATTAGTACTTTAAGTGTATCGCATTTTTTGGCGAAAACAACCCAAACATCAAAATCTTTCAAGATATACTTAATTCAAAGTTTACAAACATAATCAACATTATTTCCATCATTTCATCTTTAATTGGCATGCTCTGTAAAAAGTAGCCGATGTATAAATTAATTCAGGCCTAAATAAATAATTAATATAAGTAAATGCATGGTTTAAAAGTGTACTATAAACCATTTATATTGTTTAAGTTTTTCCAGATATCTGCTGCTGCTATTAAATATGATTTCAATTTTCTAAAAAAAAAACTTCTGTTTTAATTTTTTTATTTAAATTTTCATATATTTTATTTTACAATTCAGGAAAGTAATAGATAGTAACTTATAGAACTATTCCTTTTCAAGAACTATAAACTTATAGAATTTTACTTAATCATAAGGAATAGAAAACGATTGAAAACCGCCCCCATCTCTTTCCCTTACAGTAACATAAACATTTAGCGTGATTCTCTTTATTTATATCATAATTATATCTCCTTTATCATAACTTATATCTCCTTTTCAACTTCACCTAAATTAAAATAAAAAATGACCACAATAATGTCAACAAAAATCATTTAAATTTTTCAAGTATCGCGTTTTGCATCTACTATCCAGTTTTTTGTTTTGTGAGATAAGATTATGGCACAAAGGTACACAAGCGTTTCCATTATGTAACTGAATACTAACTGACTATAGTCATGAATTAGAAACTTAAAAAAATTAAATATAGCTTGCATTTATGATATAAAATTATTAAATACTTACAAGACACCATTGAGTTAGGAATATACTGCGCCCTTTAAAAGGTGCTTGTTCCCACAACTTTATTTCTTTTGGGAATCGAACATAAAGTTGATCATAAATAATTCCAAAATAATAGTGTAACATAATCAGCACATGTAAAATTTTAACAACACAAGAATTCGCCATTTTGTTATTTGTAATAAAATATATTATTAAGTTATAATCAATTAATTGAATGTGTACTCGTGATTATTCAAACAAAATCTGATTAATTTCAACACACTGGAATGACTAGTAATTATTCATAACTGGTATACTGCACTTCACGTGAATCAAAGTTGTAACAACGACTCTTAAATGATATAATACTTATTGAGTAATTACATTCACTTTCTACCGATGTTCAAAAAAGCAACTTTCAACATTTTTTGAAATAATTACTATAGACCAAAACGGTCTTATCTGAATGAAAGCGTTATTAGAACTGAAATCAATACGAATCAGGACGTATAGTAGTCACAGTAAAAAGTGCAAAGGCTAACCATGACCTTGTGCGTCAATTCATCTAATCATATATAAAACGCTTGATAATGATGAAATAAAAAATTAAAAATAAATAGAAATATTGCCAGTAAATCAGATGGATAAATTGTTAAATTTAAGTTTACATATAAACATTAACACACACACTTATATATATTTATATATATACTAGCAAACCCGACGAACTCCGTTTCGCCACCAGATGGTTTCGTGAGAAAGATGAAGAAATTTTTTGTTTGTTTTAAATTTGAAAAGGAAAAATTTAATTTTATTATACAACAGTAATGAATTTATTTCGATTACAAAAATGAAGTATTTTTTAGTTGAACTTCTCTAAGTAAATGAAAGTGAATCCATAATTAATTCGCAAATTTTCAACTAATTTTCTTAGCTATAAACGAAACGAAATCGTTTTGTGCGTTCTGGAGTTATATCGTCAGGAAGGAAAACCCGACTTATTTTTATATATATAGAAGATAATCTATTTGAAATTATTTAAAACAGTTATTGATTATTTTTATTACTCGAATTTTTAATTACGGTGCGGGAGTTCCAGCAGCTTGCATTAAGGCACGATGCCATGCACAACTAATTTTTTTAGCTATAAACCTTGCGGAGCCCGAGACTTTTCCAACGGATACAAAATTGTCGAAATCGGTTCGTGCGTTCTGGAGTTATTTCGTCAGGAAGGAAAACCCGACTTATTTTTATATATGTAGAAGATAATCTTTCTGAAATTATTTAAAACAGTTATTGATTATTTTTATTTCTCGAATATTTAATTACGGTGCGTGAAGTTCCAGCAGCTTGCATTAAGGCACAATGCCGTGCACAACTAATTTTCTTAGCTATAAACCTTACGGAGCCCGAGACATTTCCAACGAATGCAAAATTGTCGAAATCGGTTCGTGCGTTCTGGAGTTATTTCGTCAGGAAGAAAACCCCAACTTATTTTTATGTATATATAGAAGATAATCTATTTAAAATTATTTAAAACAGTTATTGATTATTTTTATTACTCGAATTTTTAATTACGGTGCGTGCAGTTCCAGCAGATTGCATTAAGGCACGATGCCATGCACAACTAATTTTCTTAGCTATAAACCTTGCGGAGCCCGAGACCTTTCCCACGAATGCAAAATTGTCGAAATCGGTTCGTGCGTTCTGGAGTTATTTCGTCAGGAAGGAAAACCCGACTTATTTTTATATATATAGAAGATATATATATATATATATATATATATATATATATGATATAAATCAATAAAGTTGAAAAAAAATTGTCTACAATATTTAAAAGTAGAGGATAAAAACATGTACAACAAAATCCATAACAAAAGTATTTTCCTTCGTTGTTAGTTTTTCTGGTCGCGAGCACTGTTGTTTACTGAGTTTACGAGACCTTGATATAATTTCTAACTTTACGTTATTTAATTAGATGTGTTGTTAATTTTAAATTAGATTCAACATTTTTTGGGTGAGGTAAAAGAGACCAACTGAAGGTGTAAAAAATGAAAAATAGTAAATAAAACTGAAAATTAAGTGTAAAAAAGCAATTTTATAAGAGATAGACATAGTCAGAGAATTGTTCGTTTGACATGCGATATATGTTGTGTTGAAATTGGTTTGGTTTTTGCAATATAATTGCTCAAAGTCAAATTGGATTTTTGTGCCCTGCCCTACCCTATATTACACACACACACACACACACACACACATATATATATATATATATATATATATATATATATATATATATAGGGCCGGTCCTGCCTTGCATGCGAATCATGCAAAAAATGCGGGCGCACGCCTTAGGGGGCGCCAAAACGAGATTCGGAAGTGAAATTTATAATATATTCACATTTTTTTATATATAATATTATACTTAATACATTACAATAAACAATCTAACTTCTATGATTACGGATGAGACACAAAAAGCATATTTAGTTTGCAATGTGATATCAGTAGAAACAATTCATTATTCTGCAAATTAGTAAGTTATTGTTCTGCTTGTTGTTTAATGTACTTATTAAATTTTTTTTCGTTTGAAGTTACCGTGTAATCGAAAAAGAAATGATCTAGTGTTCATTCCCATAAGCTCAAACCTGCGAAAGATTAAATTAATTATTGGGCATTATTGACGAAAAATTGCGAGCTGAATTAGTTTGAACGGAACTTGTTAACAAATAGATACAAATTATAATAGAGAAAAGTGGAAAATGGGAAGTCAGTGCTTAGAAAATGGATTGTTTATTCCGAGAAATTGAATTGTAACTTTTGTTTTTGTTTCAAATGTTTCGTATCTGATGAACTTTGAACGTTGAAGACATGCGTGGTTATGGTTATAAAAAAATCCAAAAATGACTTTGGAACAAAAATTGTTAAGCCATTTTCATACCTAATGGTGCCTATACTCTAAATTTAATTATTAACTATGCAAAAAAAAAAATACAGATACAAATACAATCAGTTTTTTTTTAATATTCAGGAAATATGTAATTTCTTTGCATCTTTTACAGATCTTTGATCAATACTTTTAAAATTTGTTAAAAATTTAACTTTAAAACAACAATCTGAATCTCATCGGAATATAAAGATGAATCAATTCGACCCTTAATATCCCATTATCAATTCGATCCCAATAAGGAGAGGTTTACGATGCACTTTTTTTTATTGTAAATACTGAAAATCAAAATAAAATTTAGAAAATCCTGCGTGTAATACGATGTGTTATGTTTAAAAATGAAAGGCTAGTTTTTTTTTTGCACTTTTGGCACGATTTACTTAATAGAATAAATCGCATAATAAATAAGTAGTAAGTTCAAATGTTAATAATGTTCAAAACCCAAACATTTATATTACTCATATGTTAGAAATACTTGAAAATTTTAAAATGTTTGATTACCATCAACCCGCAAATTGCCTCGATTTTCTAAATAAATTTAAAATCCATGTATTTTATACGCTTTTAAATTTTATCTAATTTTTTATTACGATTGAAAATTAATTGAACAATGTACGTAAATATTTATATACTTTTAATGATAAACTATTAAAACAGTTAAAATTATTAGGGGGGGGGGGCGCAAGAACAAATCTTGCATGCGGGCGCTGAGGACCCCAGGACCGGCCCTGTATATATATATATATATATATATATATATATATATATACAGTGGTGTTGTCGAGCCGGAACGCACCGGAACGTCGTTCCGGCAAATCATTTTTGAGCCGGCAAAAAAGGTTTTAAAATAATTGCTACATTCAAAAAGTGATTTAATAAGTGAATTTTATAAATTTTAATTTAACTAATTTTTATTAAACATTCCTATTATTGTAATAAACATACATATATGTGCACAAAATGGATTTTGTAATGATTTTTATTTCTTTTCTTTTCGAAAGGAATCGGAACAACGATGGGCGCCAAAACGCGGGCGCCAAAACGAGTTTCGGAAATTAAATTTATAATATAATATAAGCTTTGAAAAAAAGTTCATAATTTTCAGAAAATTTCAACATACATATAAAAAAAGTTTTTTAAAGGGCATTTTTTTCATTTTTCTAAAAATTTTAAAGCTTTTTATAAAATGCAATTTTCAGTACTAGAAGTTCCAGTAATTTGGCTTAACGAACAACGCCACTAGTCACTAGTTTAATTTTTTTTGCGCTATAACCTTGGAAGTGCACAAATTTGTCGTCTTAAGAGGGCTCGTGATCTGAAAAACATATATTTCTTAAACTTTCAGCTCATTTACGAAACTTTATTTTAGCCAAATTGCCACATTTGATAATAACTTATTAACTGTTATTTGATAATCTACGTTCGAAAAAGGAGGCAAGGCAAAATAATAAATTTTAATAATCGGTTATTTGGACCCAAATTTTGCTTTGCAATCGTATCATGTTTTGTTAATTATATTTCTTGAAATAAATAATGCTATTAAAAAATATTAGTTAATTACATTGTATAGTATTTTTTTCTTACTATCCAAATTTTGCCGCCCCCAAAAATCTGGCGCCCTTAGCAGTAGCCCCGACTGCCCCTACTGTATAGTGTTAGAAATATTAAGGCAAAGTATCGATACTGAGTACTGAAAAAAAAATCGAGCCAAAATATCGATACCAAAAAAGTATCGTGGCAAAAGTATCGATACTACTCAGTATCGAATATTGAGTACTTTTCATCCAAATCAAACATAAGTGCAAAAAAGATATTATGATAAATTCTATTGCCTATATTTGATGCTTTTAAATCAGCATCATTTTCCATATTTTGAAAAGTTTAAAACAATAATTTTTTGATACTAATTTCAAATTCGATTCACTTCAAAAAGAAAAATACTTAACAATTATAAAATAGTATCGTTTTGTGACAAAAGTATTCATTTATGAATTTAGTATCGACTAATTTATATCAGAAAGAAAAATACTCAAAAATTATAAAATAGTATCGTTTTGTGACGAAAGTATTCATTTATGAATTTAGTCTCGGCTAATTTATATCAAAAAGAAAAATACTGAATAATTATAAAATAGTATCGTTTAGTGATGAAAGTATTCATTTATGAATTTACTATCGACTAATTTATATCAAAAAGAAAAATACTCAATAATTATAAAATAGTATCGTTTTGTGACGAAAGTATTCATTCATGAATTTAGTATCGGCTGATTTATATCAAAAAGAAAAATACTCAATAATTATAAGATAGTATCGTTTTGTGACGAAAGTATTTATTTATGAATTTAGTATCAAATAATTTATATCAAAAAGAAAAATAATCAATAATTTTAAAATAGTATCGTTTTGTGATGAAAGTATTATGTTATTTTAACAATAGATCAGGTACAATAACCATCCTTTTAACCCGAAAGTAAACTGCTAATTGTAAAAATTAGAGATATGATCAATTGTTAATTGTACCGTCTTGCACGGGTATGAAAATCCTTAATAATGTGAATGAAGAAATACTTAAGGTTTATATCTCTATTCACATACACGACGACTTATCACAATCGACCCGTATAGAAATGATTTCATCGAAAGCGATTGACGCACAGTTCTGCCGCAACGCTTTTCCGTTGTATTTGTATGGATTTACACCGTTGTCTCGCCTAAAAAAGTTTTACTTCAGAAATATAAAAAAAAATGTCGTGACGGCTAACTTCTACCACTTGGATTCAATCAAAATATCCGAAATTAATACCATCAATCAAACTTTGATGACAAAAAAAATGATTTTAAAAGTGGCACCTTGTACCACTTTTTTAAAACATTTTAAAACAATTTTAAAACGGACATTTTAAAATAAACCTGCGTTGAACTCATATGTAGCCATTTCCACACTCTGAAGTGTTTGACGACTATTCTTAGATATTGCAAAAAAAAACACTATTCATCCACAAAATATTATGTTTATGTCTGGCGCTAAGGGACGACTAAGGGACGACAGACATTTTCGTTTATTTGGTGGTGCCTTCTAAAATTGTTTAAAAGATTTAATAATATTCTATCATTTTACGGATAACAATCAAGTACTATTTTTATCTTAGCATAACACACAAATGTAAATGCATAAATATACTAGAATTACTTCCATTGATATTTAGGTGACGCCGAGATTTTGCGCCTAAAACAGCAAACGGTTGCTCGCGCCGTGGTCGTATGTGTCACATGCGAGGCTTGGCGTTTGATCCTGTACCCCTTTTACGTTTATTTTGAAATGAATAGATTTATACTCGCTTAAATAATTCGTGTTAAATAGAGTGTCGGGAGCTATGTGCCGTCCAACGTTACGGAACTTTCCTCTACTTGGCGGGCCGCAGAAAAACATCCGGCGGGTTGCTCATCCTTGTTCTGAATGTTGCATAAATATTTTTGATAGATGTATCAGTCAATTAAAGCAAAACGAAACAGTGTATGATATATAATGTATAGCAAGAGTTCTCGTTTTACTTTCAATTTGAATTTTGAATAGTTAGCCAGACGTGGCCCTGTGGTAAAAACGTGGCTGGTAAATTCTAGTACCGAGTGCAATCCCAACGTCGGTTATTGATAGTCATTGATTTCAAATATGATCTCAAGTAAAAAAGAACTTTTTGTGGGCCTAGTTGTAGTAGCAACATACGACTTCCATGAAAAAGGTACTCGGATTGTAGTCCTGTGCTCTATAGCGAAAAGATAAAGAAAAGTCCTCATCGTTACGAGCTAAAAAACTGGCACAAGGTCAAAGATAAAAAAATTACTTTTTTGCGATTTTCAGCTAAATGGCCAGTTTTATCGCAAAATCACCTGAGACAAAATTGTAGAGCATAAAATTATCGACAAAATTATTAAAAAAAAAATCTCATAGGTGGCATTTAAACGTACTTTTCGAAGTGATATATATTTGTATACATAAAGTATTGATACATATATGTCAATAAGTGATTCTACTAAGGGTCCTCCATATTATCTTTGGGCAGCTTCTTCTTCAGCCTTCTTGAAGTTGGTGTTTCAAGAAGCTGGGTGACTATGTGGTTTGTATGATGTTCTAGTTTTTGGAAATGTTTTATACTGTTGATTTGTATTATTCTGTTTATAAAATCAATATGAAGATCGTCGTGTAAAGTTTTATTACTAACAAACCACGGAGCATCAGTAATCTGCCTTAATATTTTCGATTGGGCACGTTGCATTAACGCTATGTTGGATTTGCTTGCACAGCCCCACAATTCACCTATGAGGTTGTGTGCTTAACGCGTTTTTTAAGTGTTTTCCGCAGTAGGCCTATTTTATGGTTTTGTTGTGATTTTGTTTGCTTTGGAACTATTTCAAAATAATATTTGTATAAATTTCGGTTGGTAAAAATAAAGGTGGTAATTATAAAAAAACAGCTAAATTTATTTGCCGAAGTCATAATTTTCAAATGTTTCTACTTCCTCTTCTTCTTCATGTTCTTCTTCTTCTCTTTGAGTATAAGTAAATTGACCCAATAGCGATTCCTCGTTGGTATCATAGCACTCTTCTAAAGTTGCCCAACATTAGAACACGGTCATTAGGAAACAAATAAGTCCATTTTTTGCAACCACATTTGACATTACATCCTTTTTTTGCAAAATAACGTATTAAGAAGTTTCTCTGTCGCTGGAAGAAGAAATGTTTGTACTGGCTCCAATGCGTTGTCGACCAACTTCAAACCCCAGTCTTTTGGGTCCAGCTGATTACCAAACCATACTTGAACTTGGTAATATACCCGAAAAAGATCTTGATAGGCAGCTATTGAGGTTGAAGGAAGATAAGCTAATTGTACTTGTTTTTTATTGGGAGTATTTTTAAAGAAACACGCGTATCAAAACTTATCTAAGCAAGTTGTTTTGTTAGGATCTCCGTACATAGTCAGTAGAAAGCAAATTCGGAAACATTTATTTTAGACATTTTATTTTGCTGTTTTTCAACAATTTGTCATCTGGTCCTTTTTACCCCATAGGCGTGGTAAATTGGGGGTAATCAGGTTCATTGTCTTATTTTAAATTTTAAAGGAATTTTAGAAATAATAGCTACATTATTTTGCCAATGCAAAATATAAATATAACTCTGTATATAACCTTAATCTGATATTTTGCCAGAAATATTTATCAGCAGAATTGGAATAACTATTTATTTAATTTATCTTTTTGAAAAATGCTTTTTTTACCTTAATTTTTATTTTTGGACGATTACAAAAACTTACCCTACGGGAAGTTAAAAATGTTATTGAAACCAAAAAAAAATATTATTTTGTAAGGTGAAATGTATTGACAATAGGTAGGTACTTTTAATGCTAGAATAATGCAGTAGATAAGATACAAATTGGTGAATAGCAATACTATTTATTTACTATTATTTGTTATTCACACCTTTGTCAGGGTAAAGGTTCAGTTGGTGTTTTTACCCCACCTAAGATTAAGCTTTTATAGAGGTTATGGCTGGTTGTACATTTTTTCCCTCTTCTTACAAATATTGTTGTTAAAATTTCTTTTAGCTTCACTTGTTTTCAAGATGTCGGTGGTGACCTTTTATCAGCAGACAATTAAGAACAGCTGTACTCTATACTCATAAATTATATAATTATCAAATATACGTTTGATGCACTCTGGCTTTATATAAAACTTACACTTCATATTTTTTGTGACTCAAATTATTATTATTTTAATAATATGTTATATGTGATTGAAAATTGTGCTGAAACTTTTTCTTTTAATCTTTTTGTATGTCTGTAGAAAAATTCTACAATGGTCGCACCCGCTTGTATAGATCACTTACACACATTGCTTAATCTTGCGAAACAAATCGGCAGAATCGATTCCGCTCTGTTAATTTATTTAAACTGCTTTGTCAATGAAAATAATATGCCACGTAACTTTGAAAAGAAAAGACTTACAAAATAGTTTAATTAACTTTCCGTAGAGTCGCAAAAAATCTAAAATAAATGTACTATATACTTAAAAAATGAATGTACTATATAACTAGTTGGTTTGGTATTTAGCCTTGAGGCAAGTTACATGAACTTCCCGATATGTGTAAATAATCGACGTAATAAAAAAAATGTGTAAATAATATTCTTTATCAATCCTACTTTGAAAAAAACAATAATAATTTTAGAAAACTTTGACGAATTTGTAAAATTAAACTACTTGTCGTAAGGCTATATATTACAGTAAGTTCTATAAGATTATGATGTATATCGCCAAAAAAGTGCCATGAAAATCGGCTTAAATTTTTTTTCAACAGTTAATTACAAGAAAACGGCTCGGTAGATTTTCACCTAAAATTAATCAGTACCATTCCCAACTAATATCTTTCGAACAGTTTTTGATATTTTAAAATCGGTTCGGTAGGATGAGCTTAAATATCGACGAAAATTTAACACTTTTTTTCAACAGTTAATTACAAGAAAACGGCTCGGTAGATTTTCACCTAAAATTAATCAGTATCATTCCCAACTGATATCTTTCGAACAGTTTTTGATTTTTTAAAATCGGTTCGGCAGGATGAGCTTAAATGTCGACGAAAATTTAACACTTTTTTTTAACAGTTAATTACAAGAAAACGGCTCGGTAGATTTTCACCTAAAATTAATCAGTATCATTCCCAACTAATATCTTTCGAACAGTTTTTGATTTTTTTAAATCGGTTCGGTAGGATGAGCTTAAATGTCGACGAAAATTTAACATTTTTTTTCAACAGTTAATTACAAGAAAACGGCTCGGTAGATTTTCACCTAAAATTAATCAGTATCATTCCCAACTAATATCTTTCGAACAGTTTTTGATTTTTTAAAATCGGTTCGGTAGGATAAGCTTAAATGTCGACGAAAATTTAACACTTTTTTTCAACAGTCAATTACAAGAAAACGGCTCGGTAGATTTTCACCTAAAATTAATCAGTATCATTCCCAACTAATATCTTTGGAACAGTTTTTGATTTTTTAAAATCGGTTCGGTAGGATGAGCTTAAATGTCGACGAAAATTTAACACTTTTTTTCAACAGTTAATTACAAGAAAACGGCTCGGTAGATTTTCACCTAAAATTAATCAGTATCATTCCCAACTAATATCTTTCGAACAGTTTTTGATTTTTTAAAATCGGTTCGGTAGGATGAGCTTAAATGTGTACGAAAAGTTTTTTCGAATTACAAAGAAACGGCTTGTCAGATCGTTGCACAAAACTGACAAACGATAGTCCTCACTGAAATACATCAAATGGCTTTTAAATTTCTAAAATCGGTTCAGGCGTTTTTGAGAAAACGTCGATCAAAAGTCTAATTTTGACAAATGCCAAAAAGACCATACTGATTTTTGCAAACTTTGACGAATTTTTAAAGCTGAACCAGTTGCCGTAGGGCCGTAATATTTTAGTATGATCTAGAAGACTATGGTATCTATCGTCAAAAAAATAATTATAAAAATCGTCGAATTTTTTTTTTTAAAAACTTTATTACAAGAAAACGGCACGGCCGATCTCTACCAAAAACTAATCAGCACGATTCCCAACCAATATCTTTCGAACGGTTCTTGAATTTTCAAAATCGATTCAGAATTGCGGGCTAAAACGTAGACGAAAAATTTTTCACTTTTCTGCCATTTATAAAGAAACGGCTTGGCCGATCGTCGCACAAAACTGACAAACAATAGTTCTCGTCGAGATACATCGAATGGCTTTTAAATTTTTGAAATCGACCCAGCCGTTTTCGAGAAAACGTCGATTTACGGCAAAAAATCTGTTCACATACACACACACACACACACACACACACCCACACACACATACTTTTTCCAAATTTGGTCTCAATCGATTCAGAATGGCTTAAAACGTCGAGAAAACATAAAATTAGCGAATCGGATTTTTTGATGAAAACATAAACTTCTCCTTCGGGAAGTTAATAAAAAAAAAATAGATGTATTGTGTATTTTTGAGCAGCTAGGGGATATAACAGGGTTAACTAGTAACAGGCGTTTTTCAACAGGATCTTAAAAGATAATAAAATATTTTTTGTCTCGATTGGACATGTGAATGCTCCTGCATATGTCCGCAATATACAGAACTGTGCAGATCCGTCATTTTTGACATGTAATATAAAATTGACGAAAATTTTCGGCTTTCGTTATTATTATCAACTTCTATTTAAATTCTATATAAATTAGTTCTTAACAAATTTATCAATATTTGATAATGCGATAACTATTTTGGTGATTTCTAACTTGTTAAAATAGCTATCTTGATTATTGTAAAAGATTGCATGCACCTTGAGGCTAGTTATATAAATTAATTAAATTATTTTTTCCTGATTGGTTATAGGAAAAGCTTCAGCAACTATCCATCTTTATTTCGTAGAATCATAATCAATGGATCTCAAGGTATGTTAGCAAAAAAAACTGTTACAACCAACCCCTAGCTTTCCTACGTATGTTCTGATACTATTTTCTGTCGACAATTTCGAGAGCGCGGATGAACCGATTTGGATGATTTAAAGAATTAGTTCTTGGCAAAACGCAAATCAAGCCGATTCGAAGACACTGCGCAAAAAATTCTTAAAATGCTTTGGTAAGTAAAGTCCAGCGGTTATATGCATGCAGTAAAAAAGCACAAAAACCGACATTTGGTAGTCAAAAATTATCATTAGATATTAGCACATCGAATTTTCAGATATTTTATAGAGATTTTAATAACAAGTACAAATTTTGTTGTCATTTCTGTGAGTTCCGTAGCAATAATTATTATGTTTATCGTTCGTCGATTCATTCGACGCCTAATTTATAAGCACTTATATTCTATCAAAAATACGAATGATGAAACTTACAGTATTTATAATAATATATTTGAAAACATTTAATAAAATTGTTATTAATCATTGATCAATTTTTATTGATTATTGATTATTTTTGTTCTTCGAACGTTTAATTAAGGTAACTTAATTTTCCTTTAGTTTTAATATACGTTTTCTTTAATTAGTTTTAATATATTAGTTTCCTTTAATTTATATACATTTCAAATCTATTTCAACAAAATATTCTCGCCATTTTAAGAACTATATGTTTGAACAAAGTTTTGCTTTGCGTAAGTTTTCAATGAAATAACTCATTTTAATATAAATACTAGATATTGCATAATTCATTCAAAACCAATTTGATTCCATGAATTTCGGTAGATTTGAAAGATCACATATCATGGTCATATATACAATGAAATGCATCTTCGCGTTCAATAGCCGCAGAAGCTGCGCAATAATGCGGAAAATCAACAAATACTAACATTGCTTTTAACGTAAATGCTTTTTCAAACAGATGGACTGAAAGATAACACAGCTAATCAACTATTATTTAGCGTTTTTATATGCTTATAAATTATGCACTTTTTATGGTCAACATACATGCAGAAGTATAAAACCAATGAATCGCATATATGATTCATAAATATATTTCTTACATTTTAACAAGTTCTTTCGAAAAGGGTTTAAGTAAAAATCATATGAATACATTATATATATTCTAATATTGTCTAGTGTAAAACTCAAATGTTAATACTAAAATTATCATGTGTCGATAGTGGTGAATGTAAGTATAAATAAAGTACTTTACAGTGCATTTTAATCAGTGGCGCGGTATGCATTGGCAGGGTCTCGTATCAACATTTCCTAGGAAGTCATCACGAAGGGCAAAAATTTCTCATAAAACTAGTGGGGCGCATGGCATCGTGCCTTAGAGCAAATTGCTGGAACTTCCCGTACCAAAAAAATTTTTTTTAAAAAAAATTAATATTTTTGAAAAAAAATTACTCTCAAAAAATTAGATTTATGAGAAACTACGAATTTTTGACAAAAATTTACTTTTTTTTGAAAAAAAAAAGAATTTTTGAAGAAAAATTTATTTTGAAATATTTTGGAAATTCAGAACATTTTTTCAAAGCAATCGTACTGCTTTAACTGCATAGAGACGAAATATCGAAGTCTAACGGATAAACATTGGTACGGAACCCATAGAAATGTAAACAAAATTTATACTTATTGTTGAAATCTCTATAAAATATCTGATAATTTGATGTGCATTCATCTTGTTTTTACAAGTAAAATGTTTTTTGAATTATTCAAATCGGACGCTCCGTTCTCTAAAAAACTGAGTTACCGTTTTTGGCACTTTTTGCCCCATATCTTCGGAACGGCTAGACCCGCCTTTGCCAAAAACTAATCAGCACGTCTCCTTATCAATACGAATCGAATGTTTTTTGAAATATGTATTCAAATCGCTTCGTCCGTGTTTCCGAAATCGTCGACGAAAATTTGTATCCGAACACACACACATACACGTACACACACACATACATCCATTTTTTTCTAAGGTATGCCAAAAGGTTCGGACGGTTTTGAAACGTAAAGATATATAAAAATTTTCATTTTCGATTTTTTTGCGATTACTATAACTTGCCCTACGGGAAGTTAATAAAAAATGACTAAAATTAAAAGATATATGTATTTTGGAACACACAATTATAGCTATAAAATTGCTGTGCTATGTTCCCCGTGTTTGGGGCTAGTTGTATAGTATATTAAATCAAGTAACGACGCAAAAATGACAATAATACTTCCGATAATTTATTCTTCACTTATTTACAAGAAAACTGACTTTTTTCTGAGCAATTCTTTTTATGAACTAGTGGTGTATTATAGCATCGTGCCTTAAGGCAAATTGCTGGAACTTCTCGTACCGAAACGAAATGTTCGAGGAATATTAAATGTTTTCAAGTAGATTATTATAAATAAATACTGTAACATTGTCTAATATTTATAAGAACTATATAAACTGAATTGCAAAGTTGAAATTATTTGTTCGAAGTATATTAGAATTATAGTAAGAATTAAAATTATAATCTGAATTATTATCGATATACAAAAAAAAAAATTTTTCTAAAAAGAAAAAAAAAATTTAAAAAAAAATGAAATAAAAATTGTTTCCCAAAAGCAATCATTTTGATAAAACAAGCAGAAAGTTCTTTGAATCATTCAAATCGGACGCTTAGTTCTTTCAAAAACTGCCATTTTTTTCACATTTAGCTCTGTATCTTCGAAATGGCTGGGCCTGCCTTTACCAAAAACTAATAACCACTTCTCCCAATCGTTACTAATTGAATGTTTTTAGATGATTCAAACCAGGAGCTTTGTTCTCTCAAACTCTATTTTTCTATTTTCGGCACTCTTTGCTCTGTATTTCCGCAATGGCTGGACCTACCTTTACCATAGACTAATCAGCACATATTCCTATCAATAGGAATCGAATGTTTTTTGAACCATTCACATCGGTTAATCCGTGCGCCCGAAAGCGTGGACGAAAAAATGCCTGCATACAAAACACACACACACATACATTTTTTCTGAGGTATGCCAAAATGTTTAGAAACCTTCAAAACGTCGAGAAATACTAAAATTTTCATTTTCGATTTTCGGCCCATTACTATAACTAATATAAATTTTGATCATCAATTAACGTAAACTTCAATTACATTGAAAGATATATAGCGTCTCCTGTAACACAATTTATATTTGACTACATCTCACAAACTATTATTTTCAACCAATCTTCTTTGCTCCAGTCTGCATACAATTCTTGTATTTTATAACTAACTAGCTGTAAGTGGAATTCTGTCTTAAGGCAATTAAGGCATCGTGCCTTAAGGCAAATTGCTGGAACTTTCCGTACCAAAAATTATTATTTTTTTAAAAACAATTAACATTTTTGAAAAAAAATTACTTTGAAAGAATAAGATTTTTGAGAAACTATAAATTGGACAAAAAATAACTTTTTTTTGAACAAAAAATTTTTTTTTTAAAAAAACATTTTTTTTTAATTTTTTTTTTTTGAAAAAAAATTTTTTTTTCTTTATTTTGACATATTGTAGAAGATCTGAACTTTTTTTCAAAGCAATATCGTACTGCTTTAACTGCATAGGGACAAAATGTAAAGCGCGTAAGCGCCGCGTCGCTGTCTAACGCATAAGCATTGGTACGGAACCCATAGAAATGTTAACAAAATGTATACTTATTGTTAAAATCTCTATAAAATATCTGATAATTTGATGTGCATATGTCTAATGATCATTTTTGACCGCCAAATGGCTCATTTTTTTACTTTTTCCTCCATATCTCCGAAACCGCTAGACCTACCTTCATGAAAATTTTATCGATTCTTCAACTTGTCAATACAAGTAAAATGTTTTTTGAATTATTCAAATCGGACGCTCCGTTCTCTTAAAAACTGAGTTACCGTTTTCGGCACTTTTTGCCCCGTATCTTCGGAACGGCTAGACCTGCCTTCGCCAAAAACTAATCAGCACGTCTCCTTATCAATACGAATCGAATGTTTTTTGAATTATTCAAATCGGTTGATCCGTGTTCCCGAAATCGTCGACGAAAATTTGTATCCGCACATACATACACACACGCACATACATACATACATACACACACACACACACACACACATACATCCATTTTTTCTAAGGTATGCCAAAATGTTCAGAAACCTTTGAAACGTAAAGATATATAAAAATTTTCATTTTCGATTTTTTTGCGATTACTATAACTTGCCCTACGAGAAGTTAAAAATGTGTGATGTTAACTTTATCAATATTTATCTGCTATGATATGGCTATATAGTTTTTTAAAATTTCTGTCTCTATGGACAATAGAGACAGGTCTGACTTGCATTCTTCTGCCATCGGAGTTTTTAACTTCTCCAAAGATGTCAGAAAATGATTAGATTTTCGCAACGATCGGTCCGAGCGCTAAAAATATTATCGTCCACGTTTTAACCAAAAACAAATTTATTTTAAAAATTCAAGATCTGTTCGTAAGGTTATCGGTTGGGAATCATGCTGATTCCTTTGGGTAAATATCGGCCGGGACTTTATTTGCGATAAGTTGTTGAGAGGAAAAATTAACGATTTTGATAAAAAAAATTATGATCATAGAGGCTATGCGCTCAAAGAACATATTAAAAATTCAACAAAATTTGAAATAATGCCTAGGATTAAAATCTCAAAATTCTATCATATTTGTTTTTTTAAGTTGCTAAATCTGAATTCTTATTAACAAAGTCGATTATTTGCACATATCGGATATTATTGCAGTCAGTCTTGGCCCTACATTAGCAGGATTTGTAGACCGCATTGTTTTTAAAGTCATAAAAGTTTCTTTGTTCGATTTCTTTTACTAATAGCTTTACTTGTATACAAATAGATCACTTTGTTTGTTATTTTGCTGTAATACGTAGCATTAGTAATGAATTACCAGCAATTAGCTTTTGCGAAAATAATTGAGCTCAGTCATAACGATGATTTGTTTTCAAAAATGTGCGATGGGTACGATTATGACAAATTTTGTGGGTACGATGGTGACATGTATTTCTTGTCAATACAAAAAATTCATTATATGACATGTATTTCTAGACCATTAGGCTGAAATAAATAAATATAATAATAATACAAAAAATTCATGTCACAAGAAAATTCAATAAAAGAAAAAAGATTTCACAAAGTTTTCTTATCGTTAACTTTAATTACAAAAATGTGTTTTGTTATATATTTTTATAGCTAAACGTATATAAACGTATAAACCATTTTGGTATTTATACTTAAATGGTGCGGGTGGCTGTGTCATTCGCCCTTTCATTGTATAATTTATATTTTATAACTACTGGATCGTATTTAAGAACAGAATTTTAAGTTAGACACATGTTCAAAATTTATTATTTAATTTACTTTTGTTGCGATAAATGTTAAAATAACAAAAAAATCTCTGATCAAAGAACTGATGGGCATAGCCGTACCCAGTCTCCATTACATGCAAATTGCCCTAAGGAAAAATGCAACATACAACCAGTTAACTAAATTTTTACTTTTTTATTTTATTATTGTTTATTAATAAATTAAATATATATTTATTCATTTTTAATGTTTTATTTTTCTTTTAGTTTTAACTTTTTACTTCTTTTAGTATTCTTGTAGTAACTGGAGTCACAAATAAAAGCATGCTATCACAAATAAAAGCATTACTTCGGGAAAACTGTAAGCAAAACTATTTATTTTTTTAGCAATATAAATAAATATTGAATTTAATTATTGAATATAATTAATTATATGAAAGTTCAATTGATTATATGAAATGATCTTACTGTAAATAGGCGGCAATTTTCTGGATTATTTTCTTTGAAGGAAACAGGAGTTTATTAAAGTTGTAATATTACTAATCAATTTCACAGGCCCTGAAATCATTATTTCGTTTCAGAAAATAATATATTTGATCAGTAATTATGTATTATGGCATTTTAAAAGTACTCTTTACCAATTATTCTTTTGCTAAATCTTTGGACTCATTTAGCAAACTATTGAATAAACTTTGATTTTTTATTCGCCCCTTCTTCACGCTTCTTTTCATTGAAATTTAATTTAGTTGGAACAAAGTTTTAATGATCAATTTAACTTTTGTTATTTATGCAAAAAACAAAAATTGGAAAGATTTTATTAATATTTGCTCAAGCACTTTGAGGGCCCCGATGGCCCGGAATAATTATTACTCTCTAAAATTATATTAATACTTTTCTTACTTTTTTTAACTAAATGTAGTTACAAAGTTTTCATGTATAATTTACTTTTTATTAATTGTGAAATAAAACAAAATTCGGAAAATATTTATTAAATTTTCTTTGTGTTCGTTGGTGCCTCCGTTGCTCGTAGAGCCTGAGGGCCCCGTATCTACGACTACGCCCCTGATTTTAATATCTGCAAATACTAAGATTAGCTAATTTTCTTTTGTACTGGAACGTTTATATTTGATATGTTACTTTCATGGTTATCACAAACCGTGACTAATTTTCATATTCATGCGGGACCCATGTTTTGCGAAACCAACACACACTTGACTGTAATTTGTAAATACATAAACTTTTAAAAAACAAGTAAGATTTTTAATTTTTTTTTTTAAATATGTATATAGTTATAAAAATATGATTACAAAATTCAATTTTATATTATTATAATAAGGTTTAATTAATTAAATATAATTATTTTATTCGAGGTATTCAATATCATCATATAAAATATTATTGTTGTTAAAATATTTTGGAAGAATTTTGAATGTTAGCCTTTTATATTTGATACTGTAGAATAATATACTACAAAATATATCTTCGTTATTAATTAACAATAATATAACTTGACATATTGCAACATATTCCATAATTAATTATACAAAAAATTAATAATATGGAATACATCAAAATATGCATTAAATAAAATTACTTTTGAATAACTTGGTATTACACCATGTATATACATTCAGATTTATGTTTTAAAAAATCAGTTAAACAATATATATATATATATATATATATATATGTATATATATTTAATATATATATATATATATATAATATATATATATAAACAATATATATTTATATTTATAAATATATTTATCAAAAGTAAAATGAGTGAATGGAATAATAAACTAACTATGAAATATGAACCTACAGCACTCTTTTTCACACTATTTATTAAATATTTTGAATTTTACAAACGTTTCGAGACTCGGTTTGTCTCATCATTAGTGAAATATATTTTATACTCTATATTGAGACAATAATTTTTTTATACTCTACAATATAAATTTGAATCGAAACTGAGACTTAGAATAGTTGTAAAAATTGAAATATTTAATAAATAGTGCAAAAAAACTGTTGAAAGCTCATATTGCATAGTTAATATATATACATACATACATAGAT
>NW_020537324.1:37985715-38071518 GCF_003426905.1 Ctenocephalides felis | reverse complement strand
TGATATCCAAGTTCGTATCATTCACCCATTATACTCTGATGTCAATTAGGAAAAAATAGAAGAGAGTTTAATACATAAATTTTAATATGTAATTATATATTTAAACAAAAATTGTGTGACCGCAACCAAAGAAGAGAAAATCCACATATAAGTATACACACGAAAAATTACGACAATTGGTTTTCTGTAAGAAAGGGCTGTTACCGAAATATTATATTTAGAAAATTAAAGCCTTTCAGAGATATCTACAATTTACAAAGATCTTGAATTTTTCAGACAGCAATTTAGTTGCCACACAGATAAATTGGACAACTTCGACTCGTGATTAATTTTTATTAAAATTTAGAAAAATGAAATATAATTTCTATTGATGAATCTCTTATGAAATTCAGGGAACTTCTAACTTATAAGCAATTCAACCAATCCAAAAGGGCAATTTTGGCGTTAAATTTTATGAATTATGTAGTCAGATTCCGACTATTGCTTTGAATTGGAAATATATACAGGCCACGATAAAACTAGTGGAAACTTCCCGTACCGTAATTAAAAATCTTGGTACGGAACCCAAAAAAATTCACACAAAATGTGTACACATTATTAAAATATCTGATAATTTGATGTACATATGTCCAATAAACATTTTTGACCGCCAAATGACATTTTTTTTAAACTTATTTTTATTGAGAGTCCATAACCGCTAGACCCTGCTTTCCCCAAAAATTTATCAGTTTGTTCATCTTGTCAATACAAGTAAAATGTTTTTTAAATTATTAAAATCGGACGCTTTGTTCTCTAAAAAACTGAGTTACTGTTTTTGGCACTTTTTGCCCCGTATCTTCTGAACGGCTAGACCTGCTTTTGCCAAAAACTAACCAGCACGTCTTTTTATCAATACGAATCGAATGTTTTCTGAATTATTCAAATCGGTTGATCGGTGTTCCTGAAATCGTCGACAAAAATTTGTATCCGCACACACACACATACGCACATACACACACGCACATACACACACGCACATACACACACGCACATACATCAATTTTTTTTAAAGTATGCCAAAATATTCAGAAACCTTTGAAATGTAAGGATATATAAAAAATTTCATTTTCGATTTTTATGCGATTACTATAACTTACACTACGGGAAGTTAATAAAAGCTTTCTGAATCAGTGTTGCGCAGAGGTCACAGTTTGTAAACTTATACAAAATTATTTATGATATCATATAGGCAAAAGTAATGAGCACAGTATGTTTGAAAACGAAAAATATGCAAAAGTTTGTGCAGTATAAAGTTGAAAATGGGAGGAGTACATTATAAGAAGCCGCAACCCAATACTCGTTCTAAAAATGGAAAGACGAGCGAGATGTTTGCATGATGTCAACAAAACATGAAACAGCTGAAATGACTTCTCAAGGATCCATTCGCACTCTAAAGGCAAATTGTATACAAAGTACAATAAGGGAATGAATGTAATTAGTCTCCAAGTTCAAATATCAGCATGTTTCCCAATAATGAGAAAACACATAAAATGATGTAATTTTTTTATCTGTTTGATGGAAAACACTGAATCATAGCAATAAATAATGTCATTTTGACTACAGGATTGACTTAGCTGAATCTCTGCTAAAGAAAATTCCAAAACGGATTAACAAGGAACGAGGCTTCCGTAAATGCACCACACAGACTATGCTCTAAATTAAGACCGCCAAAACATTTCAGTTTGCATAGCAAATATTTCACTTGCGGCTTAGATCACCGTCCGCGGGCTATGTCCGTAATATTTCGGGCTTAGCACGCGTGGATCGAACCATCGAACCCGGATCTAGTTGGTGCTGGACCGCGTCCGTACCGAATACGCCACCACTGGGCCTAAGTCAGATTTGAGAGACCATAATCATCAGTTCGACTTTCGTGACCAACTCTCCACTATCGAATAAGGTTTACTGTGCAGTATATGTAATGAATGGATGTTTATATTCAAAAATAGATTGCTCAGCAGTATTCCTCGACATATTTATAAAATTGTTCAGCAGAGCCGCTATTTTTGATAGATAAACTTTATCTTGAAAGAAGATAATTTTATGTCGACGGAAATATTAACGAGCGTTCCGTCAAAAGTTGCTCGCGTGCTTTAACCCCTTCACTTACCAGTCAATATCTAAATTTATGGGCCCAAAGCGACACTAATTGTAAGGTCAGTGGCACGCAGTGACACAAACAACTTTGCTCAGCGTTCGAAACTGAACAAATCACAAAATTCCTATCTATACGCACGTGTGCGGTACAATTAACTTAGCAAGTTGTTTGATAAATAATTACGATGATTCTTAAATAAAAATAAAAATTTATTATTACAAATATATAAATTTATACATATAATTATAAATTTATATATTTGTGCAAAACGTACAATGTCACTATCACTACCACTGTCAGTACTACTGGTAGCAAAGTCATCACTGCTTTGTAATTCATCAGTTTTTGAAGTAAAACTTCTTTAGGCGCGATATGGGTGTAAAAATTTCTTTAGGCTACACGGGTGTAAATCCGTACAAATGCAACGAAAACGCCAACGTGAAGTTGAACACTACGACGCCGTAAGCGCTGATGTCGCGAGTATCCACTCCCGTCATGTCATGCGTAAGTCGAGCGCTAAACCCTATATGAACTTGCATTAATTGAATCACGTTTTTTATGTAATGTCCTCATGGAATAAGACTTTTCTTAGAGAATAAATGTGTCATGGAATATAATAAATTTATACTGAATCTCGTTGAAGACAAAATAATATCTACTGCCACGGATATTTATGTAGGTTGCCATGCGACAGATCAACAATCATACATTCGTCAGCAGTTTCACAAAAATCGGTTATTGATACGGGGGTTTGCCGTATGAAATAATTTTAGTTCTGAATAAATTTTACATAATAACAACTAATATTGATGTGAGTGGTGGCTTAGCTAATGGTTGTGTAGGAAAATTAGTGTACATAGAACGTGGCGATAATGATGAACTTCTACGTTTATGGTTTGAATTTCCTGGTAAGATAGGTAACAAAATTAGAAGAAAGCTGCACATCATATTCAAACTCTTAATATCAGTAGGACAGTTGTGCCGATTCTCAGGAGATCTTCATCTATTCCAATGAATAGAAATAAAATCATATTTGTCAAAAGAAATCATTTTCCTTTAGTGTCTGCTTGTGCACTCACAATACACAAATCACAAGGTGGTACTTTTGATAAAATTGTATATGAATACAATAAAACACATAATCAGCAGCTTCTATATGTTGCATTATCACGAGTTACCAGCATTAATGGATTGTTCATCATTTCTAAAACAACGACAAAAAATTTTATCATAGAAGAAAACGGCCAGCAGGATTAATGGACTTAAAAACTGAATTCCAAAGACTTTCAACTTGTAGATTAATAACACAAGAAGAAAAATTGAGTGAGATAATAAGTTTGAACGACATTTCATTGTTTTCCTTTAACTGCCAAAGTTTACGAGCTCATTTGCCTGATCTGCAAGATAAAGTGCTACAACGTTGTACGTTTTTGTTATTTTCGGAAACTTGGATTAATAATGAAGAACGAATTGATATTCAGAACTATTACTGCGTTACTCAAGACAAACGATCAAACTCAAGAGCAGGTGGTGTAGCTGTCTAATGTCTATCATTCATGTTCAGATACTGTTCATAATGCCACTCCTATGCAGTTTCTTGCGCCAACAATATTACTGGATATTCCTAATGAAATTACACAAGTAGGTGATATTGCAGTTGTCCGCTGTGTGAACACTCAGAATCAAACATTAATTATATTCGTCCTTTAAATTTCTCCCAATAAAAACGTATCAAATATTATTAAATTTCTTCATCAGCAGTTACTTCATTTTTCTAATGAGGGTGCAAAACTTTTAAATACTAATCACAACGAGATACCATTAATTATTCCTGGAGATTTCAATGTCAATTTTCGTTCAGAAGAATCTCAACCATTAATTGATTTTTTAAATAATAAATTTAATTTAACAATGAATAATTCTCCATTTGAATCAACCACAAGATATGGCACGACTATTGATACAGTTTTCTCCAGAAATGTACATAGTTTACAAAGCAAAATTTATGTCTCTCATTTCAGTTATCACAAACCTATTATATCATATATGAAATATGATAGCAATTAATCTATCGCTGTTGTTTTAAACTGTGTTATTGATGTTATGTGATTATTAATAAATGATTTTTAAAATTCAAATATGTTTTTTTTATTTTTATCTTAATTGCCTACTCATACAATATTAAAAGTTTTACTTCAATCGCGTGTGATCCTTACGCGCACTCTTTTTTTTTTTTTTTAAGACATTATGATGTGTATTTTTTTAAAACTTCTTACAAACGATGTATGTATATGCCTCACGAAGTTTCGGAAATGTTTTATTTATGTTTCATCCGGTAAACTTACGACGACTCTAAGGCGCCCTATTCATGTTTGGGCCGATAACCTTGCGACGCCTCTGAGAGGTCTTTGTAAGCGAAGGGGTTAAGGAAGCAACATTTCACCGGTTCTATTTCTAACGTTCACAGCAAATTTTTCTCTTTGTCCGGCACAAAAATGTCAACATAGCTTCCCAACTACTATAAGAGCATCTGGACATGTCTGCAAAGTGGCTTTCTTTATGAAGAATTGAGACCAACGATTGCCAAATCTGCGCAGCAAAGATAGCGTGAAATATCTTGGAGTTTACCTAGATTCTAAATTGAATTGGATAGTTCACCACATTAAGAAAAAATAGCAAATTGATGAATTATTTAAAACATTATTAGTTGCTAAATAAGTTCTCAGAATTATCGTCTAATAAACTTTTATAAGTGTGTACTCAAACCGTCTGCACTTACGGCATTCAGCAATAGGGTACTGTCAAGAATAGTAATATCCAAATTATTTCAATAATTCATCAGGATAGTAACACAAATACGGTTACTGAAGAGATTATAAAAAGTCAGAAAATTACAAAAAAAAAAAATTGATGAAGACTTCAATGCCTCAGAAGCCGAATTCGACTTTAATACATAAAAATGTTCATAACTTATATTGAATTATTACTTTTAGTATTTGATTTTCATAGTTATTTATTTTTCTCGTTTACACTTACTTCTATTATTGATAATTTTTATTATTATTTGAATAATTATAGTTATAATTGTTATGAGTTTTTATTTTACTTTTTTTTTATAAATTCGTATTTTTGGAATATGATTTGTTTATATTAATAAATATAACATAACAAAAAATAAGATTTTACAAATAACTTTAAATACTTTTGCAACTTTCAATCCTGTATATTTTTCCTCCCTTCATTTGTCGTATGCTCCCTTTATTTAATTCACATGCGAATAGTACTCAAAATCCTGTATGAAATTACGAAACTCTCACTCGTTGCCAATATTTGTGGTATTTATACTTTTCGTTTAATTAATTAATCACGTGTAAAAATAATATTAAGTGTATGTTCCGAAGTTTACCTACTTGTAGTGATAGTATCCATACATCAAATAAGGGTAAAATAGCGTACGTATATTATCAATTTATCTATCTCAATAGTTAGAATAATTAATATATTGATTAATAATCGTATTTTGGAAATTTGTATATATATTCGTAAATTAATTAATAAAATAAAACCTCAATTGAAAACAACTATTGTTAACTCATGTAACGTAATATGTATCTATATTTGCTACGTATTTAATTTTTTATAATAGATATAATGTTACAAATTAATAATAATAAATATTTTTAAACCAGATTTAGCTGTACTGATAACTTAAAAAGAGCATAATTGATAAAAATACAAATATCTAGGCCCTTGCGTATTGTTATACAGTAGAACCTCGATTTAACCGGACTAATTGTTGTCGATAGGCACTCGGATAATCCAATGTATGAAGTATAATGATGTGTATTTTTAAAAAATAACAAATACATGCATAGATATCAACGAAAATCAATATTCTATAAGAAATTAACATTTCCTTATGTATGTACTAGAGATGGGTAACTCACTCCAGAGTTATCACTCCGATACAACTCCTCCCTCGGAGTGAATCCAAGTGGAGTTGTCTCATCGGATTTGTCATATCCGACTTCTATAAACTGGTACTAAATCTGTTACTGCGTTTTTGCTTTGGGAAGGAAGCTGTCGCTTTCTCGTCTCACAGGCAGTTTTATGACCTTTTAGGTATACGTTTTTTTTCAGAAAATACAAAAATATTACTTCAAAGATACAGAACAATAAAATTGTGTTCAAGTGTTAATAGCTCAAATATATAATTTATTGAATAGTAAGGAGTCATATTTCTAACTACGACAATCTTTCGCCGTGAATGACGGCAATCAGGAATATACGAGGTGTAACAATTAAGTAATGAGACTGATTCCATAAAAACCGTATAATTCAAAATTATTTTACAACTCTGTCATCCCCTTCAAAGTAGTACCCTTGGGCAGCTATACAACGATTCCAGCGCGTTTTCCATGCTTCGTAACATTTCTGGAAGGCTTAGAGTGGGAGGTCTGCAAGTACCTTCGTCACGGCCGCCTGGATGTCCTCAATTGACTCAAAATGTGTTCATTTCACCACCGATTTTGTTCTAGGGAACAAAAAAAAGTCACTGGGTTACATATCGGGCAAATAAGGTGGTTGTTGCAACACGACGATCCCTTTAGAGGCCAAATACAGGAGCACGCTGAAGGCGGTGTGGCACGGCGCCTCGTCATGATGTTGGATCCAGTTACGGGCGATGTCTGAGCGCACCTTGTTGAATCGTTTTCGCAGTCTTTCGAGTACTTGGCGATAGTAGACTTGATTTACGGTTTGTCCCGATTAAACACAAATTCTTTGTGAACGATTAACAGGTATTAAAACAGACAATAATCACCGTTTTCACTTTCCTCGTTTTCCACGTTATCACACCCCTCCTTAAACTCCTCATGTGATCAAAACACCTGGGCATGACTAAGAGGACTATCATTCTGCATATTTACAATTTTAGCGTACGTTTCCGAAGCTGTTTCGTCCAGTTTTACCCAAAATTTTATCGCGCTTTTTTCGTTTTTTCCATTTTCGTGACGAGCACCAGGTATATACGTTTACTCAACAAGGCAGAGGAGAGGAGGCAAACTAAACAAGCCAGATTTATGGCAAATATATCAATGAAGAGGGGAAGGATGCCGGGAGAAGGAAAAGGCAATTTTAAGGTCGTAGGGTTACCATAATCGCGGCAATATAATCAGTCTCATTACTTAATTGCCACACCTCGTACATACCGAAAAATACACGAAACAAAATACATTTAATCTGGTTTTTCCAGAGCCTGAAATAACAATACTTTAGAGTGCAAAATATATCAGTGACGTCAATAGTATTTAAGCAGCAAAAAATATATAGTATTAAATTTTAACTTTTACACAATTATATAATTGTGTAAAAGTAATAATATGCTAATCGAACTACCCGATATAATATTAATTCTCGAATGGAAATTGCAGAAGAAAAAATTAGAAAGCAGAAGTATTATTATTTGGTGAAAATATTTTATGATAAATGTTTTGCTTTTATTACAAAGTTTACTACATTATTTTCATATAAAATTAATCCAAAAAGTCAATTATTTTCTCGCCAAAAGAAAATAATTAAATTGAATTTGATTCTTAAGTTTTGCGTTTTTACTTTGGTCAACACTGTTAAAATTACGAGTCATTGAGTCGATCATGTGGTCGACCAAAAAATTTTACAACTCGTCATTTATTTGTGATTTTTTTAGAAAATTATTTTATTGATATTTTTTAATTTTATTATGTTCATAAATTTTCATTTCAAAAATTAAATGAGATTTGACAAATCCTTAGATGCATAAACAACGCACTATAGAACACATTTGTGTCGAGTATTTCGGTTTCAAAGTTGACGGAGTCGTGGAGTTGTTAAGCGGATATAACTCCTCCCTGAAGCGGAGTCAAATCCGAGTCGATCCGGCTTCGGATATGATAAGCCATCTCTAGTCTGTACATATATATTTTCTTAGATTATATTACATACAGATACCAAACTGCAGCATAAATTGTGCAAAAGTTCGAATTGTAGGTATGTACATACTTATAACTCTATCGCGGTTGGTAGTCCGGATAATTGCGAATCCGTATAACTGAGGTCCGGATAATCGAGTTCGAATTCTAACCTTATATAATATACGATACGTGCGGTGCACGTTGGATTTTTCTAAGCCTTCGTAAATGTCTTTTTAATTTGAGCTTTAATGTTTAATAAAATGTAAAGTTTCAATAAAAATCTCGCTTATTTTCTCTTCAATATGAAAAAAAACTATTCACAGTTTTTAAATACTATAAAACAATTCTTGAATTTAAAACAATTCTTGAATTTGATTTATTATTATTTCACCAATATATTGAATTTTATAAAAAAGAAAACCTTTGAATGATCATCCTGCAAAACTAACCTTAACAAACGATTCAGAAGAACTGAAACACAAGAAAACATAAAATATTATTATTATATTTTCTTTTTTGCGCTGTTTAAAGATACAATAAAGAAACAGCTTTATTTATATGAATAGGTTTGTTTAAATAAGAATTGCAGACTTTTAATAAGAACTTCATTATTCGATTATATGTAATATTTTTATATACTTATTTCTTTTTTCGCTTTTGAACCTAGTATATAATTCTATACAATATTTTTCATAATTTTATAAAATTAGTTCATTGTTCATTTATTCATAATTCCTGTTCATTTTCGAAAAATACGGGACAATCCGGTACAAAAGATCTAAATCCTGGACTAATATTGTTTTTAGAAAAACCCGGAACACAAGGTGGAATCCAGGGCTATTTATGAAAAACCAATTTGTTCAGTTTTTTATCTGCTATAATTTTGTTCATCATAAAATTTTTGTTTAAAAGCTTATTTTGTAGATATTTGAAAAAAAAAGATGAAAATATGAAACAAATCAAATTTTCAATTGACAATAACATAACATTTTTGAAAACTGTACTGAACATTCTTTTCTTAAAATTATGCTTTCTCTAGATACCCGAGGTTATTTTGAATAAAAATATTCACACCACCGAGAAGGGGTGGAAACCTTCCGTAGGATGGGGGTGGAGTTCAAATCATTTTTCCTTTATAACCTACTTTCCCAGTAAATACAGACATCCAAAGACATCAATAGTTCATTCACAAGAATGATAAATAAAAAAGCGTAAATAATGATTATATACATGAAAAATAATTCATATCCTTGTATATCAAAACAAATCAATAAGTAAAAGTTTAAAATTGTAATGTGCCTATGTAAGTGATCGTTTGATATTGATGAAAATAAATCACTAACAAAATTAACATCGTGGCAATACATATGATAAATCAGTTTTTTATATATCAATTTACTAACTCATACAGTTCATAATGCAATATTCATAGTGCAACGATTGGGCTGCAAAATACTTCAAATATATATATATATATATATATATATATATATATGTATATATATATATATATATATGTATATATATATATATATACATATATACATGTATATATTCTTGAAATGTTAATTGGCTGTAAATTAAAATTTCAAGAATATGTCTCAACATCGAACAAAAAAATCTAAATCATATATAGATGTATAAATATAATTAAATTCCGTATTATATATATTCAGTAAAACGTTTCGTCTTAAGAAGGTTGATCATAATATTAGGTCATCATAATAATTAAACATAATATTAATTAACATATTATGTTTACTGCAGTGTGAAATGGCAATGGAAAATGAAAAACACTATTGTTCACTGGATCGTGTTGGAGTTCAACTCAGCTCAAGAACCTGCCCTAATTCCACTCTATACATATATGTGTAACGTTCTTCGATACACATTTGCAAAAGTATGATATATTTACTAATATGTTAGTCATAATTCTTAACAGGCAATACATCACTTAACCCTAAAATTTGACAGTTGGACAGAAAATTTAATGGAAGTATATGCATATATATATATATATATATATATATATATATATACACGACAGCTGTTGATATAAAAAATGTACCTCTGCTGTATCATTATGTGTGAATATAATTACAAATATTAATAAATACGTTAAATTGAATAAATACCTGCAATTAAAAATCAGGTGTCTAAGTCTATATAATTATATAATATTATCGAATCATCTATCCATTGGCATATGGTGCAACAAAATTGTCTCTGCTTACAACTGCATTTCACATCATTTTATAACAGTTTGCAAATGCAAACGATGCACATGCACTGCGCAATAATGCGATCGTATTGCCAGAGTTGACAATTTATAAATTGAAGTTTTATTTCAGGATACGAAACATAGATAAAATAAGTGTATAGGAAACTTAGGGTCTGTTCGCAGTGGCAGTTTGTGACGATCCACAACTCTTCCAAACTCATTCTGATTTGTTACACTGCGCATGCGCCGTCTCATGACTGTTTCCAACGATTTGACAGGACGGTTTACATCGAACGCGACCTAACCTTCACAAACCGTTTAGTATAATTCGTTTTGTTTTTATGTTTGTTTGGGCAGTTGTTTATTTATATTTTTTTTAGCTGTATTGTTTGATATAATAATAGATTAAAAATATAATAAATAAGTTTTTTGATGTTTATTTTCATCAAATATATAAAACAGTTATTCAATTATTTATTTTTAATCGTTAAACTCCTGTAAATTTGATAAATTTATTAATCTCATACTTTATTTGAGGTTAGAAAAGTCAAGAATTAATGATTTCAAAGAATCGGCATCCATGTTCTCTGACAGTCACAAACGCATCAAACCGAGCTGACCGAACGCGTAGATAAAAATCCACAACAGTATGGGATTCAGTTTGGACACATCGAACGGTCACAACGATCTGCGCATGCGTCTGACGATTGCGGACTGTCGGTGACTGTACTCCGAACAAACCCTTAATAATAACTAATATTTTATTGACTCATGTGAATAGATAAAAGAAGGGTGGGTACTCTTCTTTTATCTATGGGTGGGTATATGGGGGTGATTCATAGACCTTATATAATCATAGACCTTATACAATTTCATTGTATAAGGTCTATGTATGGCTGCGTTCGACTTGGACGCTTACGCGCTGTGAGCGCGCCGTGAGCGCGCTTTCATCGTTCGACTTGGCGCTGTGAGTGTCACATAAGCACGCTCGTAGCATCATCGTAGCATGTTTGTAGCACATATATTGCGCTCAAACGCGCTCACGCCACGGAGGTGAGGCAGATGAAAGTGTCATGGCCGTTTATCAAAACGAATGCAAGGAATGCATAATCTAATCCTAATTTCATTCATTTTTAGTTCAATAAGTACGCAAAAATGGCGAGCTGTGCATTACAATTATTTTTTAATATTAATATTAATATTGATTAATTTTAAATTCAATTAATTTTAAATAATTTTAAATTTTAATTTTAATATTACTATTATTTAAGCATAAGCAAACCAAATTTTATTTATTTATTAATTGTTAAACTTTTTATAATCCCGCTGAATGATCCAGAAAGTAATAAAATTTACACAATTACCGTTACCGCCAGTTGCCGCCATTTTGATGCTTATTGACGCTCACACGTATTGACGCTTATTGACGTATCCAAAACGAACGGAAGTTAGTTATCGATTCTAAGCCATAGACCTTATACAATTTTGTATTGTATAAGGTCTATGTTCTGAGCGCTTATCGGCCAAGTCGAACGCTAAAAATTCGTGCTTATAAGCGTGAGCGCTCACAGCGCGTAAGCGTCCAAGTCGAACGCACCCTATATAATACATATAAGCATCATATAAGGACTATGAGACTATGAGGTCATAACTAAACAAGTATAAGTGGTCCTTACCACTCTTCTTTTATCTATGTTCTTATCCTTACCACACGCTTATTCCACTCTGGGTACTCTGCTATTTCTGGGTCTATGGTGTGTCATATTATGAGTCGCCGCCTTCTCGGCCTTCAGACATATTATTTTTTGTTTACAAACAATTATTTGTTTCTGTTATTCTTTGAAAACTATGATTTTCGACATGAATATATTAATCACTAACATCAGATAGTTATAACTAGGCATTTTTATTTTATTATAAAATTATTTATTTAGCAATAATGTTTAGGTAATATTGCCATAGCAATTCTTTCAAAGTTCAGTTTTTTTAATTAAAATTGAATAATGCTACTTTCAAGTTAATATATATGTTCTTTTTGTAGGTCATGCATTTCCAGTATTATTTTATATGTATTTCTAACAGACCTAATTTTGGTATCAAGCATAACACAGAATGTTTTAGAATTTGAAAACAGTGAAAAAATTTTGGAAGCAATAAATGATTCAATTAATTATAGAATCCAAAATTTGAAAGGAAAAGACGAAAAACCATGGTTTTCAAGTCGTGACACTGCTCTGTCTTACTGTGTCAGACCTGGAAAATGTGAAAAACTGGAATATAACATGTGTTTTAATGCCAAAATACCATATTCTTATACAAGTTTAGATTTAACTTATTCTGTTAGTCAACAACAATCGTGGGACCAATTGCAGCAATATCAAACATTGATTCATATACCAAAATGTTGGGCTGTTATCCAGCCTTTCCTATGTGCAACTTATTTTCCCAAATGTGAAAACATTAGCAATACAGAAATTGTTTATATTCCTTCTCTGGAAATGTGCAAAATAATAATGGAGCCTTGTAGGCTCGTGTACAACACAACCTTTTTTCCTGACTTTTTAAAGTGCAACCCATCATTATATTCTTCCTCCTGTAAGAATGATGTAAGGGATATGAAATTCAACATCACAGGCCAATGTTTACCACCACTAGTTAAAACTGATTCAATTAAACATTTTTATGATGGTAATATAATATACTATTATTATTGTGTTGTAAATCATAATCTATTTGTTTCCAATTACTTTTAGGTATTGATGGATGTGGGCTTCAATGTAATGATGCTTTATACACAGTGAATGAGCATCAACAGATTCATAAATTAATAGCTTGGGGTGCCACAATTTGCTTGCTTTGCAATATGTTTACCATTTTAACATTTTTAATTGATTGGCAAAATGCTAATAAATATCCAGCACTCGTAATCTTTTATATAAATTGTTGGTTCTTGATTTCATGTTTAGGGTAGGTTTACGATTGAAATACTTTTAATTTACATACAGATTAACAAATATACAATTTCAGGTTTATTGCACAATTTATACCTGGAGCTCGTGAAGATATTGTTTGCCGTAAAGATGGCACTTTAAGACAATCAGAACCTAGTGCAGGGGAGAATCTGTCTTGCGTCGTTGTATTTGTAGTGGTATATTATAGTCTGATTGCTGCAATGGTCTGGTTTGTCATATTTACTTATGTATGGCATATAAGTTTTCAGGCGATAGGTATGTATTGTCAAAGAATGGTCAAAAAATAAAAAGTCTCTTTGGGTAGCTAATACAAAAAATTGAGAAAAAATATTTAGATTATAGGGGAAGTATGGTCAAAATGACATGGTGTTTTGTTTTTTTAATGTTAATAATTTATTTAGAGATAATATAATCAGTCTCAATGATTTTTAGTCATCTTTGGTTTATTGGCTTCCAGTTACATAGTCTTTCAATTAAATAGGAACTACAATAACATTTATTCAGAAAAAATGCAACCTATTATATAACCCACATTCATATAGTTAGGACAATAATTACATATTAAAATGCTAATTTTCAAGAAGATAGTTCATAAGTGAATTGTTTTGTTTATTTAGGATATCAAGACATGAAGCTTGAGCCCAAAGGGAACAAAGCTTATATTGTAACCAACTTTTGCCTGATTCAGAGCGGCAAAGAGTTTTTTGCGTTAAATGCTTATTTTAAATATCTATTTTATTACCAGTGGATTCTTTATTCTGTTTTACGAAGTAGTTGGAGTAAAAGTTAAAATCCAATCACTATCGACAGGTTTCAATTTTCTTTTTTGCTGGTCTTGAATGGAAAGCTATTTAGAGACAACGCTCAACACTTTTCTTATTATTATTATTCATTTATTCAGTTTTGTAATACTCTTTCAGTTTTTCAACTGTTTTGTACTTACTGTATGATAATTATTCATGTTTGTTTGAAACATATTTCAAGCATTTTCTGATTATATTGTTATAGTTTTCTCGTTTATTAAATTATGTTGATGAGTTTTACTTGATGACATATCTCTTTTTTTAAATTGTCTATACTAACATGATACAGAAATTATTTTTTCAAATAACTCCCGTTTGAATTTTCTAATTACTTTATCAATAAACTCTATAAATTCTATAAATTGATTGATTTTTTAAAATTGTTAGACCTCTGTTTATTTTATATATATATATATATATATATATTTAATGTGTATTTGTTTATATAATTCAGTAACAAATATATATTTTTAAACAGGTAAAATTCAAGAGCGAATTGATAAAAAAGGAGCATATTTCCACTTAATAGCTTGTTCATTACCACTTGTTCTGACAATAACTACAATGGCTTTAAGTGAAATTGATGGTAATAGCATTGTAGGAATTTGTTTTCTTGGTTACAAAAATCACTCTATTCGCGCTGGATTGCTGCTAGGACCTATATGTGGAGTAATAATTGTTGGAGGATATTTTCTTAGTCGAGGGTTTTTAACATTGATAACCTTGAAGATCACAAGTAAAGATATTATATCTGCCCGAGCAAGCAAAAAAATTCGAGAGACTATTGCCAGAATGGGACTATGTTGTTTGCTAATGGTGGTCTTGATTATTGGAACATTCTCTTGCCATATCAATGAATTTCAAAGTACACAAGCTTGGGCAAGTGATCTGAAGAATTATATTATGTATGTAATTTACATTACACATTTTTATGTATCACGACTAATCATTTCCTGATCAAATTCTAACTTACCCATTAGCTATGTACTAATACACCCTATATTAGTACATAGCTAATAACGTACAAAAATTAAAAAAGTAGTTTTGAAATGAAACCTTGCTCTCTTGAAATAATAATGTTCACTGTAACTGAACTTTTAAAATTATAGAATATTTCTTATATAATTATAATGCAATTTAATTATCATTTTCAGTTGTCTCATCATGTATAAATATGACACTTCAAATTCTGCTGAATCATGCCGCTTAACCAGTAGACCCAGTGTAGCATTATTACAACTACATTTATTATGCTGGTTTGCAACAGGAATTATAATGTCATCTTGGGTTTGGACTAAATCATCAGCTGAGGCTTGGAAAAGATATATTAGAAAGTATGTAATTCATAATTTTATTTATTTAATATATGTAATAGTGATTGATTACAGCATATTGATATATTATACATTTAAACTGGTTTTGAATTGAACAGATTGTAAATTAACTTTTTAATAACGTTTTATTAACATCTGTTCATTATTTTCATTATTTACTTAAATTTTTTATTTGTGACAGTGTGCAGAAGATGTTTTCTTTCATTTAATAAGTTACCACCCTATAAACTTTTCTTGGGTTAAAGTATAGAAATTGCAAAAAATCTGATTGAAATGATTGAAACTAAGTGTAAGTGTCATTTTGCCTAATGGCAAGTTGCATGAACTTTGCGATATTTTGTACATATTTTCCAAATATGTTATTATTGACAAATGGTTTAAATTAGGCTTGCAACGAATAGTATATTCGGCAAAATGCCGAATACCGAATATTCGGCATGCTTCAAAGACCGAATACCAAATTTTTGGCAGGTTTTTGGCGCCTATGCTCGTTTGTAATAATGTAATTACTATCAGTAATTGTTATATTACTAACGCGCTACATGTTTATTCAAGTTTTATGCCTAGACTTGCAATTACTATTTGGATACTCTTTGTTATTTGGAATGTTTAGCACCAATTATATTATTTGGTCGAATACCGAATACTTGAATACCACATGTGATAGTGAAATAAATGGTAATATCATGAAAAAGCGATTCTATACATATATGCATAGCTGGGCATTAACTCGTTAATCCGTTAATCGTTAATTAACGAAGTTAACATTTTGATTAACGGATTAACTTTTAAGTTAACTTTTGAAAATGTTAACGGACACGTTAACTTCCGTTAAAATGCCAGAAGTCCGTTAATCGTTAATCCAATGCCCAGGACCGTGCCTGGCCAGCGTGCAGTGCGTGCACCGCCAAATGAAAAAAAGAACAAATTCAAAGACGGCCATAACAAAAAATGGTCGAAATAAATAGCTGTTGCATTAAAAGTCTACTGAATTAAAAGGCGGCCAAATTAAAAGACTGTTGGATTAAGAGGCGGCCAAGCTCAAAGTCCGCTGAACTCATTCGCTGCCGTAAAGTCCGCTGTATATATCTAAAAGACCAAAATTACCGTAGTAAAAATCAGCCAAAGGCGGCTCTATTGAATGCGACTCTGTTTCTAAATAATTTATAAGTTATAAACTTCTTGGTGTAAGTGGCAACCTTGCCTAAATCAAGTTGCATGAAGTATCCAACATGTGTTAATAATCGACTTAACAATGAAAATATATTAATTCATGAGTACATTGCAATGTGAAAAACTATCGCAGATTATTCAATTTTGTACAATTTTTTAAAAATATTAGTTATGTGTAATAAATAGGTTAAAAATTACATATTATGAACAAGAAACAAACTGTAGTAAATTAAAAACAAGATCCAAATTTCCAAAGCAATTTGTTAATCAATAACTGAAAAACGACTCGTCGATTATTGACAAAATTTAATCAACAAGATTCTCAAATGGAAAATTTGTAATGGTTTTTGAATTTTTAAAATCAATTCACTAATTAAAAATTTGAGACTTTTTGAAAATTCTAAAGGCAAAACTAAGCAGCAAGAGTGCTTATCGAATTTACGAATTTTGACGATTTTTCAAATGGGATTGTGCATTTTTGAGAAAAGGTCGACTAAAGATGAAATTTTGACTCACGTAAAAAAGCGCCGCTCATTTTTGCAATCTTTGATAGTACATATTTTAAAAATTAAAATGACTTAATGTGGGTCGAAATATTTAGTTATCTTAGAGACCATGATCACTAGCGCCAAAAAAGTTTTATGAATATCATCGTAAAGCAATATTCACCAATTAAACACGAAGAAACGAACCGACCGATCTCTTAGAACTAATCAGCACGATTCCTAAATGATATCTTTCAAACAGTTCCTGAATTTTTAAAATCGATGCAGAATTTTTGGCTAAAACGTGTACAATAAATTTTATATTTTTCTGTTGATTAGAAACAGCTTGGCCGATCGTCGCACAAAACTGACAGGCGCTAGTCATTATCTAGTTACATCAAATGACTTTTAAACTTTTGAATTGGATTTAACCGTTTTTGAGAAAACGTTGTCGAAAATTCAAAAATCGGCTTTCAAACGATTCAGAATGACTTAAAATGTCGAGAAAACTTGAAAATTACAAGACGATTTTTTTCGTGAGAACATATTGGATATTTTCCTATTATGCTATTTTTAAGGGCGGCCATTTATATGCTCGCACGCAGGCGGCCAAATACCCAGGCACGGCCCTGCCAATGCCTACTATTTACCGCACGGCACAGCTTTAGGCCAATGCCTTATTAAATGACATAGAGAAAAGATTTGGACCACTCGTGAATGATGAACAGTGCGCCAACATGTTCAAAAGACTTGTTCAACGATTCATAAATCAATTTATTAAATACAATACTGCTATACCCTCAAGCGCTGCAGTTGAACGTTTGTTTTCCACGGGTAAAGACATTTTGACACCAAAACGAGCCTCGCTTTCAGACGAGAACTTCAACATGTTAATGTTCATGAAGAGAAATATGCACCTAACACCCGACGCTTAACCTGTCGCGCGTTTCCTATTTTTTGCAAAAAAACTCTTTCCCTTTATTTAGAAAAAAATTCTTGTAAAAACAATATGCAATCATAAAAACAGAAAGTTGACCAATAGCGTTATTATCACGATGTGTGCATAAAGCGCGTCGCGCCATTAAGGGGTTGAATTACACATTTGAATTATACAAGTATTTTGTTTTATTCATAACCTATTAACTTCCAGAACCTAAACCAATAAGTTTTTTAAGTTCACTAACGCAACGATATAAAAATGTAATTTTACACATATTAACGGATTAACGATTAACGTTAACTTGCGTTAATTATTCCGAAATGTAACGCTTTAACGTTTAACAAAGCTAACTTTTTTTGTAGCGGATTAACGATTAACGAAGTTAACTTTTTGATTAACGGTGCCCAGCTATGCATATATGTAAATGTATTTCCAATTATTTCTTTCATAAACTTTTAATATTTTGTTTTATAAACTCAATATTATTTCTTATATATTACAAAATTATATATAACAAAATAAATAAAAATGATCAAAAATATAGTTTGTATATTTTGCGATAAAAAAACAATTATAATTCTTTGTTTGAAAATGCTTAGATTGATTATAATGAATGACTTTAAAGTATTGATACATTATATTGATATATTGATAACACATGTGTGTAACAATTGAATGATTCATATTAAATAATTTAAACATGTAACAATAAAGTATCTTGTGAATATTCAGAAAAAAGTTCTTCATGTGTTCATTGATAATGTCAAAAGTCGATAAAGTTTAAATTATTATATATACAATAACGAAATCATTTCTTCATATCATATTATATAAACAAAACACTTTCAAAGACAGATCCATCGCGAGTTCTTTATGGCATAAAAGATAGAACACTAACAATGCTGTCGCTGAGCGGCGGCGGCGGCGCCTTTGATTTTAACTATTCGGTTAAAAAATATAATAATCGCCGAATATTAATAATGGTGCCGAATACCGAATAGTCACCGAATATTCTGTACAAGCCTAGTAAGCCTAGAACACGCGACTAACACATACACGGAGTATTTTCTGAAAGCGCGGCCGATTAATCCAGACTTCAATTAATTAAGTTATTTCGAATAATTTTTAAATCATTAAAATCTGTCCAGCCTCGAAAATGAACATATTCACATATCTTTTATGTTTCAAACGTTTTTGAACATTTTGACACGTCTTAGGAAAAATTTTGCCTTAAGGCAAGTTGCATGAACTTCTAAATGTGTAATAATTGACTTAATCAATCGGAATTGAGATTTAGCATACCATAATTATAATTATTGCGGGTTTTTTGCAGAAAATTTGATTGTGAAATCGAAGAACCATTGAAACTTCAGAAGCATAAAGTTATAGCCCAAGCATTTGCAAAGAGAAAGGAATTTCATGATGCTGGCAGGCTTTCAATAACCTTTCATAATACACATACTGATCCCTTGGGTTTAAATTTTGAATTAAATTCTGTTGCAAGCCATGACTTTAGCTCTACATGGGCTAATAATTTACCAAGATTTGTGAATCGACGATGCGCCTTAACATGTGGTCCAAATACTGGATCTGCATCATCTAGTCATTGTGGAAATCACAGAAGAAATTCCTTAGATTCTGAAATAAGCTTTAGCGTGCGTCATGTTTCTGTTGAATCTCGAAGAAATTCACTTGATAGTCAGGTATTAATTTAGTTTTAAGCATTGTTTAATTACTTAAGATTTAAAATCCTAATTACTTAAGATTTAAAAATAACTGATTTTACATAATTTATTCATGGATAAATATTAACAGATATCATTCAAAATTGCGGAAATGAAGACGAAAGTTGCAAGTCGAAGATGCTCCAAAGGAAAACGCATAAGAAAACGAGATTTTTTCAGTAAGAGGAGTAACAGAAACAGTTCAGTTGTCATGCGTCGAGAAAGTTCAACTAGTTTAGAAACTCAAATTGGTGCACAAATTATTAAAGTTTTAAATGCTGATCATAATTCAAGACCAAGCCTCAAGAGACGAACTGGAAATGCTGGATTAGATTCAGATAATATAAATAGTTTATTGTGTGATGGCAAATTAGTTTTGCCTTTTCTGCACAATCAGGGATTAACAACAAGTGATGATGAATGCCATTCAGTTACTTCATTAACTATTAAAGATAGTCGTTTGGATGTTGTTTTAAGGCGGAAATCTCACATTTCGAGTGATGATAACTTAAATCAAGTCAGCATCAATATTGAAGAATACCACAGTAGTGATGATAAATGTTCTAAAAATTATGAAAAAGTGATCCTGCCAATGAAAAATGTATAATGAGTAGTTCTCATAAAGATCGAAAAGAGAAGAAGGAAAAATTACTAAAAGTACTTCAAAGTATATTAGAAATAAAAATTAATAAACCTTAGAAAGAACAGAAAGAGTTTGAATGATAAGGTTTCACGTTCTAATAAACCAATAGAGAGTGAAAGTGGTGCTGATCATGATCTATGTGAATCTAGAGCACCTAAGTCTATAAAAAAATCAAGTTCTATTTCATCATCAGATTCGTACTGTTCAGAACTTTCGCCATTAGCTGTTCAGAGTTCTTTTTCTGGTATATCTGTGGGTAAAACAAACTCTAGAAACAGTAAGTTAAGTTGTGATGTAGGTATTCAAGCAAATGCTCATGAAATTGCCACACAAACTATGTCTTCTATGAAAGAAAATGGATCACATACAGAAATAATATATAAGTCAGTTGAAGATTTACATGGATCTCTAGAGATAATTAGTAAGATGAAGCTTCAAAATACTCTCATACAAAGAAGTCAAATAATAGAAAAAATAGTGTTAATGTTGAAAGTGAATCAGAATGTACTCATTTATTGTTACCATCGACAAAACCTGTTATAGTGCAAAAAAGAAGCATGATACCATTTCAAATATTGGACAAAGTGAAACTGACAAATTAAAACTTTTGTTATTGCCTGCTAAATAAATATGTATTTTCCATGACTGGTAATTGAAATAGGTGAATGTAGATACATCTATTGATAAAAAAGTATATATATATATATATATATATATATATATATATATTTTATATATTGTATTTTTATATTTGGATACTCATTACATATATTATTTATAATTAATAATTCATTACATATCATGTCAAAACAATTTATAGAACTGAAAACTGTAAATACACATTATTTTTATACTGAATATTAACAAAGTTTATTCATAAATAAAATGTATTTTAAACATAATATAAAATATTAATTTATATAATGAAAAACTACAAATTGCTGGAAGCTATTTATCATAAACTTCATAACTTTTAAGATATCATTTTTATATATATATATACATATATGTATATTTGAAGTATTTTATAAATCCCAATCGTTGAATTAAAAGAAGATACTTCAACATGTATTAACGTCAACAAAACTATTAATATATATGTTATATATATTATGGTTTTTCACATGGTAAAAGATATATTATTAAAAACAAAAAAGCTTTTGTTTATAATTCAAGTCCCATTTTGACCTTTTAGTAGATAAAACAGGCAAAAATTTGATACAATAGCATTTGCCAAATGGAAGAAGATTTTATTTCACATTTTTAGATTATGTTAATCTTAAATTTAGAAGTGCAGCGTTAAAGCAAATAATAATTGTTAAGAGAAATTACTATTTCTCCCGACAAGCTTGATTGAATGCATTTTCTTTTGGTGGGTGTGAGAATTGCAAATTGATTTTGTATAAGTATATGCTTGGATTTTTAAGCATATTGCAGAGAGTAATTATTGAAGTTGTTAAACTGAAGTGCTGAAACTATTCTTTTGTTCAATATTAATTGTAAGTTAATTCAATAACATTATTAACATACAAAAATTTTAAACAATTGAAAACGAACGTTTAAACACAAAATGGAAAAGATTTATTTTCATATAAATAACAAACCATATTTCAATACACAATATTATAGTACATCACAGAGTGATAGCAGCACAATCTATATTTATGTTCTATTTACATTTAGTAAGAATAATGCACTTGTATCAAAAGGCTACAGTATATCAATTAAACACTTACTACTTATTGTTTAGTGCTTTTCAATGCTCTTAATTCTTTTCTCCATATGAAGTTATTTATTTTCTCTCCTAATATGTATAAATACTGAAAATGCAAAGCTAACTGCAAAAAATATGATTCTGTTGTGGTAAATTCAAAACTGTTAAAACTGGATATACCAAACACCCGAATAATATTTTATAATATGTAGCCAAATTAAATAAGTCAACATTCAAAACTGTTAAAACTGGATATACCCAAACACCCGAATAATATTTTATAATATGCAGCCAAATTAAATAAGTCAACATGAATATGAGTGAACCAGTTAAACCTGATTTTCGAGAAGGATTTCTTCTAAATGTCAATACATTTCTAATAAAATGAAAATCATTATATTTGTGTGCATTACATGATTCAACCAGCTTGGAAAAAAGCATCAAAGCTTTTGGGAAACACGAGCTCCCTGTCAATAGCCATAATGTCCAAAATGTAATTCCAACATTCATTGCAACAGGAAATGCAAATGCTCCATCATGTAGTCTTTCAGGCCTCGCAGAAAGGATTTATGCCTTACACGAGTTTCATTTGAACCAGCAAAGTCATTTAATACACAAACGTGAAATATAAGGCTTGCAGAACCTGAAACAAAATACGAATCAAACGTAATTCAATAGATTATTTAAATGACAATACTAACGGCATCAATAAATGTCAGATATTTGAATTTTCCACCGAACGGATTACCCATGACATGAACGCTTTGCGGGACGTGTACAAAATTCCAATCATAGTAACAAGCAAACCAATATTGTGTTGCCGCAATAAAATGGATTAACGTGCGCATTGCACCATAAACACTTTGGCCCCACGTACCAGCACCAATACAAACTGTCATTTTAAAGACAAGACTCAGATATTTTTAACTTGCTAATGTTAACCAATCACGATTTTATTGTACAATGAAAATGAGATCGTCGTGACGTTAAAACGCAAGTCCACGTACAAAAAATTAACAAACTATACGCATTTATGCTTTAATCAACGATTCTCAATCATTTTATTTGCCACTACTATTTGTACGCATAGCATCTTGACCATGCATTGACCCGAAACAAAACATTTTGAAGTTGAATACAAAACGAATTTGACGTTACCAACATAGACCCTTCTTTTATCTTTGCATAGACCCTATGACTATATTGACTAGACATATTTTTTCATCTTATGATCTTTGATTTTTGTGATTATTTATCTATGGCTTCGACTTACTGTTCCATAGATAAGAAAGAGCATAGATAAGGGAATAACCATAGATAAGTAAACATAACGTAAAAATCACATACATAAATAAACATAAAGACAAAACATATCCCCCTAAACCCTATATTTTTTTATTTTAATAATTTTTACAGCTGTCCCGAAACGGACAAGTCAAATATTTGACATAAAACTGAAAGTGTTATCTATTGTTGATTAATGCAAAAGAAATTTATTAATAATTCATTATTATATCCTTTAGAATGTAATATATAAGAAACTATTGAATTTGATCGACTTGAAAAATCATAGATTAGCGCATTACTTTAATTATAGACGTTGTTTTGTTAAGCAGGGGATATTCATTTGAAGAAAAATTAAATCGCTAACTTATAAGCCAAGCCCTAGCAAAACATGTTATGCACTACCACGTAATAAACAAACCAAAGTCAACGTTCAAGTTATTAAGTTTACAACTAAAAGTGTTGAACGTTTTACTAACTACCATCATGCTTATTATCTATTTAACCATAGATAAACAAGTATGTATGTATGTTATTGTTACTTATCTATGTATGTAACCATAGTAAACAGTATACACACCCCCATGTATGTAACCATCACATGGTAACGACTTTTTTCTGCGCTATTTTATTTTAACTTTTGTGGTTTACTGGGCTAGTTACAGTTGAAGCCATGGTGCTGCTTGATATTATTATATTGTTGTTCGGACGTATTTTTATTTTATTATATTGGCTATGAAGGTGACGATCACCATGACATTTAGCTTTTATACGGGATGGTTGCTACCCCTGGTAAAGGAAGTAGCGGAGTTCTTGATGGGATTAATAGTTCACTTCTAAAAGCCAAGCCCGCGAAACAACATGTGTAATAAAAATTAATAGTGTTTAATACAGTCCATAGCTACAAGGGTTAAATTACAACGTCACTACCTGAGTTATCGAAAGAGAGTTTTAATAAATTTTATAACCACGTGGCGGAAATACAATTGTCTACAGACGCAACCAGAGATTATTATATTGTCTTGTCTATGATGCAGTCTGAGATTTGCCATCATGTCACCATCATGGTTAATTTTTTTTGTCACTATAATGATATAAATGGACTAATATTAGTACTTTAAGTGTATTGCATTTTTTGGGCATTTTTTGGCGAAAACAACCCAAACCATCAAAATCTTTCAAGATATACCTTAATCAAAGTTTACAAACATAATCAACATATTTCCATCATTTCATCTTTAATTGGCATGCTCTGTAAAAGTAGCCGATGTATAAATTAATTCAGGCTAAATAAATAATTAATATAAGTAAATGCATTGTTTAAAAGTGTACTATAACCCATTTAATTGTTTAAGTTTTTTACAGATATCTGCTGCTGCTATTAAATATGATTTAATTTTCCGAAAAAAACTTCTGTTTTAATTTTTTATTTAATTTTCATATATTTATTTTACAATTCAGGAAGTATAGATATTAACTTATAAAACTATTCCTTTTCAAGAACTATAACTTATAGAATTTTACTTAATCATAAGGAATAGAAAACGATAGAAAACCGCCCCCATCTCTTTCCCTTACAGTAACATAAACATTTAGCGTGATTCTCTTTATTTATATCATAATTATATCTCCTTTATCATAACTTATATCTCCTTTTCAACTTCCCTAAATTAAAATCAAAAATGACCACAATGATGTCAACAAAAATCATTTAAATTTTCAAGTATCGCGTTTTGCATCTACTATCCAGTTTTTTGTTTTGTGGATAAGATTATGGCACAAAGGTACACAAGCGTTTCCATTATGTAACTGAACACTAACTGACTATAGTCATGAATTAAAAACTTAAAAAAATTAAATATAGCTTGCATTTATGATATAAAATTATTAAATACTTACAAGACACCATTGAGTTAGGAATATACTGCGCCCTTTAAAAGGTGCTTGTTCCCAAACTTTATTTCTTTTGGGAATCGAACATAAAGTTGATCATAAATAATTCCAAAATAATAGTGTAACATAATCAGCACATGTAAAATTTTAACAACACAAGAATTCGCCATTTTGTTATTTGTAATAAAATATATTATTAAGTTATAATCAATTAATTGAATGTGTACTCGTGATTATTCAAACAAAATCTGATTAATTTCAACACACTGGAATGACTAGTAATTTATAACTGGTATACTGCACTTCACGTGAATCAAAGTTGTAACAACGACTCTTAAATGATATAATACTTATTGAGTAATTACATTCACTTTCTACCGATGTTCAAAAAAGCAACTTTCAACATTTTTGGAAATAATTACTATAGACCAAAACGGTCTTATCTGAATGAAAGCGTTATTAGAACTGAAATCAATACGAATCAGGACGTATAGTAGTCACAGTAAAAAGTGCAAAGGCTAACCATGACCTTGTGCGTCAATTCATCTAATCATATATAAAACGCTTGATAATGATGAAATAAAAAATTAAAAATAAATAGAAATATTGCCAGTAAATCAGATGGATAAATTGTTAAATTTAAGTTTACATATAAACATCAACACACACACACACTTATATATATTATATATATATATATATATATATATATATATATATATATATATAATATAAATTAATAAAGTTGAAAAAAATTTGTCTACAATATTTAAAAGTAGAGGATAAAAACATGTACAACAAAATCCATAACAAAAGTATTTTCCTTCGTTGTTAGTTTTTCTGGCACTGTTGTTTAGTTTACGAGTCCTTGATATAATTTCTAACTATACGTTATTTAATTAGATGTGTTGTTAATTTTGAATTAGATTCAACATTTTTTGGGTGAGGTAAAAGAGACCAACTGAAGGTGTAAAAATGAAAAATAGTAAATAAAACTGAAAATTAAGTGTAAAAAAGCAATTTTATAAGAGATAGACATAGTCAGAGAATTGTTCGTTTGACATGCGATATATGTTGTGTTGAAATTGGTTTGGTTTTTGCAATATAATTGCTCAAAGTCAAATTGGACTTTTGTGCCCTGCCCTACCCTATATTACACACACACACACACATATGATATATATATATATATATACAGGGCCGGTCCTGCCTTGCATGCGAATCATGCAAAAAATGCGGGCGCACGCCTTAGGGGGCGCCAAAACGAGATTCGGAAGTGAAATTTATAATATATTCACATTTTTTTTAATATAAAATCTAGAATACTTAATACATTACAATAAACAATTTAACTTCTATGATTACGGATGAGACACAAAAAGCATATTTAGTTTGCAATGTGATATCAGTAGAAACAATTCATTATTCTGCAAATTAGTAAATTATTGTTCTGCTTGTGTTTAATGTACTTATTAAATTTTTCTTCGTTTGAAGTTACCGTGTAATCGAAAAAGAAATGATCTAGTGTTCATTCCCATAAGCTCAAACCTGCGAAAGATTAAATTAATTATTGGGCATTATTGACGAAAATTGCGAGCTGAATTAGTTTGAACGGAACTTGTTAAAAAATAGATACAAATTATAATAGAGAAAAGTGGAAAATGGAAGTCAGTGCTTAGAAAATGGATTGTTTATCCGAGAAATTGAATTGTAACTTTTGTTTTTGTTTCAAATGTTCGTATCTGATGAACTTTGAACGTTGAAGACATGCGTGGTTATGGTTATAAAAAAATCCAAAAATGACTTTGGAACAAAAATTGTTGAGCCATTTTCATACCTAATGGTGCCTATACTCTAAATTTAATTATTAACTATGCAAAAATAATACAGATACAAATACAATCAGTTTTTTTTTAATATTCAGGAAATATGTAATTTCTTTGCATCTTTTACAGATCTTTGATTAATACTTTTAAAATTTGTTAAAAATTTAACTTTAAAACAACAATCTGAATCTCATAGTGTAGTGAATATAAAGATAGTGAATATAAAGATGAATCAATTCGACCCTTAATATCCCATTATCAATTCGATCCCAATAAGGAGAGGTTTACGATGCACTTTTTTTTATTGTAAATACTGAAAATCAAAATAAAATTTAGAAAATCCTGCGTATAATACGATGTGTTATGTTTAAAAATGAAAGGCTAGTTTTTTTTGCACTTTTGGCACGATTTACTTAATCGAATAAATCGCATAATAAATAAGTAGTAAGTTCAAATGTTAATAATGTTCAAAACCCAAACACTTATATTACTCATATGTTAGAAATACTTGAAAATTTTAAAATGTTTGATTACCATCAACCCGCAAATTGCCTCGATTTTCTAAATAAATTTAAAATCGTGTATTTTATACGCTTTTAAATTTTATCTAATTTTTTATTACGATTGAAAATTAATTGAACAATGTACGTAAATATTTATATACTTTTAATGATAAACTATTAAACAGTTAAATTATTAGGGGGGGGGGCGCAAGAACAAATCTTGCATGCGGGCGCTGAGGACCCAGGACCGGCCCTGCATATATATATATATATATATATATATATATATACAGTGGTGTGTTGTGCTAATATTTTTTTGCCGGAACGCTAAAATTAGAAAACGGTTCAAAAACCGGTTTCCATGTTTGTTCCGATTCCTTTCGAAAAGGAAGAAATAAAAAATCATTACAAAATCCATTTTGTGCACATATATGTATGTTTATTACAATAATAGGAACGTTTAATAAAAATTAGTTAAATTAAAATTTATAAAATTCACTTATTAAATCAATTTTGAATGTAGCAATTATTTTAAAACCTTTTTGCCGGCTCAAAAATGATTTGCCAGAGCGACGTTCCGGTGCGTTCCGGCTCGACAACACCACTGTATATATATATAATATTATATATATAATATATAAATATATACAGGGCCGGTCCTGCCTTGCATGCGATGCATGCAAAAAATGCGGGCACAATCCTTAGGGGGCGCCAAAACGAGTTTCGGAAATTAAATTTATAATATAATATAAGCTTTGAAAAAAAGTTCATAATTTTCAGAAAATTTCAACATACATATAAAAAAAGTTTTTTAAAGGGCATTTTTTTCATTTTTCTAAAAATTTTAAAGCTTTTTATAAAATGCAATTTTCAGTACTAGAAGTTCCAGTAATTTGGCTTAACGAACAACGCCACTAGTCACTAGTTTAATTTTTTTTGCGCTATAACCTTGGAAGTGCACAAATTTGTCGTCTTAAGAGGGTTCGTGATCTGAAAAGCATATATTTCTTAAACTTTCAGCTCATTTACGAAACTTTATTTTAGCCAAATTGCCACATTTGATAATAACTTATTAACTGTTATTTGATAATCTACGTTCGAAAAAGGAGGCAAGGCAAAATAATAAATTTTAATAATCGGTTATTTGGACCCAAATTTTGCTTTGCAATCGTATCATGTTTTGTTAATTATATTTCTTGAAATAAATAATGTTATTAAAAAATATTAGTTAATTACATTGTATAGTATTTTTTTCTCACTATCCAAATTTTGCCGCCCCCAAAAATCTGGCGCCTACTGTATAGTGTTAGAAATATTAAGGCAAAGTATCGATACTGAGTACTGAAAAAAGAATCGAGCCAAAATATCGATACAAAAAAGTATCGTGGCAAAAGTATCGATACTACTCAGTATCGAATATTGAGTACTTTTCATCCAAATCAAACATAAGTGCAAAAAAGATATTATGATAAATTCTATTGCCTATATTTGATGCTTTTAAATCAGCATCATTTTCCATATTTTGAGAAGTTTAAAACAATAATTTTTTATACTAATTTCAAATTCGATTCACTTCAAAAAGAAAAATACTTAACAATTATAAAATAGTATCGTTTTGTGACAAAAGTATTCATTTATGAATTTAGTATCGACTAATTTATATCAGAAAGAAAAATACTCAAAAAATTATAAAATAGTATCGTTTTGTGACGAAAGTATTCATTTATGAATTTAGTCTCGGCTAATTTATATCAAAAAGAAAAATACTGAATAATTATAAAATAGTATCGTTTAGTGATGAAAGTATTCATTTATGAATTTACTATCGACTAATTTATATCAAAAAAAAAAATACTCAATAATTATAAAATAGTATCGTTTTGTGACAAAAGTATTCATTCATGAATTTAGTATCGGCTGATTTATATCAAAAAGAAAAATACTCAATAATTATAAGATAGTATCGTTTTGTGACGAAAGTATTTATTTATGAATTTAGTATCAAATAATTTATATCAAAAAGAAAAATAATCAATAATTTTAAAATAGTATCGTTTTGTGATGAAAGTATTATGTTATTTAACAATAGATCAGGTACAATAACCATCCTTTTAACCCGAAAGTAAACTGCTAATTGTAAAAATTAGAGATATGATCAATTGTTAATTGTACCGTCTTGCACGGATATGAAAATCCTTAATAATGTGAATGAAGAAATACTTAAGGTTTATATCTCTATTCACATACACGACGACTTATCACAATCGACCCGTATAGAAATGATTTCATCGAAAGCGATTGACGCACAGTTCTGCCGCAACGCTTTTCCGTTGTATTTGTATGGATTTACACCGTTGTCTCGCCTAAAAAAGTTTTACTTCAGAAATATAAAAAAAATGTCGTGACGGCTAACTTCTACCACTTGGCTTCAATCAAAATATCCGAAATTAATACCATCAATCAAACTTTGATGACAAAAAAAATGATTTTAAAAGTGGCACCTAGTACCACTTTTTTAAAACATTTTAAAACAATTTTAAAACGGACATTTTAAAATAAACCTGCGTTGAACTCATATGTAGCCATTTCCACACTCTGAAGTGTTTGACGACTATTCTTAGATATTGCAAAAAAAAACACTATTCATCCACAAAATATTATGTTTATGTCTGGCGCTAAGGGACGACTAAGGGACGACAGACATTTTCGTTTATTTGGTGGTGCCTACTAAAATTGTTTAAAAGATTTAATAATATTCTATCATTTTACGGATAACAATCAAGTACTATTTTATCTTAGCATAACACACAAATGTAAAGCATAAATATACTAGAATTACTTCCATTGATATTTAGGTGACGCCGAGATTTTGCGCCTAAAACAGCAAACGGTTGCTCGCGCCGTGGTCGTATGTGTCACATGCGAGGCTTGGCGTTTGATCTTGTACCCCTTTTACGTTTATTTTAAAATGAATAGATTTATACTCGCTTAAATAATTCGTGTTAATAGAGTGTCCGGAGTTATGTGCCGTCCAACGTTACGGAACTTTCCTCTACTTGGCGGGCCGCAGAAAAACATCCGGCGGGTTGCTCATCCTTGTTCTGAATGTTGCATAAATATTTTTGATAGATGTATCAGTCAATTCAAGCAAAACGAAACTGTGGTAAAAACGTGGCTGGTAAATTCTAGTACCGGGTGCAATCCCAACGGTTATTGATAGTCATTGATTTCAAATATGATCTCAAGTAAAAAAGAACTTTTTGTGGGCCTAGTTGTAGTAGCAACATACCACTTCCATGAAAAAGGTACTCGGATTGTAGTCCTGTACTCTATAGCGAAAAGATAAAGAAAAGTCCTCATCGTTACGAGCTAAAAAACTGGCACAAGGTCAAAGATAAAAAAATTAGTTTTTTTGCGATTTTCAGCTAAATGGCCAGTTTTATCGCAAAATCACCTGAGACAAAATTGTAGAGCATAAAATTATCGACAAAATTATTAACTCATAGGTGGCATTTAAACGTACTTTTCGAAGTGATATATATTTGTATACATAAAGTATTGATACATATATGTCAATAAGTGATTCTACTAAGGGTCCTCCATATTATCTTTGGGCAGCTTCTTCTTGTATTATTCTGTTTTATAAAATCAATATGAAGATCGTCGTGTAAAGTTTTATTACTAACAAACCACGGAGCATCAGTAATCTGCCTTAATATTTTCGATTGGGCACGTTGCATTAACGCTATGTTGGATTTGCTTGCACAGCCCCACAATTCACCTATGAGGTTGTGTGCTTAACGCGTTTTTTAAGTGTTTTCCGCAGTAGGCCTATTTTATGGTTTTGTTGTGATTTTGTTTGCTTTGGAACTATTTCAAAATAATATTTTGTATAAATTTCGGTTGGTAAAAATAAAGGTGGTAATTATAAAAAAACAGCTAAATTTATTTGCCGAAGTCATAATTTTCAAATGTTTCTACTTCCTCTTCTTCTTCATGTTCTTCTTCTTCTCTTTGAGTATAAGTAAATTGACCCAATAGCGATTCCTCGTTGGTATCATAGCACTCTTCTAAAGTTGCCCAACATTAGAACACGGTCATTAGGAAACAAATAAGTCCATTTTTGCAACCACATTTGACATTACATCTTTTGTTGCAAAATAATGTATTAAGAAGTTTCTCTGTCGCTGGAAGAAGTAATGTTTGTACTGGCTCCAATGCGTTGTCGACCAACTTCAAACCCCAGTCTTTTGGGTCCAGCTGATTACCAAACCATACTTGAACTTGGTAATATACCCGAAAAAGATCTTGATAGGCAGCTATTGAGGTTGAAGGAAGATAAGCTAATTGTACTTGTTTTTTATTGGGAGTATTTTTAAAGAAACACGCGTATCAAAACTTATCTAAGCAAGTTGTTTTGTTAGGATCTCCGTACATAGTCAGTAGAAAGCAAATTCGGAAACATTTATTTTAGACATTTTATTTTGCTGTTTTTCAACAATTTGTCATCTTGTCCTTTTTACCCCATATTCGTGGTAAATTGGGGGCAATCAGGTTCATTGTCATATTTTAAATTTTAAAGGAATTTTAGAAATAATAGCTACATTATTTTGCCAATGCAAAATATAAATATAACTCTGTATATAACCTTAATCTGGTATTTTGCCGCTATGCGTGTTGGCAACCCGCTACATATTTATCAGCAGAATTGGAATAACTATTTATTTAATTTATCTCTTTGAAAAAAGCTTTTTTTAACTTAATTTTTATTTATTTACTATTATTTGTTATTCACACCTTTGTCAGGATAAAGGTTCAGTTGATGTTTTTACCCCACCTAGGATTAAGCTTTTATAGAGGTTATGGCTGGTGTACATTTTTTCCCTCTTCTTACAAATATTGTTGTTAAAATTTCTTGTAACTTCACTTGTTTTCAAGATGTCGGTGGTGACCTTTTTATCAGCAGACCTTTAAGAACAGCTGTACCCTATACTCATAAATTATATAATTATCAAATATACGTTTGATGCACTCTGGCTTTATATAAAACTTACATTTCATATTTTTTGTGACTCAAAATATTATTATTTTAGTAAAATGTTATATGTGATTGAAAATTGTGCTGAAACTTTTTCTTTTAATCTTTTTGTATGTCTGTAGAGAAATATTTTTATTAAGAAAAAAAATTCTACAATGGTCGCACCCGCTTGTATAGATCACTTACACACATTGCTTAATCTTGCGAAACAAATCGGCAGAATCGATTCCGCTCTGTTAATTCATTTAAACTGCTTCGTCAATGAAAATAATATGCCACGTAACTTTGAAAAGATAAGACTTACAAATAGTTTAATTAACTTTCCGTAGAGTCGCAAAAATCTAAAATAAATGTACTATATACTTAAAAATGAATGTACTATATACTAAAAAAATAGATGTATTGTGTATATTTGAGCAGCTAGAGGATATAATGTAACAGGGTTAACTAGTAACAGGCGTTTTCAACAGGATAGTAATAAAATATAATAACAGGATAATAATAAAATATTTTTTGTCCCGATTGGACATGTGAATGATCCTGCATATTAAACGCATAGCTACTGTCCCGCAAGACAACGCAATATACAGAACTGTGCAGATCCGTCATTTTTGACATAAAATTGACGAAAATTTTCGGTTTTCGTTATTATTATCAACTTTTTTTAAATTCTATATAAATTAATTCTTAACAAATATATCAATATTTGATAATGTGATAACTATTTCGGTGATTTCTAACTTGTTAAAATAGTTATCTTGATTATTGTAAAACATTGCATCTGGGGTTAGTTGAAACAAAACTTTGAGGCTAGTTAATAAAAATTAATTAAATTATTTTTTCTTGATTGGTTATAGGAAAAGCTTCAGCAACTATCCATCTTTATTTCGTAGAATCATAATCAATGGATCTCAAGATATATTAAGCAAAAAAAACTGTTACAACCAACCCCAAGCTCTCCTATGTATGTTCTGATACTATTTTCTGTCGACAATTTCGAGAGCACGGATGAACCGATTTGGATGATTTAAAGAACATTCGATTTTTATTGATAGTAAGTTTTGCTAATTAGTTCTTGGCAAAGGCAAATCAAGCCGATTCGAAGATACTGCGCAAAAAATTCTTAAAATACTTTGGTAAGAAAAGTCCAGCGGTTATATACATGCAGTAAAAAGCACAAAAACCGACATTTGGTAGTCAAAAATTATCATTATACATTAGCACATCGAACTTTCAGATATTTTATAGAGATTTTAATAACAAGTACAAATTTTGTTGTCATTTCTGTGAGTTCCGTACCAATAATTATTATGTTTATCGTTCGTCGAACCATTCGACGCCTAATTTATAAGCGCTTATATCAAAAATACGAATGATGAAACTTACAGTATTTATAATAATCTATTTGAAAACATTTAATAAAATTGTTATTAATCATTGATCAATTTTTATTGATTATTGATTATTTTTGTTCTTCGAAAGTTTAATTAAGGTAACTTAATTTTCCTTTAGTTTTAATATACGTTTTCTTTAATTAGTTTTAATATATTAGTTTCCTTTAATTTATATACATTTCAAATCTATTTCAATAAAATATTCTCGCTGTTTTAAGAACTATATGTTTGAACAAAGTTTTGCTTTGCGTAAGTTTTCAATGAAATAACTCATTTTAATATAAATACTAGATATTGCGTAATTCATTCAAAACCAATTTGATTTCATAAATTTCGGTAGATTTGAAAGATCACATCATGGTCATATATATAATGAAATGCATCATCGCGTTCAGTAGCCGCAGAAGCTGCGCAATAATGCGGAAAATGAACAAATACTAACATTGCTTTTAACGTAGATGCTTTTTCAAACAGATGGACTGAAAGATAACACAGCTAATCAACTATTATTTAGCGTTTTTATATGCTTATAAATTATGCACTTTTTATGGTCAACATACATGCAGAAGTATAAAACCAATGAATCGCATATATGATTCATAAATATATTTCTTACATTTTAACAAGTTCTTTCGAAAAGGGTTTAAGTAAAAATCATATGAATACATTATATTCTAATATTGTCTAGTGTAAAACTCAAATGTTAATACTAAAATTATCATGTGTCCATAGTGTTGAATGTAAGTATAAATAAAGTACTTTACAGTGCATTTTAATCAGTGGCGCGGTATGCATTGGCAGGGTCTCGTATCAACATTTCCTAGGAAGTCATCACGAAGGGCAAAAATTTCTCATAAAACTAGTGGGGCGCATGGTATCGTGCCTTAAGGCAAATTGCTGGAACTTCCCGTACCCGTATTTTTTCTCAACATTTTTTTTTCAAATAAAAATTTTTTTTTTCAAAAAAAGTAATTTTTTGTCAATTTTTAGTTTCTCAAAAATCTATTTTTTTTCGAAGTAAAATTTTTTCAAAATGTTAATCGTTTTTAAAAAAAATAATAATTTTTGGTACGGGAAGTTCCAGCAATTTGCCTTAAGGCACGATGCCCTAATTGCCTTAAGACAGAATTCCACTTACAGCTAGTTTTTTGGTAAATATCGGCCGGGACGTTATTTGCGATAAGTTGTTGAAAAGAAAAATTAACGATTTTGATAAAAAAAATATGATCATAGAGATTATCTATAGGTTTTCTTTATTTTGACATATTTTGGAAATTCTGAACTTTTTCTCAAAGCAATCGCACTGCTTGAACTGCATAGAGACGAAATGTCAATACAAGTAAAATGTTTTTTGAATTATTCAAATCGGACGCTCCGTTCTCTTAAAAACGGAGGTACCGTTTTTGGCACTTTTTGTCCCGTATCTTCGGAACGGCTAGACCTGCCATCGCCAAAAACTAATCAGCACGTCTCCTCATCAATACGAATCAAATGTTTTTCGAATCATTCAAATCGGTTGAGCCCTGTTCCCGAAATCGTCGACGAAAATTTGTATCCGCACACACATGCACACACACATTCATTTCTTCTAAGATATGCCAAATGTTCAGAAACCTCTGAAACGTAAAGATATATAAAAAATTTCGTTTTCGATTTTTTGCGATTACTGTAACTTATCCTACGGGAAGTTAATTACTAAGATTAGCTAATTTTCTTTTGTACTGTAACGTTTATATTTGATATGTTACTTTGTACACTTAAAGAACATATTAAAAATTCAACAAAATTTGAAAATGCCCAGAATTAAAATTTCAAAATTCTAACATATTTTTTTTAAGTTGCTAAATCTAAATTCTTATTAACAAAGTCGATTATTTGCACATATCGGATATTATTGCAGTCGGTCCCTACATTAGCAGGATTTGTAGACCGCATTGTTTTTAAAGTCATAAAAGTTTCTTTGTTCGATTTCTTTTACTAATAGCTTTACTTGTATACAAATAGATCACTTTGTTTGTTATTTTGCTGTAATACGTAGCATTAGTAATTAATTACCAGCAATTAGCTTTTGCGTAAATAATTGAGCTCAGTCATAACGATGATTTGTTTTCAAAAGTGTGCGATGGGTACGATTATGACAAATTTTGTGGGTACGGTTGTGACATGTATTTCTTGTCAATACAAAAAATTCAATACAAGAAAAGAGATTTCACAAAGTTTTCTTATCGTTAACTTTAATTGAAAAAATATGTTTTATTATATATTTTAATAGCTAAACGTAGTTATAAACCATTTTGGTATTTATAACTACTCCAGATATCAAAATTTTTTTGGCGCCCCCCTCAGGTAGGGCAAAATTTTCTCACATAAAAAACTAGTTGGTTTGGTATTTAGCCTTGAGGCAAGTTACATTAACTTCCCGATATGTGTAAATAATCGACTTAATAAAAAAAAGTGTAAATAATATACTTCATCAATCCTACTTTAAAAAAAAACGATAATAATTTTAGCAAAGTTTGACGAATTTTAAAATTAAACTACTTGTCGTAAGGCCGTAATATTACAGTAAGTTCTATAAGACCATGATATATATCGCCAAAAAAAGTTCCATGAAAAGAAACGGCTCGGTAGATTTTCACCTAAAATTAATCAGTACCATTCCCAACTATTATCTTTCGAACAGTTTTTGATTTTTTAAAATCGATGAGCTTAAATGTGGACGAAAAGTTTAACACTTTTTCTCAACAGTTAATTACAAGAAAACGGCTCGGTAGATTCTCACCTAAAACTAATCAGTATCATTCCCAACTAATATCTTTCGAACAGTTTTTGATTTTTTAAAATCGGTTCGGTAGTATAAGCTTAAATGTGGACGAAAGGTTTAACACTTTTTTCCAAATTACAAAGAAAGAGCTCGGCCGATCGTCGCACAAAACTGAGAAACGATAACACTTATCTAGATACATCAAATGCTTTTTAAATATCTGAAATCGGTCCGGCCGTTTTTGAGCAAACGTCGATGAAAGTTCTAATTTTGACAAATGACAAAAAGACCATACTAATTTTTTCAAACTTTGACGAATTTTTAAAGCTAAACCAATTGTCGTAGGACCGTAATATTTTAGTATGATCTAGAAGACTATGGTATCTACCGTCAAAAAAATAATCATAAAAATCGTCGAATTTTTTTTTTGAAAACTTTATTACAAGAAAACGGCCCGGCCGATCTCTACCAAAAAACTAATCAGCACGATTTCCAACCAATATCTTTCGAACGGTTTTTGAATTTTCGAAATCGATTCAGAATTGCGGGCTAAAACGTAGACAAATTTTTTTTCACTTTCTGCGATTTATAAAGAATCGGCCTGGCCGATCGTCGCATAAAATTAACAAACAATAGTCCTCATCGAGATACATTGAGTGGCTTTTAAATTTTTGAAATCGGTCCAGCCGTTTTCGAGAAAACGTCGATTTACGGCAAAAAATCTGTTCACATACACGCACACACACACACACATACTTTTTCCAAAGTTGGTCTCATTCGATTCAGAATGGCTTGAAACGTCGAGAAAACATAAAATTAGCAATTCGGATTTTTTGATGAAAACATAAACTTCTCCTTCGGGAAGTTAAAAATTAAAACAATTGCCTTGGGCGTTGAATAAATAAATAAATAAATAAATTTAATAAATCTTCACTTATCATCAATATTCATCTAGTCCTTTTCCAAAATTTCTACAATGGCTATAGTTTTTTATTGAGTTTCTTGATAAAACGAATTTCGATGAACATTATATTATTATAGATATCTTTGAAAACTTCATCATTTGCGATTGCAACTGGGTAAATGGTATGCAATAATTACTTTGGGAAAATTGTATGCAAAACTATTGTAAACAATGCATTGTAAAACTCTATAATGTGTTATAAAAATTAAAAGAGATGACTCCACTGTATCTTACTGTAGTGGTTTGCGAAATGACCCCAGTTGTAATTTTTCGAACATAATAATTGAGTCAAAGTCTCTGAAATCTATGTTTAGTATGAGAAATTAATATATTAGCAAAAAGTTGAGTTTGAAATAAGATTACGGGTTGCTATGCTTTGCAAAACTATTAAATTTTTTCAGCAATATAAATAAATATTGAATTCAATTATTGAATATAACTAAATATTTGAAAATTCAATTGATTATATGAAATGATCTTACTGTAAATAGGGGACAGTTTTCTGGATTATTTTCTTTGAAGGAAACAGGAGTTTACTAAAGTTGTAATCAGGGCCGGCTTTAACACTACCAGCGCCCTGGGCGAGATTTCTACGGCGCTCTCCACCTGCAATTTAAACCCATTTGGAAAAAAGAAAAACATCTAATGAAATAACCGTTATTTAAAAAAAAAAATATTTATTATAAAAGATAACCATTTATTACATAAACACTAATAGAATTTTACTTTTCTGGCCTTTCTATCAGCGAACTCTTTTATAAGGTTGTCGAAGTCGATTTTTTCAGCAATTTCGTTTTCAATTGACAAAGTTGCTAAGTTTGTCAATCTAGATTGAGAAATCGCTGATCAAAGATAGGTTTTTATCAGCTTCAGCTTCGAAAAGCTCCGCTCCCCACTAGCAACCGTTACAGGTATTAAAAGTTAATAAAGTTATTAACAAGTTATTAACAGTTAATAAAATTCGCAATGATATCCATACATTGGGATACAGTTCTTGTAAGTTGAAATCGTTAATGAAATTTAAAACAAAAATTGGAGTAACCACATTTTTATTAGGTAAAAAGGATGCCAGACTTATAAGTTCATCACACAACGTACAACCATGTATGTCTGATTTAGAGTCATTGATTGAAATTAATATAGTGTCCAAAAGACAGTTGAAAAATTCAACCTCATTTTTTGGAGAAGTTATATGGTCATTGCGTGCAATTTCACCAGCTTGAAGCATAATACGTCGAATTCTTGTTGTAGCCCAAAATTCAGATTTAATTTCTATTTCTTCGGCCAATTCTTTCGCAGTTAAAATAGCGCTTTTAAAGCCCGTATTTCTGTAGTCTTCCAAAAAATTTCAGCATTTTTTCAACATTTGTGTACATATCTGTTGACTGTAGAGATTTACTTACAACATTTATTTGATTAAGTATGTCATACCAAGCAACCAATGAAACTATGAAGCTGAAATCTTTTAGTTGTTCGGCTACGGTAGTAGCCTCATGAAACATTTGAACATCAGTTTTCTGAGTTTTAAGAGCCAAAGTAATCAAAGCATCATGGATAGTACTAACTTGATGACGGACTGCTTTAACACTACTTATTCTTGCTTCCCAATGAGTGTCACTGTGCTTTTTTATAGTATATAGTCCCAAGTGATCGGTTAGAATTTTCCATCGATGAACAGAAGCTGAGTGGTCTGAAATATCACCCTTCATAGCTAATCGCAAGTGCTCCTGCATGACTAGATCAAATTTGGCTAGTAGTTGTACTAAGCCTAAGAACTTTTCATTATTTGGCGTATATAGTTAGTCAGAAGTGCCTCTGAACGCCATATTGTTTTCGGCTAAATAAAGTGTAATATGCATAAATCTAGACAAAACATTATTCCATCTTGTAGTTTCCTTTCTAATCAAGTGTTGCTCTTGGCAGTCTATTGTTTTTCCTATTTTTAATCGTAGTTCAGCTTCAATTCATGAAAGGTAAAACTTCTTATGAAAAGTGCTATTTTCATAATTTTTTAATATTTCAGTCAAGTATTTCCAGTTGTTATACCCTTCAGATACTAAATTCGACGTTGAGCTACTATCAAATAGTCTACAACAAAAACAATAAACTCGATCCTTAAAAACGTAAATTAACCAACGGCGCTGAATTGTTTCATTGTTTGCAAGAATTTTTGTGAAATGAGATTTAGAGAAATGTCGGCCTGTATCATTCTTCGGATAATAATCAATGTGAGTTTGCACTGGGCCACTAGTACAGACCACTAGTAATCAATGATTTTGCCATTTCGAGTGACTGGCCAAGTGGCCAAGTTCGCTGGCCAATGCGAATGAGCTGAGTTTGTTACGCTTCGCTACAATAACGCTAGCCTTTTTTAACCAAAACGTTGAAAGGAGATAGACAATGTGTTTTGACGATAGACAAAAAAACCGAGTTTTTATTTTATTTTTTGTTTCGGTTATGAGATTTTTTGATATTATGAAAGCTAAAAACCTTAGAATTATTTAAAAAAAAATCATTTCAATATCTATTTTTTGATGAAGTTATAGATATATATATCTCTATATGTATGATCCTCTGAAAGCGTTTTTTTATCGCTCCGCGAGCTATTGTATGTCAGCTGCCTCTTTTTCATTATAATACCTCATGCACATGAACTTTTTAATGTGTCAGCATCTTTGAACACCATGGTGTATTTAGCACATTAAATTAAATGATGTATTTAGTACATTATATTAAAAATTCTAAATACGTTTTTCTCAAATTGACTTTTTTCAATGCGGTGCCACAAATTTAAAAAAAAATACAAGTCGGATCGACTTGCATTTTTTTTTTAATTTGTTCACCACTGCAATACCTAGTCGAGAAAAACAAAAACAAATACCTTGCATTTTTTGTAAGAAAAAAAGAACAAGCCCCTTAATTTAGGGATTTTACGACTAAGCAGACCTCGAATTATGAGCACAAAACGGAGGGCGCCTGCGGCGCCCCTTTTTGCCGGCGCCCAGGGCGGTCGCCCAACTCGCCCTACCCTAAAGCCGGCACTGGTTGTAATATTACTAATCAATTTTCACAGGCCCTGAAATCATTATTTGGTTTTAGAAAATAATATATTTGATCAGTAATAATGTATTATTACTTTTTAAAAGCAGGTTTACCAATTGTTCTTTTGCTAAATCTTTGGACTCATTTAGCAAATTATTGAATGAACTTTGATTTCTTAAAAGGTTACACCACTGTTGCAGTAAAAAAAACGTATGTTTTTGCCATTTTTTTCGGACGGAAGGAAAAGTATTAAAATCATGATATTAAAGATAGTTATTTATTGTACTTTAAAGTAACAAAATAAAATATAATTGTAAAAAAAAATTAAAAATGGCGGTACCACAGCCATTTCGGCGAGCCGCGTCAAATCCGCGGCACGCAAAATAACATTTCATTGAAATTAAATTTAGTTGGAACAAAGTTTTAATGATCAATTTAATTTTTGTTATTTATGCAAAAAACAAAATTAAAAAGATTTTATTAATATTTGCTCAAGCACTTTGAGGGCCCGCTGGCCCGGAATAATTATTACTCTCTAAAATTATATTAATACTTTTCTTACTTTTTTTAACTAAATGTAGTTACAAAGTTTTTATGATTAATTTACCTTTTATTAATTGTGAAATAAAACAAAATTCGGAAAGTATTTAATAAATTTTGTTCGCCTCCGTTGCTCGTAGAGCCTGAGGGCTCTACGAGCTACGACTACGCCCCTGATTTTAATATCTGCAAATACTAATAATAAGATTAGCTGATTTTCTTTTGTACTGTAACGTTTATATTTGATATGTTACTTTCATGGTTATCACAAACCGTGACTAATTTTCATATTCATGCGGGACCCATGTTTTGCGAAACCAACACACACTTGACTGTAATTTGTAAATACATAAACTTTTAAAAAACAAGTAAGATTTTTTTTTTTTTTTAAAAAATATGTATATAGTTATAAAAATATGATTACAAAATTCAATTTTATATTATTATAATAAGGTTTAATTAATTAAATATAATTATTTTATTCGAGGTATTCAATATCATCATATAAAATATTATTGTTGTTAAAATATTTTGGAAGAATTTGAAATGTTAGCCTTTTATATATGATACTGTAGAATAATAAACTACGAAATATATTTTTGTTATTAATTAACATTAATATAACTTGACATATTGCAACATATTCCATAATTAATTATACAAAAAATTAATAATATGGAATACATCAAAATATGCATTAAATAAAATTACTTTTGAATAACTTGGTATTACACCATGTATATATACATTCAGATTTATGTTTTAAAATATATATATATATATATATATATATATATATATATAGTATATATATATAGTATATATTATATATATATATATATATATATTATATATATATATATATATATATATACATATATATATTTGTTTATATTTATATAAACAATATATATTTATATTTATAAATATATTTATCAAAAGTAAAATGAGTGAATGGAATAATAAACTAACTATGAAATATGAACCTACAGCACTCTTTTTTACACTATTTATTAAATATTTTGAATTTTACAAACGTTTCGAGACTCGGTTTGTCTCATCATTAGTGTAATATATTTTATACTGTATATTGAGACAATAATTTTTTTATATTCTACAATATAAATTTGAATCGAAACTGAGTCTTAGAATAGTTGTAAAAATTGAAATATTTAATAAATAGTGCAAAAAAAGTATTGAATGCTCATATTGCAAAGTTAATATATATACATACATACATAGATATATGCATGTATATATCAATATATATATAATACATACATACATAGATGTATGCATGTATATATAAATACATGAAATACTTACATACATAGATGTATGCATGTATATATAAATATGTAAAATACATAGAAATTTAATATTTATCTAACATCATATATATGTATATATAAGCTAACTTTTTACGTGCTAAGGAAACTATGATTAAAACTAAATATTTTCCAAGAAGAAGCCTATCATAAAATGAAACAATGGGCCTATGATCAGTATTTAAAACATCTAAATGTGAACTTGTATTACATATAACAACTTCAAATAAAAATTGCAATCAATTAATTGTTGTTTGATAGCAAACGTACATTAAATTTTTGGAATATAAATTCTCAGCACTTCATACTTGAACTGCATTGAATAACTAAATAAAAAAAACTGAAATCAGACTCGAACAAACTCTATCGCATAATATGGCCAGGCAATTTCAGAAATGTGTTTTTATTTTAGAGACCTCACATTACAGGAATGTCTATGTTGTCAGTTCGAATCGAGAAAGAGACATCAAAATTATTGTCTCAATATTCGACTTGGAATAAGTATGTTGAAAGTTTGCATGATAAAAGGAATACAGTGCCAGATTGACCCGAAATTTTGTTAAAAATATATGTTGTTACATTCGCATCTCATATAACGAACATTACAAAGTTTAATCTCATACCGCATTTTCATCATTTTTGTTATATTTTATTTGAGATTGACCCAGACCCAGATTGACCCGAAATTTTGTTAAAATATATGTTGTTACATTCGCATTTCATATAACGAACATTACAAAGTTTAATCTCAAGTTATATTTTATTTGACTTTGGTATTCATATTTGCAAATGCATGTACACACAGATTTTTCATTAAAAAAGCCACACAGATTCTAGCTGGCCAAATTATAAAATTGATAAAAACAGTAATAATTATGTTCAATCACACCCACCACAAGTTGTTCAATAAAGACTTTGGTAAAGCGCATTTTTATGCGAAATGGTAAATCGCGTTGTTTTATAATTGTGCCAATGAGATCACTGAAATAAGATAAATAAGGTTAACGTGTAATATATATAAACTATATAAAACTATAAATATAAGTAATTTATATTACAATATAAACTATAAAGCTTATATATAATATATAAACTTTACATTTCATATATATAGGTATATAAATATATATTTATTATATATATTTATATATATAATAATATATATATTATTATATATATATAAATATATATATATATTAGGGTGGTCCTTAAAATGATCATTTTCGAATTTCCTTGCTCCCTGGGGCTCAAATGGTTCCAAATTGATAAAAAACAATTCTCTGAAAGTTTTAGCTCTTAAAATTAACGTTTAGATAGAGCGCAATTCAATCAAAGTTTTGTATGGAAATGGCATGGAAAATTTTTCAAAAATTTTAAAAAATGTTTTTTAGATGTAATTTAGCAAACAAATGAATAATTAAAACTCATTCATTTGTCGCTAAGTTTTACCTAAAACATTTTTTTTTAATTTTCAAAATTTTTTTCATGCTCTTTCCATACAAACTTTGATGGAATTGCGCTCTATCTAAACGTTAATATTAAGAGCTAAAACTTTCAGAGAATTGTTTTTTATCAATTTGGAACCATTTGAGCCCCTGGGAGCAAGGAAATTCGAAAATGACAATTTTAAGGACCACCCTAATATATATATATATATATATATATATATATAATATATTTATATACATATATAATATAAATATATTTAGATGATTCATATAGGTAATATTCAGTCACACTGCATACGAACACACCTTTTCACTATGCAAGTAATATCACATTAATTGAGAGTTATCCGTTAACAATTGATCATTGTCTTTAATTTCGGTGTCCGGTTGAATCGGGTTCGATAGTTCGGTTGAATGATTTTTAACATCAGGATCATTATTATGACTAAATGCATTCGGGTATGTCAGATCTTTCTTAGTTTGCATATCACTACTACCAGATTGCACTAAAGTTTGCAGCCAAACAGAGGGATTGAAACTTGGACCTTCTCCACCTAACTCTGCTGGTAAAATATCTTTAGTCACATATTTGTGTAATGTAGATAAATTGTTCCCATGCATATAAATTCGTTCTCTAGTTTTATCTTTTAGAAATGGCTTTATTGCGGATAGAGCCATCTCAACGTACCACGGTTGTCCAATGAAATGAACGCCTTTAAACCGTGCCGGAAAAACAGTCTTGAAGTCCTTCTATCATAAGTTTTAGCATTCGAGGATTCAAGTGTGCTGACTGGCGAAATGAGAAATCAGTCCAATCAACAACCACAACAAATCCTGATGCTTGGTTTTGTTTATCTTCTAAAAGCTTCTCCAATGTTAGCAGCAATGCTCGATATACTGCTACTAAACCATAAGCACAATAATCCCAATCTGATGTGAACAATACCAAAACTTTTCTTCCTCGTCGGTCGCGCTCTGGTAGAACTCCAGGACAACCGTCACGCAGAGCCAGTTGAACCGATTCATCTAAGCAGTTCAAATCATTGAAAAGCACAGGATTTCGTTGACGGTATGAGTAGTAACTGAGAATTAATTCGAAGCTTTCTGCAACATTAAATTTTCTGGCATATAAAAAGCGCGTTAAAAAGGCATCATCTTGCCCACACGATTTGTCTTTGAGGGCAAAGTCAATGCTAGCTCCGATCAAATCCTTCAAATTTTGTAGGGCAACCTTTTTGTCAGCTGCCTGCATCGGTTGTTGTAAATCGCGTATTAAACTATTTCGCAAGCCCCAGTCGTATTCGATGTACTCCGCCATTATCGATGGCATCGACTCAACTACCGCGACCGTATGACTGAGCGCTCACGCTTCGACGTCGTCACTGCTGGCTGACTAACGCTCATTAACAATAATCGAAAGACCGACGTTCGATATTATATTTCATTCATACATTTTTCAACTTTCCAATGACGTACGTCGAATGCTCGTTCTGCTACAGGTAACAGTATTGCATACATAATTCAGTGTGCATGTATTATCCCACTTCCGACTGTACCTGAACGCAAAAGAGTATCTGTCTCGCTCGACGCGAAGGCGAACGCAAACTGCTAATTGTCTTGATTTAATATGGATTCATAATGTATAGTGACACAAAAAATAATATTTATACAAAACGACTTGTATTTGGACAAATGTTAGAAACAAAATATTGAATATAAACCGTTTGTCATGAAAGTAGACACTAAAAAAAAGTTAACAAACATATTGTTCTGAATATTTTTTTTTCATGTCGCATTTTTTAATAATCGGTCGAAAAGAATATTTAAATATTTTGATCACTTCAATTAAATATTACATCATTCAAAGAATTATTCATTATTAACTTTCCATACGGTAGGTTATAGTAATTATTGAACAAAAATCGAAAATATAATTTTTGCATATCTTCACGTTTCAGATGTTTTTGAACTTTTTGGCATACTTTAGTATGTATGTAGTATGTATGTATGTATGGATACAATTTTTTGTTGACGTTTTCGTAAAGTGACCATACGTTCCGGTTTGGCCGAAACAGTCCCGGAATTCGACCATGCGTCCCGAGGTTTTCAAAAACCACTATCTGTCCCGGATTTAGATATTTTGTCTCGGTTTTGGTTTTCAAAAATTAGAAATTATAAAAACAAATAAACAAGTACTAATTTTATCAAATTAATTACGAAAAATCTGTTTACATACACACACACATACTTTTTCCAAATTTGGTCTCATTTGATTCAGAAAACATAAACATCTCCTTCGGGAAGTTAATAAATCTTCGTTTTCGATTTTTTTGCGATTAATATAACTGACCCTACCGAAAGTTAAAAAAAAGGGTTCGCATAAGGTTCACACGCGATTGAAGTAAAACTTATTTGCTACTGTACAGGATGTCATTTAAGTAAAAATAAATACTTCATATAACAATTTTGAACGTATGGTATTTTACGTTAAGGCAAGTTACATGAACTTTCCCGATATGTGTAAATAATCGACTTAATCAATAAAAATAAATTCATTGGTATTAAAAGTATTCCCAGCAGATTTACAATATTACACATAATTGAAAACAAAAAAACACGGAATATTTTCTAAAGGCAAATTTTCAAAAATCAATACTTTTTATAATTGAACCAGTTGCCGTAGGACTTTGATGGTTTAGTATGCTCATTAAGACCAAGTACTAACGTTATACCAAGTAAAGCGTCCAATTTTAATTTTAACAACGCCAAAAAAACTACCCATTTTCTCAAATTTGGATGAATTTTTAAAATTAAACTACTTATCGTAAGGCCGTAATATTTCAATATGTTGTAAAAGACCATGATATATATCATCAAAAAAGTTCAATAAAAATCGGCTCAATTTTTTTTTTCAACAACGAATTACAAGAAAACGACTCGGTAGATTTTCACCTAAAACTAATCAGTATCATTCCTAACTAATAACTTTCGAACAGTTTTTGATTTTTTAAAATCGATTTGGTAATGTGCTTAAATGTGGACGAAAGGTTTAACACTTTTTTCCAATTTCAAAGAAACGGCCGATTGTCACACGAAGCGATAGTCCTCATTGAGACACATCAAATAGTTTTTAAATTTCTGAAATCAGTTCAGGCGTTTTTGAGCAATCGTCGATGAAAGGTCTAATATTGACAAATGCCAAAAAAACGATACTAATTTTTGCAAACTTTGACGAATTTTTAAAACTAAACGAGTGGTCGTAGGACCGTAATATTTTAGTATGATTTAGAAGACTTTGGTATCTACTGTCAAAATAATAATAATAAAAATCGTCGAAAAAAAATTTCAACACTTTATTACAAGAAAACGGCCCGGCCGATCTCTACCAAAAGCTCATCAGCACGATTCCCAACCAATATCTTTTGAACGTTTTCGAAATTTTAAAATCGATTCAGAACTGCGGGCTAAAACGTAGACGAAATTTTTTTCACTTGCCTGTTACTTACAAAAAACGGCTTGGCTGATCGTCGCGCAAACGCTAGTCCTCATCGCGATACATCGAATGGCTTTTAAATTTTTGAAATCGGTCCAGCCGTTTTCGAGATAACGTCGATTTACGAAAAAAAAACTGTTCACACACACATACACTTACTTTTTCCAATTTGGTCTCATTCGATTCAGAATGGCTTGAAACGTCGAGAAAACATAAAATTAGAGAATCGGATTTTTTGATGAAAACATAAACTTCTTCTTCGGGAAGTTAAAACAACTGAATAGAATTTTACATAAGGCTCAAAAGCAAAAAAACATATAAATCGATAAATTTGAGACATGATATATCATAGATTTAAAAATATAACGTATAATCGAATAATAGAGTTCTTACTAAAAGTCCGCAAATCTGTAAGAAAAAATTGATTCATATAAAAATACTGTTTTTATTGTATTGTATTTTATTGTATCGTATAGAATTTGCTATTTTAAAGACCCTCGTCCCGTCCTGGATAAGCATAAATAAAAATTGCCATCCCGATTTTGATTTGAAAAAATATGGTCACCTTAGTTTCCGGGAGGACCGGTCAATAGATTTGATAAGGAGACGTGCTAATCACTTTTTGGCAAAAATCGGTCCGGTCGTTTTGAAGATACGAAGCAAAGAGTGCAGAAAATAGAAATAGAGTTTCTGAGATTACAGAGCATCCGATTTGAATTGAAAACATTATTCAATTTGTAATAATGGGGAGCAGTGGTGATTAGTTTTTGGCAAAGATAGATAGGTACAGCCGTTACGGAGATACTGAGCTAAATGTGCAAAAAATGACATTTTTTGAGTAAACTAAGCATCAGATTTGAATGGCTCAACATCCTTATTTTTGAATTGACGAAACGATTATTTTTGGGAAAAGCAGAAATTGTTCTTTGCTTTTTTTTAATTAAAAAAAAAAGAATTTTTTTGAATATTGAAAATGATTCGGATTTAATTTTAGTTTTAGCTAAAATTCTAAAGCTCACTTATATACTTGAGATAAATAATTTAAACTTTGGAATTCAGTTCATATAATTTTTAGAAATATGAGATAAGATTCTTCATACTCACCCCGCTTGATTAAGTTTTGTTTAACATGCAAACTTATATAAACGTCATCATCCAATTTATAAGCTCTTCTATTTTGTCTATAAAATACGAATAATAAAAGTTTAGAGTATTTATAATAATATAATTGAAAACATTGAATATTCTTCAAATATTTCATTACGGAACTTGAAGTTCCAGCAATTTGCCTTAAGGCACGATGATATACACCACATCTTTTTTTATTAATTGTATATATTTAAAAACATGTAATTTAAAAATATTCATTCTTCGATTTTACATTTAAAGCATGATGGCGAGCTAATACATTATTATTGCCAAATGAAGTGCTATTGCCCATTTTTGTTTACAGATATAAATTGTTTTCATTATTATAATGTGACAGTTGTTACATTTCTCAATAGAAGTGTTTACAATCAGACACAAATAAAATATTGCACACCTTGTTCTAAAAGAATGCGCACGGTTTTAAGCCATCGAATATTAAAACTTATAGCAATGAAATGAAATGAACTAGGCAAAAGTGGTATTGTTAGACAAGATACATGAATTTTCCGAAATGTGTAATAATTGATCTAATCAACTGAATTTGAGATTTAGATATGTAGATAAAATTTTCAATTGCTTTTCGAAAATAAAGTTTTTGCTTTCACTTAAATCTAAACAAACATTGCGATTTCCCATTGACACAATTTTAAAATTTGTAATTATATGTCCTAAAAGTACAGCTTGTATGTCCTAAAAGTGAAGTATATTATTCGAAATTTTATTTCATTCTATACATAATTCTGACAATATTCGTAGGACTGTTTAGTGCATGAACTTTACCGCACGTCAAAACATTTTTTAAAAAACCTACTAAATTATTTTGTGAAATTTAAGCATCTGCTACAACAAAATACTGGCACGCTACATACGTATCATATACTTAGTTCTTGATATTATTTAATCATTTAAATTATTGTTAACATTTTTGAAACGACTAGATTTGCTAGTGATACCGATATGGAGAATCTATTTTTGTCAACAATTTACTAATTTATAAACTTAAGATCAAAGAAATGGCTTAGCCAATCTTCTCGCAAATCTAATTGCGGCACCTCCTTAACATGTTGATTCCAATGATTTTTAAATTTGTGAAATTGAAATTTTGACTTATCACATCAAAGAAGCGACTTTGTGACACAAATTCTGACTATCATATTTTTTCAAATTTCGATGGGTTTTTAAAATAAAACGATTTGTCGTAGGAACTTAATATTTTAGTATATTCTTTAGGACCATTATATCTATCAACATAAAAAGTTTATAAAAAAAATTCAACCGTTAATTACGAAGAAACGGTTTGGTCGATTTTGTATAAAAACTAATCAGCACTATTCCTAAATAAAATCTTTCGTACAGTTTTTGAATTTTTAAAATCAATTTAGAACTTTTGACTAAAGCGTGGACAAAAGTTTTTCACGTTTCTGCTAATTACAAAGAAACGGCTGGCCGATTGGCGCACAACACTAAACAACAATAGTCCTTGTAGAAATACATCGAATGGTTTTTGAAAACAATTCAGCAGTTTTTAAAAGAACGTCGATGAAAACTGTTATTTTTAAAAGTAAATAAAAAACGGGTCATTTTTTCTTACTTTTTATGAATTCTTAAAATTAAACGACTTGGCATAGAGCCATAATATTTTAGTATGTTCAATAAGACCATGATATCTATCACTTGAGAATGTTTCATAAAATTGTCGATATTTTTCAACAGTTAATTACAAGAAAATGGCCCGGTTGATTCTCACCAGCAATATCTTTCAAACGGTTTTTAACTTCCCGTAGTAGTATAGGCGCTATAGGGCATCTAGTATGCATAATATGAAAGCCAAAATGCCAAAAGAATGGCATTCTTTTACCTAAGATGCTAAGTAAAAAAAAAATGTTGCTAGCTTTCATGTTTTGGTAGGATTTTGCTAACCTAAAAAATTGACCCAGGCGGCGCTGCAAAAAGCAACCGGAACCTGCGACACACCAGCAGAAGCAATTAAAATTTGTAAGGCATACATAGATATACGGATTGCTACCAGCGGCAATGGTACACATTATGCTCAGGGTAAGTAGCAAAATTTGAATTGAATAAATAAACTGTCAAATTAAAACCATCAAGAGACCAATTCAGTTCTTCAAATGCAGACTATTCGGATACAGGATGTCCTGTATACAGGAAGACCTTGGAGAAAATAATGAACAAAAAAAAAACATGAAGATAATGCAGCTAAACATAAATCATTGTGAGACTGCACATGACTTGCTTATGTAGACGGTAAGCAAAATGAAAATTGATATTGCCCTTTTATCAGAACCTAAAAACAACTAACTGATTGGCCGTGGGAAATAGGTAGTCCCACCAAAGCTGTTATTTGCTCCTATGGCAAATTTGGTTTCCAGAACGCCGTTCACAATAGCAATGCTGAATTTGGTAATGTCATACATTTATACAGCTACTAGCGGTACCCTATCACGTGCTGCTGAGTTCTGAAAATCAAAACAAAAGTACGATTCTGTTACATCTGGTTATCAAGATGATTGTTGAGCTGTACTAGACGCATCTTAAATATCCTATTCAGCATACTAATTTCTAGCAAAGGTATATCAGCAGTAATCAAACTGTAAAATCCGAACAACATACATCACAGCACATAACACATATCAAACAACTAACTATCAAAATGAGTTTAGAAAATTTCCCAGTCATTGCCTAAATTTAGAAATATATTCATTTGCTATTTTACCTTGGCGTAATGCTTGATTCTCGATTAAATCAACAGGTGGAAAACGTTGTGTATCCAATTCTGTACTCCTGATTGCGACACCACTAGGTACTAATAGTAACGAAACCAAATACAGAATGCATAAAACAGCCAACAAATTTCTGAAGGAGTTTTACTTTTATTCTTTTCATCTATGGTTTAGTTTTGTTCAAAATATTGTGCATCAATTAGTTCTACATTGAATTTATGGAAGAATTATTGAAGCACCAAGTAACCTGTTTTAGCCTTTTGTATTCTATCATCGAAACCGCTTTTAAAAATTAAGACAATCCTTTAATCCTTCGTACTTTCAATACAAGTGAAATGTTTTTCATATTATTCAAATCGGATGCTCCGTTCTCTCAAAAACTAAATTGCCATTTTTGGCTTTTTTGCACCGTATTATCGAAACGGCTAGGACATCAAATGCACATCAAATTATCAGATAATTTATAGAAATTTTTATAATCTGTACACATTTTGTGTAAATTTTTTGGATTCCGTACTAAGATTTTTAATTTTGAAGATTATTTATATGGTTCAAACAAATGTTCTCGACATTTCGACAGTATGGAATAACCGATTTGGATAATTTATAAAACATTCGATTCGTATTGATAAGGGGACGTGCTGATTAACTTTTGGCGGAGGCAGGTCTAGCCCTTCCAAAGATACGGGGCAAAAAGTGCTAAAAAACGATAACTCAGTTTTTAAGAGAACGGAGCGTCCGATTTTATTAATTCAAAAAACATTTTATTGTATTGACAAGAAGAACTGATTAAATTTTTGGGATGGCAGGTCTAGCGGTTATGAACTCTCAATAAAAATAAGTTAAAAAATGTCATTGGGCGGTCAAAAACGTTTGTTGGTCTTATGCATATCAAATTATTAGATATTTATAGAGATTTTTATAATATGTACACATTTTGTGTAATTTTTTTTGGGTTCCGTATCAAGATTTTTAGTTACGGTACGCAAAGTTCCAGCAATTTGCCTTAAGAGACGATGCCATGCACCTCACTATTTTTTTTTTAATTTTACTTAATGCTACGCCCTCAAAATATTAATCATTTTTTTAACATCAACTGCTCGAGATGTATGTTATTGAAACATATGGTTTAAAATAAAAATTCATACAACTATATAAATCTTTGAAATATATATATATATGCGTGTGTGTATATGTATATAAATTTTAAACACATCGGCGACATGTAAATTAAAGCAGACGACCAACAAATACGTAAAACCAAAAGTGTTAATTACTATGTGTTTCAAATCATATTCAGTATAAGTTTGTATTAAAATTCTTTCCAATCTTTTGTAAAATAATTACTACATTGTTAAATAATTTCTGTTAAAATTTATTTGATAATTAGTGAAATAACTAGTGGTGTATGGCATCGTACAATGAGGCAAATTGCTTGAACTTTCCGTACACCGCATTGAAATATTGAATAGATATTAACTGTATAATAAAGTAAATGAGAGTAATAACGATTTTGTATATGTATACAAATTAACTTCCCGTAGGGTAAGTTATAGTAATAGGCCACAAATCGAAAATTAAAATTTTTGCATATCCTCACGTTTAAGAGGATTCTGAACATATTGGCGTGCCTTAGAAAAAAAGAATGTGTGTGTGTGTACGCGTGTGGGTGTATGTGTGGAGATAATTGTTCGCCGACGATTTCGGGGTACGGATTATCCGATTTGAATGGTTCAAAAAATATTCAATTCCTGTTGATAAGGAGACGTGCTGATTAGTTTTTACCAAAGGCGGGTCCAGCGGCTTTGGAGATATGGAGCAAAAAGTGCTAAAAATGACAGTTTTTGAGAGAACGGATTAACCGATTTGAATGATCCAAAAAACATTCAATTTGTAATGATGGGGAGAAGAAGTGATTTAGTTTTTGGTAAAGCCAGGTCCAGCCGTTTCGGGTATATAGAGCTAAATGTGCAGAAAATGGCAGTTTTTGAAAGAACTAACCGTACGATTTGAATGATTTAAAAAACTTTCCGCTTTTGTTGGGAAAACAATTGCTTTTGGAAAAAAAATATTTTAATTCTTTGAAAAAAAATTTTTTTTTGTATGTCAAAAATAATTCAGATTTTAATTTTAATTTTCGCTTAAGTTCTAAAGCTCACTTATATACTTTAAATAAATAATTTTAACTTTGCTAACTATCTAACTTTTTTATCTTAACGGGTTATTCAAAACAATAATTTATCAGCTTCTAATTTTAAATCCAATATTGTTCACAAATTGCATAATTGTTGAGTATTTTTGATTAAACTGAAATACCCGATACTAATTCAGAATTCAATACTTTTATCAAAAAATAATCACTTGCTAAAATTCTTGAGCTTCTTTGTATAAAGTAATTTGACGCTGATGTTAATTTAAAAAGCCGTTAGTTTATTTTAAAGTAAATCAACATTGTTATTTAATAGCCTGATTCTATTCATTATTGACTAACATGAAGTCTTTTTCTATTAATATAATTTACAGTAATCAGAATTATTACATGCTCTATAAGCTGGATTGAGCATTGCTTATGTCTAAAAACGACTTTCTTAGGAGGCACTCCACATTGATTATATGGATTCAATATGAACGGTATTAGAAGGCAACACGGTCACCTTTTCAATTGGTATGTTGCCAATGCCCCGAAAGGCTTTTTTATTTATTGTTAGAAACTTACTGAAATTTATATTTTTAAGTATATGCCAATACTGTTTGATATCGGGCTGTCCGAGCTCACATATAGCACTCTAAGATTTCAGGTTCAGTTGAATATTTTTTACTTCTCAAATATATTTGTTAATAAATTGTATTTTTCTAATTTGATTGAAGAACCAAATATTATAAAAACAAATAATAATATAAGCCAATAATTGTAAGGTGTATGAGTGTGTTTTAAAATTATTTACTAAAATATTTAAGTCGTTAAATCAATATATTTCAATAATATTAATACATTGAACTAAATATTTAATGTTGAGCAATTACAAATAAATTTAGTTTAAAGTGAACAATTACAAATAAATTTAGTGTAAAATAAATAATTAGAATTTTATTCTAACAATCCTTAGGGGGTGCATTTGCTGCATCTGCTGCATATTGTTGGCCTTCTTTGGGAGGAATACTTTCTCCTATCAATTTCACTACGAATGCCAATCCCCATACAACTCCTATAACTGCTAACACCATTGTTGTTTTATACAAAAACATATCGCGTGGACCTCCCTTCAAAAATACTGGCAGTCCATCATCCATCTGAAATAATAACGCTTAATACAATATCATAAAAACTTAAATGTTTATATACTAACTATGCGTGCACTTTTCAAAAACTCTTTGCATTTTCATTTTATTTGCTTTTATTTTCAGTTTTTAACTTTATCGAAAAATTATAATTATAGTTTTTATTATTTCAATATAATTAAAAATTAATATAAGATGTTTGGTACACGATTTATTCCTTTAATACCATGACAGTTTTAGCCTTTCTTATATTTCTACAGAGATTTGACTTTCTTTCATTCATAATGATAGTAACCAATATAATAGATGTACATATAAATTAACAAAAAATCCAACCTAAAAATATATATTTTAGATTCTACTCTCCCGATAGCAACGACGTAAGAATCAATGTGATGGCTGGTTATACATCTTTTTCCCTCTACTTTCAAATATTGTGGTTTAATAATTCTTAACTTTACTGTTTTTTCGCATATCTCCTGCTAATGAATATTTCTGACGAAATACAAGGTCATGTGTTATCTCTGTAAAAAAACACCCATGAAATTTATATTTATATTTTGCATTGGTCTGCTTGCCCAATGGCCGCCCTAATTTACACCGCCTGTTGTGTAAAAAGGACCAAGTTACAAATTTTTGGAAAAGACAGACATTTCTCCAATAATGAATTAGCTGTGATTTTTACTGAACATATAGTAAGATACTTGTGTTTCATTGTTTCATTTGTTGTGATATAATTGGTTTGGTTTTTACAACATATAATTCCAAAGTCAAACTTTATCAATATAATATTACTAATTATATATTTTATTAATGAATATCTTTTAGTGTTTCAAAATATAAATTTCACTTTAAAGTGAATTGTCTGTCCTACCCTACATCAAAGCACAGGGCACACCGCCACATATCAAACAACCAAATAAGTTCAGAAAATTTTACAGTTATTGGCTAAATATAGAAATATGTTTATTTGCTTTTTTTCTAACAATTTCCATCAGTACTCACTATTATTTTTAATTATAAGGGATTTTCCAAACTAAAAGCTAATTATTTACCCAATGCCAAATAATTTTATACAAAGGTTATACCTAAATATTAGAGCGGACTTGTATGGATCAAAAAAAGTCGCTTAGGCACATATGATTTTCGGATTCTAGAAATCAAAATAAGATACTTTGCTGAAGAAACCATACCACTAAAATGAATTCTGATGTCGCGTGCATTGACGCAAAAATAAGGGTTAAAATTTGAATATTTTTATTATGATCCATTTAGAGTGACCCAATCGCAATCAAATGTATGACCGACCCCCACTAACTTTGGATGGCCGATCCACCCATGCCCATAGTTTTCCCCCCGCCCCCTCAGAGGATATTCAAAATTTAATCCTTATCTTTGGGTCAATGCACGGGACATCGGAATTTATTTTAGAGGAATTCATTTCAGGCAAGTATCTTATTTTATCAAGTTACCTTTAAATCGACCCGCCTTACTAAATATTCATCAGCCAGCAGAGTAGGAATATCTATGAATTTAAATTATTTGCGGATCTTTAACTTCAGCTCTACCTTAATAATAATAATAATAATAAATGGTAGTCTGCCCGAAGGCAGGTCCATGGTGTGAGGGTCACCACAACAAATCGTCGTCAATCGTCTGCATTCTTTTTCTTCCCATTCCTTTTGTTCCTTCTATTTTACCCTCGACGACGTCGTGTAGGAGGCACTCTTTTTGCAAAAAAGGTCCGATCCAGTTTCCTTTCCTTCTCAGAATTGTGCTCAGTAGAGTCCTTTCTTCGCCCACTCTCCTCAGGACTTCTTCATTTGTTACTTTGTCTGTCCACTTTATCTTTTCCATTCGCCTCCAGCACCACATTTCAAAACTCTCGAGGTAGTTTTTATCGACTTTTCTCAGAGTCCCTGTCTTCGATCCGTTCAGAGCTATGCTCCAGACGTAGCACTTTATTAGTCTCTTCCGTAAGTCAAGACTCAGTTTGCTCGTCAGTAGCATTCTCTTCTTTGTGAATGCTGCCTTGGCGCTTGCGATCCTTGTCCTGATCTCTTTCGTGCAGTATCCGTCTCTGGTTAGTATGCTTCCCAGGTATTTGAAGTGATCCACGTCTTCCAATTCTCGATTTTCTACTGTTATCCTCATGGGGTTATTTGTTTTTGTGATTCTCATCACTTTCGACTTGTCTATGTACTACCCACTTCGACGATTCTGTTCATCATGTTTTGCAGCTCGGTTTGGTTTTTCGATATCACTACTAGATCATCAGCGTACTTTATGGTGGTGATTCTTCTTCCTCCAATCGAAAAATCTCCTGCGCCCTCAAGTGCCTCGTTGACGAGCCATTCTCCGTGCAGGTTGAAAAGGATCGGTGACATACAGCATCCTTGCCGCACTCCCCTACCTATTTCAACGCTGTTTATATCTCCCTGGTTCATTCGAAACTTTACTTTCTGACCCATATACAGATTCTGGATCAGCCTGCGATCCCTCCAATCGACGTTAATAGATTTTAAAATTAGCATTAGCATACTCCAGTTGACTCTGTCAAAAGCTTTCTGCCAATCTATAAAACAGAAGCATATGTCCTCGTTAACGTCGAGACATCTGTCCGACATTATTCTCAGTATTCCAATAGCGTCCCTGGTGCCTCTTTCTTTTCTGAAACCAAACTGGTCTTCGCTCATGTGCTGCTCAATCTTATTTTCGAGTCGCCTCGTAAGGATTTTGGCCAGAACCTTTCCGGTGGTCGCTGCATTTATTCGCTTTGGACTTTTTCTGAAGAGCTATCATCGTGATAACTAAAAAGTCCTTTGGCCATTCACCCGTTCGATATATTCGATTCAGCAATTTGGTCAATTTCCTTAATCCATTGTTGCGCAGCTCTTTTAGTAGGTCCGCCGGTATGTCGTCATCTCCCGTTGCTTTCTCTCTTCTCATCTCATTTATTGCTCTCTCGACTTCGCTTTTCAATATGCACGGTCCCTTGTCGTTTTCGTCCACTTCTTTCTCTTCAACCATTACCTTTTAGTGGCAATCTATATATTCAAAAACCTGTCAGGGTTATACCTGTTTCCCAAATTTTCATTCATTGGACGTTGTTATGGTTTATAAAAAAAATATAAAATACTAAAAATTTCTTACGTATAGGTAGAAGGATGAAAATTTATGGTTATATATGTTTTTTATATACGCATTGTAAATACTAAAAGAAAAATGATGGAAAAAATGAAATAAAAGAACGTCAGGCGGCCAACCTCTACTTAGTTTCAATCAAAATTCCGCAAAACCTTACCGCGGATATACCTAACAGTTTCCCAAATTTCACTGTCGAATATGGTTTATGTATGGTTTGAGATTTTTTATTGCCAATCCACTGAAATAGATTATTTTCAGTTCGGAACATATTTTTCATATATATTTTCAACTGAAAAGGACCCGATAGGTTGTTTAAAGCAATATTCGAACGCACGATCCGGTCCGCACGGGTCCGCGCGTTCGACGACATTACACCATAGAATTCATAATAATTCATTTGAAAGCATTAAAAAAATTGTTATCAATCATTGATGAATTTGTGTCGGAAATTTCCAGCAATTTGCCTCTTGTATAAAACAATAATCATCCCAATCTGGACATACGGAATTGAGCTATGGGCGTGCGCAATCAATTCAAATATAAAAATAATACAAAGAGCGTAATCGAAAATTTTAAGATGCATTGTGAACGCACCCTGGTATATTACAAATGACACTCTACATAAAGACTTGAAAATTAAAATTATGAAATGATAAAAGAAAGGAGCAAAAATTACCCAAGTGACCCAAACAATCATTTAAAAGAATTGAGCGAGAAATTTCTTACTCGAAGATTGAAAAAAATGGCCATACGATCTTAAATAAAATGTCAAAAAAGGGATATCTCATAGGAGATAATCTCTTAAATGCATTTACACCCAGCATATTGTCTTAAAAAAATTATAATATTTTGATCGGCAATAAATCTATGCAAAAAAAAATCACAATGCCACTATTGGTAAATTTTTGAAATTTTTTTAACTACACTACTTTTACCCGTAAAACTCTATTAAATATAAAAAATAGTAAGAGTAAAACTATGAATTATTTATAACGTTTCAATTATCTAAACCAATTTTACAAATCTGTAACTAACCTGAAATTTGGCTTGTTTGAGTTTAAGTCTTGTGTAACCTTCTGGAATATAGTCACCTTTCGCCAGTTTATTCAGTTTTGTCGCAACGTGCAATTCCTTCGCACCGCTTATTAGCCCCGTTCGTGATAGCATAGCAACCATTCTTAAAGGGTTTATACATGTTGATAGAATTTTTTCCAAAATCCTATTGAACAATAATATTAGCGCAAGTAAAACAAATGCTTTGTTGGATTGCTAGATACGTGTCAGATTTTTCAAGTGTTGCATTTAATAAGTTGTAAAATATATTTCCAAAATCATAATAATAATTTTTTAAATAAAGCCAACATAAATTTTAAATCGTGCTAAAATATTGCTAGAATGATCGATATGTAAAGGTAGAGAAGGCATTGAATTGCCCCAACTTAATATATATTACTATTCTAATTCTTATAAATATTAGAATAATAAATCAATGAATAGAATTGTAACATACATATACAACTTTAAAATGCTGCAAATTATAGTAACTATGATTTATGCCTCTTAAATCGCTTTGTTTGAAAGAAATTTTAGAACATTGAAAACACTTAATTTTTTTTGTAAATTTGAACTATTTACTGATTATCAATACAATATATTCGAGAATAACCAAATTACAATAATATTAAAATTATTTAAGTAAATATTTTAGATAAATTCTAAAATTATCAAAAAACAATAAATTCAATAATTGTATAAATAAAGTCTATTCTATAATATGATTCTGACGAAATCTAAAAAAATCATTTTGAGTAAAATAATTTATTATAATTTAAACCTGAGAATGAGTATTTTTACACATTTAAGAGTGCAGTTATTTATTATTAATAATAATTAAACGATTTTTATTATATTTCTACTATTATTTTTAAACGAAAAAATTTAATATTTGGGGGTGTGTGGTAAGAATGCTTTAAAATAACAATGCTATTAAAAATAGTGTTTTTCTATGATTCATTTTTTCAATCAGAATTGCGGAACTTTATTATTCGATTATATGTAATTTGCTTTATCTTTAATATTATATCATATCTTATATTTTTCGATTTATATGTCTTTTTTGCTTGTGAGCCTTGTATGATATATTCTATTCAATTTTCTTCATGAAAAATTTGAAAAAACTAGCACATGTTCATTTATTTTGATAATTTTTCTTAAATTACCTATTAATTTTTGAAAATCCGGGACAATCCGAGACAAAAAATCTAAATCGGTGACAAAAATTGCTTTTAGAAAAACCCGGGACACAATGTAGAAATGCGGGTCTGTCCCGGCCAAAGCGGTACATATGATCACCATACTATGAACCTATTATTTTCAAAAGTTACTTATAAATAAACAATCTTTACAATATTATTCATATTTTTTTAATATCCATCTAATAATTGCTTGTAGAGTAGATTACGATATCGGTCTAATAATTGCTTGTAGATTGAAGATTACGATATCGGTTTGCAGAATTTTCCGTATTTTCGTTTGTAATCATGAGTTTTTTTCACCATAAGTCGAACAGCATATTTCACCGAACGTTTCTTTCATCCAGTCCATATTTTCTACCTATTTTTTAGAAACTTCACATTACTTTGAATATTTTTCTGACGGCTCTGATAAAATCTTTTATAACCGCTCCGTAGACTTGTAGACTTTTCCCGTAGGGCTCCGGTTCAACATTTCGCAGATATTTTCAATATTCCTATTTCAAATTGAGCTTCGTCGTATATTATATTCTAAATTGTCTAGTCTCTAGTATCATCTGTATGTTCATTTCCTTTACTTCTCAGCTGTCGATCACTCCGGTAGATCACAATCAGCTTTCTTCTTACTATTTTGTGCCTTAATTGGTAGTACTCAACGATTTTAACTTTGATTTGCTCATATGTGCGCAATTACATAAAACTTCAAGAGATCTTTCCATTAGTTCACTCAGATGAGATTTTTGAAGTCTGGATGATGATTACGTCATAAGTAGTATTTTTATTTTTTTACATTAATTGCAAAAGTTTACGTAAGCATGGAGGTAGGGGGTAAGAGCTTTGCTTAAGCCGGCCACAGACGTAACTGTATAACTGCGCAACCTGCGACTGAACATGTATTCTGTAGCGTCTGTGGGGGTTTTTTGCGCAACTTGACAGACTGGTGCAAGCGAGTTGGCATGAGCACTTTTTGATTATTTTAATTGCGCAATCGTTCAAGTCGGCAAGTTCATTCGATTGCAAAATGTTTACGTAAGCATGGAGGTAGGGGGTAAGAGCTTTGCTTACTTTTGCTGACACGGGGGATGGGGGGGTAAATATTTGTAATAAATCTGCTTACGTAATACTTGAACGATCCCTATGGTGTCAACTTCAATGCTTTACTTATCCGCAGCAATTTCGAAACTTCTACATTGTACTCTTATGGTACTCTTCCATTATCTATTACTGTTCTGGCCTGCAACTTGCAAAGAGTTCATCAGCGCTTCGTGGGTGGTACAAGAAACACTCAACTTCGATTTGGTTCTATGTAAATTTGTAAATAGACCTAATCGGGTCGAGTGCATGTTGATAAGAAATGTTTTGGCGTTTCTGTCAAACTGTCAAGTCATCTAATTCTTGGTTAATCAATAACAATATCAAAGTGTCCTTCTAATATTTTAAAAGATTTGTAAACAATCAGCAAGAACAGATTTGGTCAGTATGTTTATGAGCATTTTATACTTACCTAAATATTTTATTTATCATCAAATTTATATAGGCCATGGGCGGGTTTCAATATCCCGAAGCAAGGCGCGATGAATCAATTCAAGACAACTTTCACGGAAAAACTGTAAATTTCAAATAGTATTCCGACAATATAATATTTTATTAAACCAAAATTTGTTTTACAGGTTAGCGATCCTTACAGATGGTTGGAAAATCCTGATTCAAATGAAACAAAGGATTTTGTTGACGCACAAAATTCTATTACTCGTCCATATATAGATGATTATAAATATCGTCAATTTATTAAAGAAAAACTTACAAATCTTTGGAATTACCCTAAGTATTCTGTGCCATATAAAAGGGGGACAAGATACTTCTTTTACAAAAATACGGGTCTTCAAAATCAAAGGTATGGCAACTTATTTATTGTTCAACGTTTTCAGTTTTACATGGGTTTGGAAAATGCTTGCGATTCAAAGAGCTGCATATTGTGGATAATAAAATTGAGACATAAGTTTTTTCGAACTCATATGAAAATTATAAACAAATGTTTAAACGCTTGTAAATGAAATGAATTTGAGATATCTAGGTAGAAAGCCTAGTTTGGGATAGAATTGTCCCGCAACATGAGTAGTAAACAGCTGCAAGGCTCGAGTCTATATATCGTCCCTGGCACTTTTAGCAAGTGTAGCAAGAGCCTATATATTGGCTCCTGGCACTGAAGTGGTTAAACAAATCCGAAGTGTACTAATTTATTATTCTTTATCTTACTTTTTAAGTGTGATTAAGAATTTTAAAATAATTGTAACAAGACCATGTGCATACATGTCATTATTGGTTGCTGTACTAACAAATCTAAATCCAAAAGTTTCAGTATATAGGATACTTTATTATTTTGTTTTCCAATCCTATCTGAATAAAACTAGGATTTAAAAGAATTATTTTAAAATTGATTGCTCTTTATCTTTTAATATTTATTTCTTAATATATTTTTGTAAATCTATGATTAATTTATTGATATCAGAAAATATTCCACAAACACACACAGTTTTTGTGTTATGTGTCTAAGATGTATTTAACATTCTTTTAATAATTATCTTTTTTATGCTTGCTTTAGAAATTATTCATATCCATTTATAAAAAATAATGATAGTTTAAAAACTTTTACTTTTATACTTGATATTACACCTTTTTATTTATATTTTGAAATTTGATGTTTTTAATATATCACATGTATTCTAGATCATTTGTAATGAAAAAGCTATGTTTTAGTTTCTTTTTTATTTTTCATATTTGAAATTTGTGAAAAGATTTTTTTTTAAATTTTTTCATATTACCAATTATTGCCAATGATATTAATATGTGTTTACACAGTTTATATTTCGGATTTAATGCTTCTATTATATAGATCTTTTTTTTTTTCAGTGTTTTGTATAAACAAGAGTCATTAACGGATGAGCCAGTAGTATTTATAGATCCTAATATTTTGTCAGATGATGGTACAACTAGCTTTGCAAGAACAAGTTTCTCTGAAGATGGATCAAAGTTTGCTTATGGGCTTTCTAAAAGTGGAAGTGATTGGTTCACCGCCCACTTTAAAGATGTTGAAACTAGTATGTAAAAATTACTATTGATTATATTTTTCATAAATTTTGCATTGTATAATCTAGTAACCTTCTTCTAATATAAAAATACGTTGCGTAAACTATATTGAAATATAAATAGGTATTACTAAGTAATAATTTGTAACAACTCTAAATTAAATGCAATAGGAATGCAAGTTTCCAAATATACTAACTAGTTCTTTCTGCACACTATTTCTTGAACCATTCAAAGTGGTTAATCCATTGAACAAACTTGATAAAATGTATGAAATGTAAAAATTTAAAGAACAATCATTTTTGTAATGTTTGTTTGATTGCAATAACTAGCCCTACTAGGTGCAAATAAATTTAAATAATTGAATGATTTGAATATTTTATTATTGCTTTTCTTGAAATTTGTTTTTTTTTTTCAAATACACACATAAATTACTCATTATATAAACTATTGTTATTGATAATATTATTAAAAGCTTGTTCATTTTCAGATCACGACTATCCTGATATATTAGAAAGAATTAAATTTTCTTCCTTGACATGGACATTTGACAACAAAGGAATTTTTTACAGTGTTTGTTGAACAATGTTATTTAATATTTAATTTTTTTTCAAGTTTTTATTCTTTTTCTACTCAAAACAGGGTTATCCACAAGAATTTAAAGAATCTACTGGCAGTGAAACAAATATTCTTGGCCATCAACAACTCTTTTACCATGTATTAGGTTCCAATCAAAGTGAAGATGTTGTAGTAGTAGAATTTCCTGAGGAACCTCTTTGGAGAATGTATTCAAAATAAATTTTACAACTAAAAATAATAAATGTGTCCAAGTTTGAACATTTTAAAAAATTTCAGATCGACTGAGATATCCGATTGTGGACGATATTTATTTATATACATATATAAAGAAACTCGAGATAATCTCGTCTATTTTTGCGATTTGAAACAATATGATAATATAACTGGAAAATTAAACATAATTTCTGTTGTAAAAGTTTTTGAAGCAGACTACCATGTAAGTATTTTATCACGCTTTCTTTAGATTCTTAATTTTTAATATAAAATTCATTTTAGTTTATTACAAATGAGGGATCACGATGCATTTTTAAAACAAATAAGGATTCACCTAACTATAGGCTGATTCAAATTGATCTGGAACATCCCGAGGAGAAAAACTGGATAACATTGCTACCTGTATGTAGTAATTTATATTTGAACTTTTCATCTGCAAATTCATATAAAAATTCCTCTAAATAAGTTAAGAGACATAACCCATAAGCACAATTGAAAATTTTAAATACTTTCTAAATATAATTTTTTTTTTCAATTTATTATTTTCTTCTTGAAAATCCATGTGTTCAATAATCAGTTTCTTACCAATAGTCATCCCATAACATCGAGGGAATAATACTTTTTGTCTTACATAACAAACTCAAAAAAGACATAATTTACATAAATTTTGAAATACAAAATTTGTTTCTTTGTTTGAAAAGAAATTTATAAAATCACTTTTTTTGATAAAATCTTTTTTAGTGAAAAAGTGTTAGTTTATAACTAATTATATAGGTAAATAATTCTGTTTTTTCAGTAACCTTTTCTTGAAACTATCTAAGTTTTTAACATTTTTAATATTTTGTTATATAATCCACTCATTTATTTTTATCATTTTAATTTTGATTATATTGTCATATTTCTGTAAATTATTCTTTCCACAATTTTATTCACTTTATATAAAAAAATCCACTATCTTCTGCTTTTCTTAAACATATGATTGCTTAAATCTTATCATTTTTGGATTCTTTGTTCGAAGCTCTACAAAATATTTACAAATCTAAGACTCCACCATCTAATATATATATGTTTGCCTTTATTATATGTCAATAGTGTTTTTTTTTACTATTCTCTAGGAACATCCAGCTGATGTTTTAGATTGGGCTACTTGTGCTAATGAAGATAAACTTGTTTTGTGTTATATGCAGGATGTAAAGGTATTGTTTACATGAGTGGACATTTTTAATTCAAATACTGAAAATTTAATTACATCTGTCTTCTGCAGAACATTTTACTGTTATGGTCGATACCTGAGAAAAAAATTCTATCAAAGTTTCCTCTAGATGTTGGTACAGTGATTAATTGTTCTGCAAAAAAAAATCAATCCGAGATATTTTATCAATTTGCTTCAAATGTGACCCCACCTATTATTTATCGATGTGATTTAACAGAACCTGAAATAATACCAACAGTAAGTATTCCATTAAATTAGTAGTTGCATTAAGTATTGCATTTGTTATATATTTTATGATTACAAATTTTCTAATGGAAAGTTTTGTTGCCTGAAAATCTAATTTGCTTATTTTGTTTTCTCGACATTTGATTAATTCTGAATTATTTTACACCAAAATTGATGTGTGCATATCTGAGCCAATATCGATCTTGCATCAACGGTCAAAAATATAAAAAACTTTTTTTGTTCAATGATATATATTATTTGGCTACTTCAAAATTAACAAACTAATAAATAAACTTTGTAGCTTTTAAATTTATAAAGTCCTACATAGTTATAAATCACTTATATTAACAAGTTTATTCAAATTGCTTTAAGCTTAATGCTTCTTATACCTATTATATTCCAAGATTAGTTAGTTAGTTAGTCTAATTAAACAATTGTGAATCACTAATATGATTTGTTCTTCTATATATGTAATAATTTAACTTGAATTCTTTTACAGATTTTTAGAGAAACAAAGCTCCAGGGATTTGATTCCTCAAAATATAAAATGGAACAAGTATTTTATACCAGCAAGGATGGTACAAAAATCCCTATGTTTATATGCTCGAAGAAGGTATGATATATATTTCATATATGTTAAAGTAGTTAATTAATATTATATATATATATAGAGAGAGAGTTGTGTGTGTGTGTGTGTGTATATAGTTAACATTCTTAGCAAAATATTAGGAGATAGCTGCAGATTCTTTATTAATGTAATCATATATACATAAAGATGATTTCTTTAATACTAATTATTTTTTCACAGAGCAGTCCTCGTTGTGGATCTACACCATGTTTGCTATATGGATATGGTGGTTTCAATGTTAGTTTGACCCCCACTTTCAGTGTCAGTCGTGCTATATTTATGCACTGTTTCAATGGAATTATAGCAGTACCTAATCTTAGAGGTGGCGGGTAAAATCAGATTGCAATTGGACATGGCCTTTAAAATGCATGTATAAAATTTGTTTTCTGTGCAGAGAATATGGTGAAAAGTGGCATAATGCTGGTCGATTACACAATAAACAAAATGTTTTTGATGATTTTTGTGCTGCCGCTGAATATCTAGTACAAAATGAATATACCAGTGCAAATAAGCTAACTATTCAAGGTGGTTCGAATGGTGGTTTGCTAGTTGGGGCATGTATTAATCAGAGACCAGAACTGTTTGGAGCAGCAATTGCCGAAGTTGGGTTAGTCTCTCATTAAAATTCATTAAATCTCATATAAATGCATATAAGTGCAGCTACATGCACACACATTTGCTATTTTTTTGATAATTATTGACATTATTACTTCTTGATAAATATTGAAATCATAGAATAAAAAAATCCGGAACATAAGAATAATAACTATTTTGTTGATGCTTATTTATTTAATCATTAACTAGTATTTTATTTGAAAACTGTATTTTAATCGAAAAATTATCATACTTGCATTCATGGTGCTAAATTTAATTATCTTCTAAAGTGTGATGGATATGCTGAGATACCATAAATTCACAATTGGTTATGCCTGGTCATCTGATTATGGAACTTCTGATGAAGAGAAACATTTTCACAATTTGTTGAGCTACTCTCCACTGCATAATATTAAAACACCAACTGATGGTTAGTAATATTATTATTAAAAAAGATAGTTCTTATGGCTATGTAATCAATATCTAAGAGTATGAAATAGTTTTAATATGAAATATTTTTGGAGAAGATCTTCACATTTATTTCTATATAGTTTCATAGTATCATATAGTTTTCTAAATTATTCATCTTGGATTCCAATGAAATTTATATATCGTTCAATAATTTTTAAAATAGACAATTATAATTTTTTTACCAACAATTTTAAAATTTTTCAACTATAAACATCAACAAAAAGATGCTTGATTGCATCACAAATAAGACTCATATATTTTACTGATATATATATATATATATATATATATATATATATATAATACAAGGTGTCCCAGAACTCAAAGTTAAGCCAAAATGGAGTGGTACTATCAGAATATCATGAAAAAAATTAAAAAAAAAAAAATATTTTTGTTTATTTAAGCTTTGGAACTGTGACCTTGAATGATATTTCTAGGACCACAGTCAAAAATAATGACATAATTGTCCCAGGTTTTCGAAATCTGGATCAATAAAAAATCTAGACTTTTTGTTGAACTACGAATTTAAAAGTTTCAAAGCTGGTCGACTTTAATATTTTAGTATGTTCTTTGGGACTGTGATTACAAAGTTTTGATAATTACAAAGAAACAGCTTAACCGATGGTTGCGCAAAACTATAAGTTAGTCCTCGATGAGTTGCATCAAATGGCTTTTAAATTTTGTATATTAAATTATAAATATTTATATTTAAAAATTATTTTATAAAAAGTTTAATGGATGAAAAATTTTACACTACTCTACTAAGTATTATTCAAAAGATCGTCATGAAAGACCAGACAATGTGGGTTCTCATTGAGTTTTATTGATTAGCTTTTTAATTTTTGAAATTAGTGCAGCCAAAATTAGCATGTCTGATCTTATGGGAGAATTATAAACTTTTGCTTTGAGAGAATTAGGCTGAACTTGTTTTCATTCTATGATTAATTATATATAAATATATTATAACTTCAGTGATTTTATTATTCTGTTAGAGGCTTTTCATAGATAAATAATAAAATAAAAATATGAACGCTTCATATATATATTTTTGTGCCAAAAATCATTAAAAGTAAACGTTACATTAAAATTTTTTATATTATTTGTATGTTTATATCATTGTTAAGAATGTTTATTAGTATATTAACCTATTGAGTTAATTTTTATATTCTTAATTCTTAGTTTAAGGTGGAAGAGATTATCTGCAATTTTACTTTATTTTATTTTATTTAATATTTTTATGTATGAGTTAATTTGTTTATAATTTTTTTCGTTCAAGTGAACAAGCAATATCCAGCAACGCTGGTGCTAACTGCTGACCATGACGACCGGGTTGTGCCGCTGCATACGCTCAAGTATATTGCAACACTGCAACATGCTGTTCGTGACTCTCCAATACAACAGAAGCCGCTCATGGCTTTGATTTCTACACGTGCCGGTCACGGGGGTGGAAAACCTACCACTAAAGTGGTAAGTGATGAACGATTATATATTACCAAAAATTATTCAAATATTTTATGTTTTGGAATCGATAATAGCTTTTTACATAAATAACTCTTTATATTTTATCGTTTTTGGCCCTATTATTATACATGTTATACAACATAACACATATTTCAAATCAGGAAGGGCATAGGGTCAAAGCTTTCTTGCAAATGACCAAATGGTATGATTTTCTCAAACATTTGATAAATTAATAATCACCTAACTTCCACTGAAAGAATCATTAAGTTTTTATTAAATTGTAGTCTTTGCAAGTAAACATTATACCTTTTCATGAATTTTAAATCTTACTTATTTATATATTTGCCAAATTAATTAATTTATAAAAAAATCATAACCTTTTAATTGATAAATTATTATTCTTGTCTATAATTTTCACTTCTCGTCTATTGTTACTATTCGATTAAAAAATTAATTATTGAAGCTATAATGATTAGTATAGTAATCCTATAGGAAAGGTAGCAAGAAAAGTGCTTTTTTTATATGAAGCCATGGGTTGCTTTGAAGATTTTGAATGTTAGTAAAATATGTAGCTAGTTTGTTTTCATAAATGATGAAACATGTACTATATTTATTTTCAGATAGAAGAAATAACAGATATCTATAGTTTTATTGCCAAAAGTTTAGGACTGACTTATCATGGTGAAACTTTATGATCATCTGCTGCACATAAGGAATTAATTACATATATGTATCACAAAACTAGTTGCAAATTTGATGAAATTTTTCTCGACATAAATTATTCTGTGCTATTTTTATGATCAGAATAAATAATTAAAAATATCAGTTTTTTATTTTAGATATTCAAAATTTAAACATTTTTATAGAGGGGGTAGTGGGGAAATAAAATTATTAAGAAAATAAAAGAAAAATTTACTGAATATACATTTAATAAATATGATAATAAGAGTAACTAGAAAATTATAATCATTCAAATATAACCATGTTGGGCGTTTCCATTTGCTCTAGTTGGATCTTGATGCCAATGAAATATTTAAAATTAATTAAATACAAAACTGACTTGGTCAATTGAATGATTTCAACACATATTAGAAAGTGATTCAAATGATATTTTGATTATGTTAAAATATAATATTTTAACATAAATATGTTATTATTTTGATTATGTTTAAATTAAATATCATGTAATTATAATATTGAATTTTGGGCGTAAACTAACTTGGCAAGCATGTTTCGAATTATATAAGGTCACCCAAAAATAAGTAATTTGTCTTTATGTTGAATGGTATTTTTTGTAAATTAATGTAGATACATATAGTACCACATTGTCATGCCCAGATTGTCTAGTATATCTTATTACCAATATAAAGAAAAATTTAACATAAAACTAGTGGGGTGGGTGGCATCGTGCCTTAAGGCAAATTGCTGGAACTTCCCGTACCGTAACAAATATTATAAATATTGTAACATTGTCTAATATTTATAAGAATTATATAAACTGAATTGCAGAGTTGAAACTAATTGTGAAGTATATTAGAACTATAGTCAGAATTAAAAATAAAATCTGAAATATTTTCGATATACAAAAAAGTAAAAAAAAAAAAAAAAAAAAAAAAGAGGAAAATTTTTTTTTTCCAAAATCAATTTTTTTATTAAGACAAGCAGAAAGTTCTTTAAATCATTTAAATCGGACGCTTAGTTCTCTCAAAAACTGCCATTTTTTACATATTTAGCTCCGTATCTTCGAAATGACTGGGCCTGCCTTTGCCAAAAACTAATAAACACTTCTCCCAATCATTACTTATTGAATGTTTTTTAGCTCATTCAAATCGGATACTCCGTTCTCTCAAAAATTCGATTTTTATTTTCTGCACTCTTTGCTCTGTATCTCCGAAACGGCTGGACCTGCCTTTGCCAAAAACTAATCAGCTCTTTTCCCTATCAATAGGAATCGAATGTTTTTTGAACCATTCAAATCGGTTGATCCGTGCGCCCTAAAACGTGACTGGAAATTTGTATCCATACATACATACACACACACACACACACACACATCCATTTTTTCTGAGGTATGCCAAAACGTTCAGAAACCTTCAAAACGTCGAGAAATGTAAAAATTTTCAATTCCGATTTTCGGCCCATTACAATAACTTACCCTACGGGAAGTTAATAAATTATTATTTTAGAAACAGTTAGAAAAATGTATAGTTTGTGTGAACACTTATTACATTTTATATATACTTATATGTAATGCTGTTTAAAATTATTCAACCTTGATTTTATGCTGTTGAAATTTAACACTCCGCGTAATTATTAAAACATCCCTCAGTGGTCATGATGCTCTTTATTTTTCTCAGTATTTCATTCAATGTTATTATATTTAAAACTATATGGTAAGCCTCAACGACTCAAAAATATGCAATTTGAAGACTTGCCGGCTTCGAACTTTTAAATAAATTTTACAAATAAAAAAAAGGAATAACGATGAATAAAATAGGAAAGAATGAGAATGCAAAATACATTATAGTTATTGGTTCAGTTCTTTCAGCGTAAAAAAATTCACCAAAGTTTTTAATTTCGCCTCGAGCATGATCGATTCTGATCAGAATCTGTGCTGAGCCATATACGTTTTTTGTATTTCCTAGGATTACAGTTTGACGTCCACCATTAAATAAAATACATTTTATTAGAAATGTGTTGAACAGATTAATTTATTATATATATACAATTACAGATATTATATATGAAGTATGCTTCAAAGTCATCAATTGGAAATCCTATTGATAAATGATTTTAATGAATTCGAAAACATTCTTTTAAAAAAGCAGAATATTTTATGTAAATTGCAGAATCTCAATTCGATATTTGGACGATTACAATAACGAAGAATCAATGATTAATTTGTGAAAAACGATTGCATATCATGTATATATGATATGCAATCTATGCGTTAACTACTCGTTATTGTAATCGTCCAAATATCGAATTGAGATTCTGCAATTTACATAAAATATTCTGCTTTTTGAAAAGAATGTTTTCGAATTCATTAAAATCTTTTATAACTATATATAGTTAACAGAAAAGGCAGTCCCATAAATAAGCTAACTATAGTTAACGCATAGATTGCATATCATATACATATCATATATACATCATATGCAATCGTTTTTCATAAATTAATCATTGATTCTTCGTTATTGTAATCGTCCAAATATCGAATTGAGATTCTGCAATTTACATAAAATATTCTGCTTTTTTAAAAGAATGTTCTCGAATTCATTAAAATCTTTTATAACTATATATAGTTAACAAAAAAGGCAGTCTCGTAAATAAGCTATACTTATACTTAATCCTAAATTCGAAAATTTTACATCGAGATTTTGTTATATTTAATTTTTTATATCAATATAAATTTCAGGTTCATATGGTTTTATTGTACATGAATTATTTGTTCTTTTGACAAATCAAATCAAATCAAATCTCACTTTTACTCTTAATTTCATAAAATTTTAAAATTATTTTTTGTTTAGAATATTACTAAACAACATTGAAGCATTTTAATTTAAGTTATGATAAAAAAGTCATTGCTTACTTAGTTAGATTAATGCTTATCGTTGCGATTTTTTGACTTTAGTTTTTACCATCTTAATATCATTTTAAAACTTCATAAATATTTATTTGTAATATTGTTAACTTCGAAAAAGGGAAGATTATTTTTCGCGACAAAATCCGATTTGCTATTTTATTTTTCTCGAGCTGCAAGCCATTCTGAATCGAATGAGACCAAATTTGATAAAAGTATGTGTATGTGATGTGTGTGTATGTATGAATGGATAGATGCAGCGCCATGGCCACGAACACGGGGTATTCTAATATTGTCTGGGGATGGATGTCTAACGTTTTCTCAAAAACAGCTGAACCAATTGCAAAATTTTAAAAGCCATTCCATGTATTTCGATGAGGACTAACGTTTCTCAATTTTGCGCGACGATCGGCCAAGCCGTTTCTTTGTGATTAGCAAAAATGTGAAATTTTTCGTCCACATTTTAGCTCACAATTCTGAATCAATTTTATCGATAGATATCATAGTCTTATAGATCATTCTAAAATATTTTGGTCCTACGACAAGTCGTTTGATTTTAAAAATTCGTCAAAGTTTGAAAAAATATTATTGATATGAATCAAAATTCGCTTTTGTGATGTGATAAGTCAATATTTGTGTTTCACAAATTTAAAATAAGTTATTGGAATGAATTCGAAGAGGAAGAGCCGCGATCAGATTTGCAAAAAGAACGCCAAGCCAACAAAGTTAAAATTTTGCTACATACAAGCATATGTCTGTGCACTACAATTAATATAATTACAGTTAATTTAAATGTGTTTGAGATATATCAAATCATTTGTCTAAATATCTAAATTTAAATTTTGGTCGATTAAGTTAATTATATATTGCACATTTCGGTTCATGCACTTGCCTTAAGGCTAAATGCCACTTTCAACTAGTTAAAAGTTTATTCTTGTATGCTTTGAATGTTTGATCATATAAAATTATTCCGATTTTTGCTTATTACATATCATATCATGATAAATATATTTTATAATATAATATATATATATATATATATATATATAAATATATATATATATATATATATATATATATAATATAATATATAATAATAATAATATATTTTCCAAAATATAAATACAATAGATAAAAACTTTGTCAAGAAGTGGTAAATTCACGTGCTACTTATGTCGCGCCCCTATGACCAGTATGGAGAATTAAAATTGTGGAGCTACAGACATTGCTATCTATTATATTTTTCTTATCTATGGACCTGATGTTTGTTTTAGTTGGATACTCATTGATATCGCTAAATCAAATTAGCTTGTTGATTCAGTCCAGTTCAGTCGATTCATTTGTCGGCCTGTGTGACCTTTTATTTTTCGATACATTGCTACATATTAAAGGTATTTATGTTCTATATTTTATAATAATGATATTTTATTGCACAATATTATTGCTTTGATTATTCATTGTGCGTACCCTTGCCAATTTTGTTCGGTACTACTTTCAATTAAGTGGTATTGTGATTGCAAACGTTATCAAACAATACTGATAATTGCAAATTAATAATGTTTTACTCGATATTTGTCATATATGTTGTATAGCTATAATAATAAATTCAATTTAAAAGATATCTAACAAGATGTCCTAAAAGATTAGGGATCTTATCTCTTTTTATATCACTTAGAGGTCACGCAATTGTTTTCTCTTTTATATGGATATAAATGTATGAATGATATGTTTTTTTTTTGTGTACATTATTACAATAGTGTTTAATTAGTGTCTTTAATCTATATCTATATTTGTTATTTATAAGAATTTTGTATAAAATATCTTACATTCACAGATTGTTAACAATGCCAGCCTACAAGTTAACTTATTTCCCTGTGAAGGCTCTTGCTGAACCTTTACGTATGCTAATTTCTTATGGAGGAGAAGATTTTGAAGATTACCGATTCAATCGTGAAGATTGGCCTTCAATCAAACCAAGTATGAATTAAATTAGATATTTGTACAGATATATTATTTTCAAAAGCCAATTCTTAATTGTTCTAACATAGATTTAAATTTTTTATTCAATATATGTTTATTTTACACAATACATACATTTATGTACACAACATGCAATGTGTAATTACTGATATTAAATAGTTTAAAGTTACATAATAGTGCTTATAAAACAACTAATAATGTTTCTAATGGATTCATTATATGCTAAACTGTGTTTACAGCTATGCCTTTTGGTCAAGTGCCAGTTCTTGAATGGGATGGCCGTAAAATGAACCAAAGTGTTGCCTTGTGTCGTTACCTAGGAAAGAAATACAATCTTGCAGGAAGTACTGATCTTGAGAATCTTGAAATTGATGCTATTGTGGACACAGTTCATGATTTTAGAGCAAGTATGTTGATATTTTAAAATGATTTACATTTCTCTGAATAGTTACAGTGGAATTATTTGTCTTGCATACAAGGTACTCGAGCAATTTTTTGTGTTGTACCACATGAATATTTGCAACTTACCAGGAAACTAAACTAAAAATTGATTTAACTTTATGTACAGATCATTCGAGATTATTTGCTCTAAATTATAGTTCAGGCAATTTTGAATATATGTTATTTTCCATATATTTTTTTTACTGTTAAAATAAAAAGCGAGTTTAAAAAAGTACGCATCTTCAAATATTAAAAGAACCTGTAAATCACACTTACAGAGATATGTCTGGTTTTAATTTGAAATGTGCTTTCATACTTTGAAAATTTATTTCTCAAAGTATTTTGTTATCCTGGTGTAATTTGTTGAAATTATGTTGTAGAGCTAGCTGCAGCACATTACGAGGCAGATGAGGCAGTAAAAGAAAAAAAATACCAGCAAGTTTTAGCAGATGTTATTCCTTATTATTTGGATAAATTAGATGCTGTTGCTAAATCCAATGATGGCCATCTAGCTTTGAAAAAGGTATCAACTTTACTCTGTTCATTTACTATTGTTTATATATATATATATATATATATATATATATATATATATATATATATTCATATAATGCACATATCATGTTCTTTATATTCCATGTTCATATCTTGTGCACAATTGATATTAACAATTTATATTACATTGTACATGGTCTTATTTTATATTTAGTTAACATGGGCTGATTTTGCTTGGGCTGGAATGATCGATTATATGAATGCCATGGCCAGGCTGGACTTACTAGCAAAACATCCAAACCTCAAAGCAGTTGTAGATAATGTACTCGCTCTACCAAAAGTTAAGGAATGGGTGGCCAAACGTCCTGTTACTGAATATTAAATATATTCTTGTTAAATTGTAAACTGTTGCCTTATATGAATTTTTTATTACCTTGTGATATTGCCGTACTATTTTCCAAATAAAAGTAGATTTTAAACTTGAAATACTTTTTAATTTTAGGGTTTACATAGTTTTTAAGGTATATAAAAGAATCTTCCTTACTTAAAAAGTACACTCAATTCACTTTATTCAGTCATTTGCTATAACACTTACAACAAATAAATTCTGGTAACTCCACATTGAGGATTATTGTGTTTCGATATTAATCAAGTTGCTACCTCAGGTTTGCAATGTATCAACAAAACTATTTCTTTTTAATCCAGGTTACCTGTCTCTTTCCTCGCAAAAAATTGTTTGACTCATGCTTTGATATGAGGTTTGTTTTGATTCAGGTTTTCAATTTTCATTTGGTTTAATTTTCAAGGACCCTGCAAATTTAAGCATTAAACTAAATTTTAAATAATTAAAATATGGTTCTGTAATTTCCAAGTTTTCATATGGTTTTTATTTAATTTAAATGACTTTGTCTTTTTCATTAGTTTCAATATAGGATTTAATTAACATGAATTATCTTGCATGTATCATGATTTTCAATTAATTTTAATAATCTTGCAGTTTTCATAAGTTTTTATATGAGTTTTAGTTGATTTCAATTCCATTTACCATATGGCTTTTAATTAATTTTAACTAAGATTTTATCATTTTCATGAATTTTAAGTAATTTGAATGGCCTTGCATCTTTCAGCATTTTCATTAAGGTTTATAAATAATTTCAATTAATATCACAACTTTCATATTGGTTTTAATTACAATTCTTATATTTTCTTATATTGGTTTTAATTAATTTCAATCATTCTGCAATTTTCATGTGATTATTAATTAATTTCAAATAATTTGTATCCGAGTTCGGTCTCAATTAGTCTTCGGACGAATTCGGTCTTGTTGACGTATTTGGTTGAGTTTAGAGTTGTTCTTCCTAGTCAGCCTGCTTCGAGTCTAATAGGATTCGAAAGTCAGCCTAGTGCCAGTTTGTGCAGATATTGCTGAATTAATCTACCTAGCTGTTCACAATCAGCTTCTTTTATGACGGTTTCAGTTTATAGCATTGATAGTTGATCGCCCTTTACGAAAACCATACTGATTATCTGCAATGATTGGGTCAACTACTGCATCTATTCTTTGGTAAATTATTCTTTCAAAAATTTTACCCGTTGTATCCAGCGAATGGTACGATGGCATATCGAACGGTACGATGATGGTTCATCTGGTGTTTTTTTTTCTTTGGGAAGAAGTACTAATCTTTGCTGTTTCCATTCTCGTGGAAAAACCCCTTCTTTCAGATATGTGTTATAGGCATTAAGAAACATTGTCGGTGATGTGATAATTGATGTTTTTAAGGCAATATTAGGAATTCCATCTAATCCCGGTGCCTTACTATTTTCAACCCGATGACAAGCTTCCATCAGTTCTTGCAGTGTTATAGGTGGAATATTATTCAGTTTTACATGTGACATCTGATTGTTCAAATTAGAGGCGAGACATTACAATCTTATAAGGCCTTTCCCATGGGTTTTCCGCGACTTCATCCAGAAGTTCTTTCCAGCACCCAACTTTACTTTCTTTGATAGCTTTATTTAGTTGCCGACGTGCCTGCTTGTATTCCACTACTAGTTGTGCAGAATTTGTGAGACTATATTCTCGCTGAGGGATCCTTTTTTTCTTTTGGCACACTTTACGAAGAGAACTGATTTCTTCAGTCCACCAGTGCACATTATCTTTGATTTATGCCATGCTTAAGAACTCATACTGATACACAGGCTTCGGTTATTCTCTCCATCAGCTCTCTAGTATGCTCATCTGTGTATTCTGAAATTATAGGTTTGCAATTTAAGGCAACTCTCATGGCGCTTTCATCAAAAGATTTTATTTTTCACCCAATGGCTTTAGATATCTTCACATGTCTTCTAATGTTTCTATTCGTTGATATTGCCCAGGTGAATGCATTATGGTCACTAGCAGTATAGATATGTAATACCTCCCAATCGCAATTTCCTCTGACGAGGCTATTGCTAACAAAAGTAAGGTCTATTATTGAACTTGCACTGCCCTTGACAAAGGTTGGCTTGGCACATTTTGCTGCATTTATACAGTTTGCTATTTGGTGACCTTCTTGTCCACATCTAATGCATAGATTGATCCGATTCACATCGCTCTTGCACTGTGATCCATAATGTCCAAATAGCCAGCATTTAAAGCACCGGATTGGTTTATTGATGGATTTAATTCGACAGTTGACCCATCTAATTTGTATTTTGCTACTTGTTCTGAGCAGATCGTGTACAATTTGCGCTGGTAGAGCTGTTGTATCAATATGGGTACCTCTGTATGCCTTACGAATCTTAATTGCTTATGCTGGTGCGTTGCAGGCTCCTCCGGTTGCTTTTTGTAGTGCTGACTAGATATCAATTTTTGAGGTTTCATCATCAATATCCCTTATTTTTATAGTTACTGGGTGCCCGTTATAGATAACTTCGGCCTCATCCTTTAACACACCTGCAATAATCTGTTGTAGTCCTTGGCCTTTGTCCCCACTTTTCTTGGAAATGGTTATCAACAAGTCTCCATTTCTGGTTTTATTTATTTTGTCTACTGTCGTATTCACCTGGTCATCAGGGACATCATGTTTGATACAACGTAAGATTTCGGAATAATTAACTTTTTCGGTAGGCCGGATCAATAAGGCATTTGGTTTTGGAAAAATTCTATGATTTTTATCATTTTATGGTTAGAGTCCTATTCTGACAGATTTACCCTTTCTTCAGTACGATTGCTTTGAAAACTAGTGGGTGTATGGCATCATGCCTTAAGGCAAATTTGTCTAATATTTATAAGAATTATATAAACTGAATTGGAAAGTTGAAATTATTTGTTTAAAGTACATTAGAAAAAAATTAAAATAAAAATCTGATTTATTTTCGATATACAAAAAAAAAAATTAAAAAAAAAAATTTTTGAAACAAAAATTTTTTTTTACTAAAATCGATTATTTTGTTAAAACAAGCAGAAAGTTCTTTGAACCATTCAAATGGGACGCTTAGTTCTCTCAAAAACTGCCATTTTTTGCACATTTAGCTCCGTATCTTCGAAATGGCCGGGCCTGCCTTTGCCAAAAACTAATAAACACTTCTCCCAATCATTACTAATTGAATGATTTTAGATCATTCAAATCGGATGCTCCGTTCTCTCAAAAACTCGATTTCTATTTTCTGCACTCTTTGCTCTTTATCTCCGTAACTGCTGGACCTTCCTCTGCCAAAAACTAATCAGGACATTTCCCTATCGATAGGAATCGAATGTTTTTTGAACCATTCAAATCGGTTGATCCGTGCGCCTGAAAACGTGGACGAAAAATTGTATCCATACATACATACACACACACACATCCATTTTTTCTTAAGTATGCCAAAATGTTCAGAAACCTTCGAAACGTCGAGAAATGCAAACATTTTTGATTTCGATTTTTGGACGATCACAATAACTTACCCTACGGGATGTTAAAAAGTTCTGAATTTCCAAAATATTTCAAAATAATTTTTTCTTCAAATTAAATAATATTTAAATGAATATTCAATATATCGGTTATTTTTGTAGAAATAAATACAACATCTTCAATTAATAAAAGTAAAGATTCCACATTGAAATACATTTCAAAATCCCGTCTTCTTACCATATAAATACCAAAACGAGCGGGCGATTTAAAAAAAGGCCGCTGTTTTACGAAACATTTGAAACGCTTACTCTTGATAATCCCGAGATCGATTCTATGTCCGAATTCCATTCGCTTTCCAATGGGCGCATTGGAAGGTCATGTACTTATAATCATTAATAATACAATACTACCTACTGTCAAAAATTAAAATCAATTTTATTGGATTTACTAAAACCCAACACTTCCCACTTATTCGTCTCCAGCTTTATCAAATTCTGTAATTGTCATTTGTGCATCATAATGTTTTCAACTGTTCACAATTCCTACAATTAAGCCAATTTTTGTACCAATTGTTTAGGTAGCAAACGCAATAGTCCGTGCCATTCAAAAACACTGGTCTATCTTGTAAAGCCAAATATCACACTTTATTACATTCCAACATAAATGCTTGCAAAACAAAACAGTTTCAAACCGATATTCCAAAGATTCGATGCAGTATGATATTTCCTAGTCAAATAATTTATCACATTGTATAAACTTTATCTATGCTTTAGGCCGATCGGAAATGTTTACGTTTAGGTAGGAGATATTAAAATATTAAAACTAGTCTCTTGCTTGATAACTTATGCCCCAAGCGATCGAAACTTTGTGACCGAAACACTTCGTCTATATAGGTAACTCCTCACAAAAAATAACGGACATGGCAAATTCAACTAATATGTCTAATTATTGTTTCTTTCAAATACCTGTATGTGCCTATGCCAAACGTGAAATTGCCGAACTACAACCAACTATTAAAATTTTCTTCGATTGCATTCTCAAATTCTTATCCTTACACCGGATATTTTTTTTAGTCTACAAACAACGGACGAAAGTTTAGGTTGTGATGCATTTAATGCAATATTTTTATCAAATTACATCAAAACAGTTGATTCACTTATACTAATGGATATAAAATGGGTTATGTAATAATGGGATCTATTCTCAGCGTTTCATCGCCGATTCAAATTTGAGAAATGCATATGATTCCTTGTCTTAACAAATTAAGACTTTTTTGGAGTAGAAGATGTACCGGACTTGATTGTTTCTATAAGTGATTATTACGCATAGGTCCATGAGTGCACCACTGTACGCAACTCTGACGAACGTTATGTGGCCGCATTGCCATTCCATGACAATATTAAAAGCCCTGTAAATTTAAACCTAAAATCAGGGCTAAGGTTTACTATAATTCATTTTTTTTTTTTTATTTTATTTTTATTCTGCAATCTATAAAAATAATTATATTTAGCAGAGAATGCTGACAAGTGTTTACAATTGGTTGTTTACAAATTAGCACATACGCCCAGTGGTGTATCTACTATAGTTAATATATAAAAAAAAAAAAACTAAAGACAAATATAGAGGAAAAAAATATAAATATAAAAATAAACTATAATAAATCTCGAGGTATTTTCCTTTTGAGCCTGGTCTATAATTATAAACTATAATTCATAATGGGCAAAATTGTTTAAAATACAATTAGCGTAACCTGGCAAAATTGTGTAAAATACAATTATAAGAGAAATCACAAAAGTCTTCATCGATCCGAAGGGAGCTAAAAAAAATGGCACCAGGTCAAAGGTCACAAAATGACCCTTTTGCGATTTTTAGCTAAATAGTCAGTTTTATCGCAAAATTACCTGAGACAATATTGTAAACCATAGTTTTTTTTTCTTTTTTTTCTTTTTTTCTTCTTTTTATTTATTTCTTATAGCCAATCTGAACCTTGGGTTCAATGAGGTTACTTGCTGATTCCCCTTGTGGAGAATTTCCTTACATAAATATATAGATTGTTAATTTATTAAATCTTGCGGTCCCTTTCTTTTTAATCTTCTCATAGGAACTTGTTTTTGGAGGTCTTTTATTAGAGTGTTTGGATGGTATGCGCTCTTTTGATGATATTTCGTACTTCTCTCCTTGATAACCTCCTGTACATATTTGATGTTTAGATCTCGATGAATTGTTTTGTTGGAGACATACCAGGGCGCGTTCACTATAGCTCGTAGTATTTTTGACTGTGCTCTTTGAATGGTTTTTATATTGGACGCGCTCGCACATGCCCATAGCTCGATACCGTATTTCCATATTGGTACTAATAAAGCTTTATATATTAGGATCATGCTCTCATATGACATCTTAAGGCTTCTTCTAATTACCCAATAGAGTTCATGAATTTTTTTGTTTATTTGCTTACGCTTTGCTCTGATGTGGGTACTTCATGTGAGTCCTCTATCGAGGTGAAGTCCTAAGTATTTTACAAAGTTGCTTATTGGAATTTCTACATTGTCGATTTTTATATTTGTCAAACTCCCTTTCTTTTGGTGAATGTGATGTGGACTGACTTAGTTGAGTTAATAGTAATTTTCCTGAGTGTACTTTTCTTATTTGTGTATATAATTTTGCAGCTGTACCGAGGCCTTTGTGGTGTCTTCATGAGTTTATAAAACCATGGTGTCATCTGCGAATGTTTCAAGGGATATTTTGGGATCCGTTGGTATATTATTAGTGAAGATTAGGTACAGGATTGGTCCGAGTACACTACTCTGAGGAACAACAGCTTTCATTGTTTCTATATAAGATGATTCATCCTGCACTCTGACCCTGAAATATCTGTTCGATAAGTAGGACTTCAGTAAAGATGATAGTTCATGTGATAGACATTGAACATTGATATTTTATAGACCAAACCGTGATGCCAAACCTTGCTAATGCTTTTTGATATTAATAAATATGGCAGAGCAATATTTTTTATTGAAGTAAATTTCTTTAGGCGCGACATGGTTGTAAATCCGTACAAATGCAACGGAAATTGTTACGGCAAGGTCAAGTGAGAGTCATTCGCTCTTGATGATATGCTTTCTATACGGGTTGATTCTGATTGGTCGTATTTGTGCAAGGCTTCTTGGTATGCGTGACTTTATACGTGCGTACGTCACCGAAAGCGTGACTTTATACGGGCGTACGTCACCGAAATAGTGAAGCATATTGGTCAATTTCCGGTGTTTTATGTCAAAACATTTTAAGGCTAAATAATAGTATAAATCGTGAGTTAATAAAAATATCATGATCGGAAGAATATTTTATCCCGTCCCCCATAAATAATTGTAGTGCAAATAATGAAACAAATGAAAAATCTGCGCTGCGTAAGAAATGCAAGTTTATTGAAGTAATTTGTATTATTCGAGTTTTTCGATAACTATATAACATTGAGGTTATTACTAAAATGGAAAATATTTTTATAGGCAAGACAGATACTACATTTGCTCAAAGAATGAAACTGTATCGCAAGCGAAATTGTCAAAACAAACAAGCAATCAATAACTCAATTACATGATAAGTGAAATTATAAAAACAATATTTCTTTATTGGAAATTTAGAGAACGTTTACATGTTTCTCTTTTATGGTGGCTATGAAAGCTAATTTTAATTTATTGATGCAGGTTCAAAGCCTCTTACAAACTCTGAAAGATCAGGATTACATCGTCAAAGAAAACAACTGCAGGAAAATAGTCGGTTACTGCCAATTTATTAGAAAATCTTGAGCCATGTATCAATTTAGATTTAAACATATTATTGTGTTATCTTTTTAGATGAAAGTACTGTTGTACCGTAACTGTAATGTTTATTTATCTATGGCTGTAACTTTTTCTGATACAACAACTACATCACGTCAATTGCAATTTAATGATTCTTCATATAATTTGACTAATAATGTGACAAGAACTGATCTTTTGCAAGAGTCAAATGAAGTATTCGAACTTCCATATAAAGACTTCAATTTGTTTAGGAATGCACGAAAATTGTTTGAAAAACATTCGCAAATGATAGTTTTGGCTATGTATGTTTTGTGTGTGATAGACTTTGGTTTCAAAGTGACTGAAAAATTAAATGAAGCTCAAAAACAAATTCTTAATAATGGTTTTCTGAATATTGATTCAAATAATCAGGTTGGATGTCAAACTTGTCGAAAGGCATTAAATTCGGGTAAAATTCCCACTTTGTGTAAATTTAATGGATTTGTATTTCCGCCTATACCAAATTATCTACCTAAACTAGATATTTAGTGCAGTAAACGGAGAGGAAAAAGGGTATAACCTCTGAATTTTTTTACTGTGCTCCGAATTGAATGAAATTTTGGAATTAGGTTCATCTTACCCTCAAGTTCAAAAGTGAAAACAATTCGTCATCACCCCGGGGGGGATGACACCCCTTCCCAATTGTGTAATTACATTTTTTCAAAATAACGTCGGAAATCGATAGAATAACTAATTATAAGAAAAAAATGTCTTTTAAAGTTTTTCAAAAAAACTAATACTTTTCAAGTTACTGGCCACTAAAGATTCATATATTTTTGGCGTTTTTCTTCGTTTTTTTGCAAATATCTCCTAAAATATACATTTTAACAAAAATCATGTAATGAACAAAATAATGTCAATAAAAATCTTAATAAATCGGATTACATAAAGTGTTCTAGGAAAAATATTAAGCAAGATTTGAAAGAGCAAAGTCGTTTTTTATTTTGTTCAAGATTTAATTGTTGTATTTAAAGCCATCTAGTGTCGAGGTTTTACATTTTATGCATTTCGGTAAAATTGGGTTTTATAGTGCTCAACATAAGCTTTAAAATGAGTGCTGTTACAAGTTTTTTACGTGTAAAATGAGTGAGCTATCATGCAAATAAGAAGCATATACGAAGTTTATTTTTTTTTAAATCATATGGTTTAACGCGCGCCATTTCCACTAGAATTAAAGTAATTCACATTCCATCTAGGATTCACTTCATTATATACATCTTGATGGATTCTAGCTGAGAATTACACATTAACAAATATTTAAAACTAAAGACATTGACATCATTCTTAGGTGAAATGGAATTTTGCACGTTAGGGTTCAAATCAAAACTCAAACCTAAAACTTTAACTTATTACAAAAGTCACCCCATAGCGCTGTCCAAAAATCCATTCATCTATCAATTATCGAAACCATATCTAAACACATGAGTATTTAAATATTATATCTTTACCACTTATTTTTGTTAGCAAGATTTAATAAAAAATGGAGGTTTTTCTATGTTATTTTATCGCATGTCTCTTAAACACAAGATATAATGAATATAGTATTATATTCGAACTAATATCTGATTTAGCGACAAAATAGTTGATAGCAATGCATAAATCTTGCAAAATCTATTCGAATAACAAAACGATAAGATATGCTATAAAATGTTATAAACTTTTGCAAATAAATCGCACTAGAACAAGATTACGAATAACATGAAAAAAAAGAACTATATTGTGGAATCGTATTCAATCATGGCTTATATTTCAAACCTCAAATTATTCACATTTCGGAAGAAATCAAACGCATATCGGAACATAGTTGAATATTGCTTAAGCTCCAATACAAAGGATCCTGATCATTTCCATATTCAAAAATCTTAAACCTCAACTTGCTATGTGTCAATGCTTGATATCTTCGAAAACACGCTAGCTCAATATTAGCAACTTCAAAATGTGTGCAACAAGAGCGTGTGGAATATGGAGTCAGTTGTAGACTTTTCTCGTATGCAGATACAGCCACCATCACCAGTTCAAGGAGAGAATGCTACAGTGCTCCAATAAAACAATTTAGAAGCAGAAAATATTTAACTGATTGTGTGTTACCAAAACCACAAACATCTACTTAATTCACATTAAGGAAGAATACCAATTATTTTGAAATCTAAATTTCAAGGCCGGCAGTATGTTCGCGCCGATCAAAGCATGCGGTTATATGGATATATAAACAAAAAATCATCAATTAAAAATCATACAAATCAATCAATCAGTCAGAACGTAATCAAAAACAGTATCAAAATTATTGTAAATACACTTATAACTTGTTATTAATATAAATTAAATATATACAGTATTAATCAAAGTATTTACAATTGGTCCTTCATAAGGCAAGCAATCATAACAACATCCTAAATTTTCAGTCGTCTTTTAACTCAGCGGATTTTCAATACGGCCGCGAATGAATTCAACGGAATGTTAGTTTGGCTGCCTCTTAATCTAGCGATCTTTCAATTTGGCCGCCTTTTAAATCAGTGGACTTTCAATGCGACCGCTTTTATTACGGCCGCTTTTTGTTATGGCCGCTTTTTGTGTATGGCCGCCTTTAAATTTGTTCTTTTTTTGATTTGGCCGCTTCTCCAAATTGGTGATTTTTGTACGCCTTATTTCTTGTGCAACTTCTGAAACTGTAATTTTTTTAATCTGCTCGTTAGATATGGAAATAGTATTGAGAAAATCAAAAATAAATTTTTCTTTGTAATCTGCGCACTTCTTAGGGGCTGGCTGAAAGGTTTTAAATAAATGTTCACCAAAAATGGCACATTTTTCTTGGGGCTGCCTTGCCTACGTTCCGTTTTTTTTTTTTCTTAGTGGTGGAATAGTCATTATCGGCAGTTTCAATTTTTTAGTGGCCTTCATAAGGAGTAGTTAGAGTCTTTAAATTAGATTATTAAATAATCTATTTTT
>NW_020537324.1:37970752-37984715 GCF_003426905.1 Ctenocephalides felis | reverse complement strand
ATATATATTTATATTTATAAATATATTTATATTTATAAATATATTTATCAAAAGTAAAATGAGTGAATGGAATAATAAACTAACTATGAAATATGAACCTACAGCACTCTTTTTTACACTATTTATTAAATATTTTGAATTTTACAAACGTTTCGAGACTCGGTTTGTCTCATCATTAGTGTAATATATTTTATACTGTATATTGAGACAATAATTTTTTTATATTCTACAATATAAATTTGAATCGAAACTGAGTCTTAGAATAGTTGTAAAAATTAAAATATTTAATAAATAGTGCAAAAAAAGGGTTGAATGCTCATATTGCATAGTAAATATATATACATACATACATAAATATATGCATGTATATAATATATATATATATATATATATATATATATATATATATATATATAATACATACATCATAGATGTATGCATGTTTATATAAATACATGAAATACTTACATACATAGATGTATGCATGTATATATATAAATATGTAAAATACATAGAAATTTAATATTTATCTAACATCATATATATGTATATATATAAGCTAACGTTTTACGTGCTAAGGAAACTATGATTAAAACTAAATATTTTCCAAGAAGAAGCCTATCATAAAATGAAACAATGGGCCTATGATCAGTATTTAAAACATCTAAATGTGAACTTGTATTACATATAACAACTTCAAATAAAAATTGCAATCAATTAATTGTTGTTTGATAGCAAACGTACATTAAATTTTTGGAATATAAATTCTCAGCACTTCATACTTGAACTGCATTGAATAACTAAATAAAAAAAACTGAAATCAGACTCGAACAAACTCTATCGCATAATATGGCCAGGCAATTTCAGAAATGTGTTTTTATTTTAGAGACCTCACATTACAGGAATGTCTATGTTGTCAGTTCGAATCGAGAAAGAGACATCAAAATTATTGTCTCAATATTCGACTTGGAATAAGTATGTTGAAAGTTTGCATGATAAAAGGAATACAGTGCCAGATTGACCCGAAATTTTGTTAAAAATATATGTTGTTACATTCGCATCTCATATAACGAACATTACAAAGTTTAATCTCATACCGCATTTTCATCATTTTTGTTATATTTTATTTGAGATTGACCCAGACCCAGATTGACCCGAAATTTTGTTAAAAATATATGTTGTTACATTCGCATTTCATATAACGAACATTACAAAGTTTAATCTCATACCGCATTTTCATCATTTTAGTTATATTTTATTTGACTTTGGTATTCATATTTGCAAATGCATGTACACACAGATTTTTCATTAAAAAAGCCACACAGATTCTAGCTGGCCAAATTATAAAATTGATAAAAACAGTAATAATTATGTTCAATCACACCCACCACAAGTTGTTCAATAAAGACTTTGGTAAAGCGCATTTTTATGCGAAATGGTAAATCGCGTTGTTTTATAATTGTGCCAATGAGATCACTGAAATAAGATAAATAAGGTTAACATATAATATATATAAACTATATAAAACTATAAATATAAGTAATTTATATTACAATGTAAACTATAAAGCTTATATATAATATATAAACTTTACATTTCATATATATAGGTATATATATATATATATTATATATATATATATATATATAATATATATAATATTATATATACATATATAATATAGATATATTAGGGTGGTCCTTAAAATGATCATTTCGAATTTCCTTGCTCCCTGGGGCTCAAATGGTTCCAAATTGATAAAAAACAATCTCTGAAAGTTTTAGCTCTTAAAATTAACGTTTAGATAGAGCGCAATTCAATCAAAGTTTTGTATGGAAATGGCATGGAAAATTTTTCAAAAATTTTAAAATGTTTTTTAGATGTAATTTAGCAAACAAATGAATAATTAAAACTCATTCATTTGTCGCTAAGTTTACCTAAAACATTTTTTTTAATTTTCAAAATTTTTTTCATGCTCTTTCCATACAAACTTTGATGGAATTGCGCTCTATCTAAACGTTAATATTAAGAGCTAAAACTTTCAGAGAATTGTTTTTTATCAATTTGGAACCATTTGAGCCCCTGGGAGCAAGGAAATTCGAAAATGACAATTTTAAGGACCACCCTAATATATATATATATATATATAATATATTTATATACATATATAATATAAATATATTTAGATGATTCATATAGGTAATATTCAGTCACACTGCATACGAACACACCTTTTCACTATGCAAGTAATATCACATTAATTGAGAGTTATCCGTTAACAATTGATCATTGTCTTTAATTTCGGTGTCCGGTTGAATCGGGTTCGATAGTTCGGTTGAATGATTTTTAACATCAGGATCATTATTATGACTAAATGCATTCGGGTATGTCAGATCTTTCTTAGTTTGCATATCACTACTACCAGATTGCACTAAAGTTTGCAGCCAAACAGAGGGATTGAAACTTGGACCTTCTCCACCTAACTCTGCTGGTAAAATATCTTTAGTCACATATTTGTGTAATGTAGATAAATTGTTCCCATGCATATAAATTCGTTCTCTAGTTTTATCTTTTAGAAATGGCTTTATTGCGGATAGAGCCATCTCAACGTACCACGGTTGTCCAATGAAATGAACGCCTTTAAACCGTGCCGGAAAACAGTCTTGAAGTCCTTCTATCATAAGTTTTAGCATTCGAGGATTCAAGTGTGCTGACTGGCGAAATGAGAAATCAGTCCAATCAACAACCACAACAAATCCTGATGCTTGGTTTTGTTTATCTTCTAAAAGCTTCTCCAATGTTAGCAGCAATGCTCGATATACTGCTACTAAACCATAAGCACAATAATCCCAATCTGATGTGAACAATACCAAAACTTTTCTTCCTCGTCGGTCGCGCTCTGGTAGAACTCCAGGACAACCGTCACGCAGAGCCAGTTGAACCGATTCATCTAAGCAGTTCAAATCATTGAAAAGCACAGGATTTCGTTGACGGTATGAGTAGTAACTGAGAATTAATTCGAAGCTTTCTGCAACATTAAATTTTCTGGCATATAAAAAGCGCGTTAAAAAGGCATCATCTTGCCCACACGATTTGTCTTTGAGGGCAAAGTCAATGCTAGCTCCGATCAAATCCTTCAAATTTTGTAGGGCAACCTTTTTGTCAGCTGCCTGCATCGGTTGTTGTAAATCGCGTATTAAACTATTTCGCAAGCCCCAGTCGTATTCGATGTACTCCGCCATTATCGATGGCATCGACTCAACTACCGCGACCGTATGACTGAGCGCTCACGCTTCGACGTCGTCACTGCTGGCTGACTAACGCTCATTAACAATAATCGAAAGACCGACGTTCGATATTATATTTCGTTCTTACATTTTTCAACTTCCCAATGACGTACGTCGAATGCTCGTTCTGCTACAGGTAACAGTATTGCATACATAATTCAGTGTGCATGTATTATCCCACTTCCGACTGTACCTGAACGCAAAAGAGTATCTGTCTCGCTCGACGCGAAGGCGAACGCAAACTGCTAATTGTCTTGATTTAATATGGATTCATTAAATGTATAGTGACACAAAAAATAATATTTATACAAAACGACTTGTATTTGGACAAATGTTAGAAACAAAATATTGAATATAAATCGTTTGTCATGAAAGTAGACACTAAAAAAAAGTTAACAAACATATTGTTCTGAATATTTTTTTTCATGTCGCGTTTTTTAATAATCGGTCGAAAAGAATATTTAAATATTTTAATTACTTCAATTAAATATTACATCATTTATAGAATTATTCATTATTAACTTTCCATACGGTTAATTATTGAACAAAAATCGAAAATATAATTTTTGCATATCTTCACGTTTCAGACGTTTTTGAACTTTTTGGCATACTTTAGTATGTATGTATGTATGGATACAATTTTTTGTTGACGTTTTCGTAAAGTGACCATACGTTCCGGTTTGGCCGAAACAGTCCCGGAATTCGACCATGCGTCCCGAGGTTTTCAAAAACCACTATCTGTCCCGGATTTAGATATTTTGTCTCGGTTTTGGTTTTTCAAAAATTAGAAATTATAAAAACAAATAAACAAGTACTAATTTTATCAAATTAATTACGAAAAATCTGTTTACATACACACACACATACTTTTTCCAAATTTGGTCTCATTTGATTCAGAAAACATAAACATCTCCTTCGGGAAGTTAATAAATCTTCGTTTTCGATTTTTTTGCGATTAATATAACTGACCCTACCGAAAGTTAAAAAAAAGGGTTCGCATAAGGTTCACACGCGATTGAAGTAAAACTTATTTGCTACTGTACAGGATGTCATTTAAGTAAAAATAAATACTTCATATAACAATTTTGAACGTATTGGTATTTTACGTTAAGGCAAGTTACATGAACTTTCCCGATATGTGTAAATAATCGACTTAATCAATAAAAAATAAATTCATTGGTATTAAAAGTATTCCCAGCAGATTTACAATATTACACATAATTGAAAACAAAAAAACACGGAATATTTTCTAAAGGCAAATTTTCAAAAATCAATACTTTTTATAATTGAACCAGTTGCCGTAGGACTTTGATGGTTTAGTATGCTCATTAAGACCAAGTACTCTAACGTTATACCAAGTAAAGCGTCCAATTTTAATTTTAACAACGCCAAAAAAACTACCCATTTTCTCAAATTTGGATGAATTTTTAAAATTAAACTACTTATCGTAAGGCCGTAATATTTCAATATGTTGTAAAAGACCATGATATATATCATCAAAAAAGTTCAATAAAAATCGGCTCAATTTTTTTTTTCAACAACGAATTACAAGAAAACGACTCGGTAGATTTTCACCTAAAACTAATCAGTATCATTCCTAACTAATAACTTTCGAACAGTTTTTGATTTTTTAAAATCGATTTGGTAATGTGCTTAAATGTGGACGAAAGGTTTAACACTTTTTTCCAAATTTCAAAGAAACGGCCGATTGTCACACGAAGCGATAGTCCTCATTGAGACACATCAAATAGTTTTTAAATTTCTGAAATCAGTTCAGGCGTTTTTGAGCAATCGTCGATGAAAGGTCTAATATTGACAAATGCCAAAAAAACGATACTAATTTTTGCAAACTTTGACGAATTTTTAAAACTAAACGAGTGGTCGTAGGACCGTAATATTTTAGTATGATTTAGAAGACTTTGGTATCTACTGTCAAAATAATAATAATAAAAATCGTCGAAAAAAAATTTCAACACTTTATTACAAGAAAACGGCCCGGCCGATCTCTACCAAAAGCTCATCAGCACGATTCCCAACCAATATCTTTTGAACGTTTTCGAAATTTTAAAATCGATTCAGAACTGCGGGCTAAAACGTAGACGAAATTTTTTTCACTTGCCTGTTACTTACAAAAAAACGGCTTGGCTGATCGTCGCGCAAACGCTAGTCCTCATCGCGATACATCGAATGGCTTTTAAATTTTTGAAATCGGTCCAGCCGTTTTCGAGATAACGTCGATTTACGAAAAAAAAACTGTTCACACACACATACACTTACTTTTTCCAAATTTGGTCTCATTCGATTCAGAATGGCTTGAAACGTCGAGAAAACATAAAATTAGAGAATCGGATTTTTTGATGAAAACATAAACTTCTTCTTCGGGAAGTTAAAACAACTGAATAGAATTTTACATAAGGCTCAAAAGCAAAAAAACATATAAATCGATAAATTTGAGACATGATATATCATAGATTTAAAAATATAACGTATAATCGAATAATAGAGTTCTTACTAAAAGTCCGCAAATCTGTAAGAAAAAATTGATTCATATAAAAATACTGTTTTTATTGTATTGTATTTTATTGTATCGTATAGAATTTGCTATTTTAAAGACCCTCGTCCCGTCCTGGATAAGCATAAATAAAAATTGCCATCCCGATTTTGATTTGAAAAAATATGGTCATCTTAGTTTCCGGGAGGACCGGTCAATAGATTTGATAAGGAGACGTGCTAATCACTTTTTGGCAAAAATCGGTCCGGTCGTTTTGAAGATACGAAGCAAAGAGTGCAGAAAATAGAAGTAGAGTTTCTGAGATTACAGAGCATCCGATTTGAATTGAAAACATTATTCAATTTGTAATAATGGGGAGCAGTGGTGATTAGTTTTTGGCAAAGATAGATAGGTACAGCCGTTACGGAGATACTGAGCTAAATGTGCAAAAAATGACATTTTTTGAGTAAACTAAGCATCAGATTTGAATGGCTCAACATCCTTATTTTTGAATTGACGAAACGATTATTTTTGGGAAAAGCAGAAATTGTTCTTTGCTTTTTTTTAATTAAAAAAAAAAAGAATTTTTTTTGAATATTGAAAATGATTCGGATTTTAATTTTAGTTTTAGCTAAAATTCTAAAGCTCACTTATATACTTGAGATAAATAATTTAAACTTTGGAATTCAGTTCATATAATTTTTAGAAATATGAGATAAGATTCTTCATACTCACCCCGCTTGATTAAGTTTTGTTTAACATGCAAACTTATATAAACGTCATCATCCAATTTATAAGCTCTTCTATTTTGTCTATAAAATACGAATAATAAAAGTTTAGAGTATTTATAATAATATAATTGAAAACATTGAATATTCTTCAAATATTTCATTACGGAACTTGAAGTTCCAGCAATTTGCCTTAAGGCACGATGATATACACCACATCTTTTTTTATTAATTGTATATATTTAAAAACATGTAATTTAAAAATATTCATTCTTCGATTTTACATTTAAAGCATGATGGCGAGCTAAAACATTATTATTGCCAAATGAAGTGCTATTGCCCATTTTTGTTTACAGATATAAATTGTTTTCATTATTATAATGTGACAGTTGTTACATTTCTCAATAGAAGTGTTTACAATCAGACACAAATAAAATATTGCACACCTTGTTCTAAAAGAATGCGCACGGTTTTAAGCCATCGAATATTAAAACTTATAGCAATGAAATGAAATGAACTAGGCAAAAGTGGTATTGTTAGACAAGATACATGAATTTTCCGAAATGTGTAATAATTGATCTAATCAACTGAATTTGAGATTTAGATATGTAGATAAAATTTTCAATTGCTTTTAGAAAATAAATTTTTTGCTTTCACTTAAATCTAAACAAACATTGCGATTTCCCATTGACACAATTTTAAAATTTGTAATTATATGTCCTAAAAGTACAGCTTGTATGTCCTAAAAGTGAAGTATATTATTCGAAATTTTATTTCATTCTATACATAATTCTGACAATATTCGTAGGACTGTTTAGTGCATGAACTTTACCGCACGTCAAAACATTTTTTAAAAAACCTACTAAATTATTTTGTGAAATTTAAGCATCTGCTACAACAAAATACTGGCACGCTACATACGTATCATATACTTAGTTCTTGATATTATTTAATCATTTAAATTATTGTTAACATTTTTGAAACGACTAGATTTGCTAGGTGATACCGATATGGAGAATCTATTTTTGTCAACAATTTACTAATTTATAAACTTAAGATCAAAGAAATGGCTTAGCCAATCTTCTCGCAAATCTAATTGCGGCACCTCCTTAACATGTTGATTCCAATGATTTTTAAATTTGTGAAATTGAAATTTTGACTTATCACATCAAAGAAGCGACTTTGTGACACAAATTCTGACTATCATATTTTTTCAAATTTCGATGGGTTTTTAAAATAAAACGATTTGTCGTAGGAACTTAATATTTTAGTATATTCTTTAGGACCATTATATCTATCAACATAAAAAGTTTTATAAAAAAATTCAACCGTTAATTACGAAGAAACGGTTTGGTCGATTTTTGTATAAAAACTAATCAGCACTATTCCTAAATAAAATCTTTCGTACAGTTTTTGAATTTTTAAAATCAATTTAGAACTTTTGACTAAAGCGTGGACAAAAGTTTTTCACGTTTCTGCTAATTACAAAGAAACGGCTGGCCGATTGGCGCACAACACTAAACAACAATAGTCCTTGTAGAAATACATCGAATGGTTTTTGAAAACAATTCAGCAGTTTTTAAAAGAACGTCGATGAAAACTGTTATTTTTAAAAGTAAATAAAAAACGGGTCATTTTTTCTTACTTTTTATGAATTCTTAAAATTAAACGACTTGGCATAGAGCCATAATATTTTAGTATGTTCAATAAGACCATGATATCTATCACTTGAGAATGTTTCATAAAATTGTCGATATTTTTCAACAGTTAATTACAAGAAAATGGCCCGGTTGATTCTCACCAGCAATATCTTTCAAACGGTTTTTAACTTCCCGTAGTAGTATAGGCGCTATAGGGCATCTAGTATGCATAATATGAAAGCCAAAATGCCAAAAGAATGGCATTCTTTTACCTAAGATGCTAAGTAAAAAAAAAACATGTTGCTAGCTTTCATGTTTTGGTAGGATTTTGCTAACCTAAAAAATTGACCCAGGCGGCGCTGCAAAAAGCAACCGGAACCTGCGACACACCAGCAGAAGCAATTAAAATTTGTAAGGCATACATAGATATACGGATTGCTACCAGCGGCAATGGTACACATTATGCTCAGGGTAAGTAGCAAAATTTGAATTGAATAAATAAACTCAAATTAAAACCATCAAGAGACCAATTCAATTCTTCAAATGCAGACTATTCGGACATCGGGGCATCATTCCGGCACACACGGATGTCCTGTATACAGGAAGACCTTGGAGAAAATAATGAACAAAAAAAAACATGAAGATAATGCAGCTAAACATAAATCATTGTGAGACTGCACATGACTTGCTTATGCAGACGGTAAGCAAAATGAAAATTGATATTGCCCTTTTATCAGAACCTAAAAACAACTAACTGATTGGCCGTGGGAAATAGGTAGTCCCACCAAAGCTGTTATTTGCTCTTATGGCAAATTTGGTTTCCAGAACGCTGTTCACAATAGCAATGCTGAATTTGGTAATGTCATACATTTATACAGCTACTAGCGGTACCCTATCACGTGCTGCTGAGTTCTGAAAATCAAAACAAAAGTACGATTCTGTTACATCTGGTTATCAAGATGATTGTTGAGCTGTACTAGACGCATCTTAAATATCCTATTCAGCATACTAATTTCTAGCAAAGGTATATCAGCAGTAATCAAACTGTAAAATCCGAACAACATACATCACAGCACATAACACATATCAAACAACTAACTATCAAAATGAGTTTAGAAAAATTTCCCAGTCATTGCCTAAATTTAGAAATATATTCATTTGCTATTTTACCTTGGCGTAATGCTTGATTCTCGATTAAATCAACAGGTGGAAAACGTTGTGTATCCAATTCTGTACTCCTGATTGCGACACCACTAGGTACTAATAGTAACGAAACCAAATACAGAATGCATAAAACAGCCAACAAATTTCTGAAGGAGTTTTACTTTTATTCTTTTCATCTATGGTTTAGTTTTGTTCAAAATATTGTGCATCAATTAGTTCTACATTGAATTTATGGAAGAATTATTGAAGCACCAAGTAACCTGTTTTAGCCTTTTGTATTCTATCATCGAAACCGCTTTTAAAAATTAAGACAATCCTTTAATCCTTCGTACTTTCAATACAAGTGAAATGTTTTTCATATTATTCAAATCGGATGCTCCGTTCTCTCAAAAACTAAATTGCCATTTTTGGCTTTTTTGCCCCGTATTATCGAAACGGCTAGGACTGCCTTTGCCTTCAGCACTTCCAGTCAATACAAATTGAATATTTTGTATCATTCAAATTGGCAGTACCGTGCACTCAAAATCGTGGACAAAATTTTGTATACGAGCTTACATATAAATACACATTACATATACACACACACTTTTTGTATAGCGAAGTAAATGCATTTATGACTGTTCTGCGAATATCGAACTCAATATCACCTGGGTATAAAACCGACAAAAATCTCCTTTTTTCTTGCCTCTGGTCCTCACGAAAACCGCCGTAAGGCATCATTTTGTAAAGTGAGGACCTAAAATGCTATAATTCTCGCTCTGAAATTATATTTATCTTCTAATTATTCCCATTCGCTCTTATTCTTTCCGAAGATCGCGTTCTGGTATTTTTAATTTCGCCCAAACAATATGGACAATCCAGATTAAAACTCAGTTAAAACTTATATGTTAATTGTCATTTTTGTGTATTAGTGTTACCCTAAAAAAGTACAAAACCACTGATGATGACGTAGAATTTTACGTCGAAACCTATGGAACAATAAAGATGTTATAGAATTCTTTACTTCATTAACTTCCCGTAGGGCAAGTTATAGTAATTGCAAAAAAATCGAAAATGAAAATTTTTATATATCTTGACGTTTGAAAGGTTTCTGAACATTTTGGCATACTTTAGAAAAAATGGATGTATGTGTGTGTGCTTGTGTGTGTGCGTGTGCGGATACAAATTTTCGTCGACAATTTTGGAAACACGGATCAACCGATTTGAATAAATTAAAAAACATTCGATTCGTATTGATAGCCAAGGCAGTACTAGCCGTTCCGAAGATACGGGGCAGGTCTAGCGGTTATTGACTTTCAATAAAAATAAGTTAAAAAAACGCCTTTTGGCGGTCAAAAATGATCATTAGACATATGCACATCAAATTATCAGATGATTTATAGAAATTTTTATAATCTGTACACATTTTGTGTAAATTTTATTGAGTTCCGTACCAAGATTTTTAATTTTGAAGTTTATTTATATGGTTCAAACAAATGTCCTCGACATTTCGACAGTATGGAATAACCGATTTGGATAATTTATAAAACATTCGATTCGTATTGATAAGGGGACGTGCTGATTAATTTTTGGCGGAGGCAGGTCTAGCCCTTCCAAAGATACGGGGCAAAAATTGCTAAAAACGATAACTCAGTTTTTAAGAGAACGGAGCGTCCGATTTTATTAATTCAAAAAACATTTTATTGTATTGACAAGAAGAACTGATTAAATTTTTGGGATGGCAGGTCTAGCGGTTATGGACTCTCAATAAAAATAAGTTAAAAAATGTCATTTGGCGGTCAAAAACGTTTATTGGTCTTATGCATATCAAATTATCAGATATTTATAGAGATTTTCATAATATGTACACATTTTGTGTAATTTTGTTTGGGTTCCGTATCAAGATTTTTTAGTTACGGTACGCGAAGTTCCAGCAATTTGCCTTAAAACACGATGCCATGCACCCCACTAATTTTTTTTAAATGTTTACTTAATGTTACGCCCTCCAAAATATTAATCATATTTTTTAACATCAACTGCTCGAGATGTATGTTATTGAAACGTATGGTTTAAAATAAAAATTTATACAAACTATATAAATCTTTGAAATTGATGTATTGCCCCTAAATTTTAATAACACACACACATACAATATATATATATATATATATATATATATATATATGATATATATATATATATATATATATATATACGCATATACCCATATATATATATATATATATATATATATATACGTGTGTGTATATGTATATAAATTTTAAACACATCGGCGACATGTAAATTAAAGCAGACGACCAACAAATACGTAAGCCCAAAAGTGTTAATTACTATGTGTTTCAAATCATATTCAGTATAAGTTTGTATTAAAATTTCTTTTCAATTTTTTGTAAAATAATTACTACATTGTTAAATAATTTCTGTTAAACTTTATTTGATAATTTGTGAAATAACTAGTGGTGTATGGCATCGTACAATGAGGCAAATTGCTGGAACTTTCCGTACACCGCATTGAAATATTGAATAGATATTAACTGTATAATAAAGTAAATGAGAGTAATAACGATTTTGTATATCTATACAAATTAACTTCCGGTAGGGTAAGTTATAGTAACAGGCCACAAATCGAAAATTAAAATTTTTGCATATCTTCACGTTTAAGAGGATTCTGAACATATTGGCGTGCCTTAGAAAAAAAGAATGTGTGTATGTGTGTGTACGCGTGTGGGTGTATGTGTGGAGATAATTGTTCGCCGACGATTTCGGGGGTACGGATTATCCGATTTGAATGGTTCAAAAAATATTCAATTCCTGTTGATAAGGAGACGTGCTGATTAGTTTTTAACAAAGGCGGGTCCAGCGGCTTCGGAGATATGGAGCAAAAAGTGCTAAAAATGGCAGTTTTTGCGAGAACGGATTAACCGATTTGAATGATCCAAAAAACATTCGATTTGTAATGATGGGGAGAAGAAGTGATTCAGATTTTGGCAAAGCCAGGCCCAGCCGTTTCGGGTATATAGAGCTAAATGTGCAGAAAATGGCAGTTTTTGAAAGAACTAACCGTACGATTTGAATGATTTAAAAAACTTTCCGCTTGTGTTGGCAAAACCATTGCTTTTGAGAAAAAGATATTTTAATTTTTTTATCAAAAAAAAATTTTTGTATGTCAAAAATAATTCAGATTTTAATTTTAATTCTCGCTTAAGTTCTAAAGCTCACTTATATACTTTAAATAAATATTTTTAACTTTGCTAACTATCTAACTTTTTTAACTTACGGATTATTCAAAACGATAATTATCCGCTTCTAATTTCAAATCCAATATTGTTCACAAAAAATAATAATGCATAATTGTTGAGTTTTTTTATTAAACTAAAAACCCGATACTAATTTAGAATCCAATACTTTTGTCAAAAAATAATGACTTGTTAAAATTTTTCAGCTTCTTTGTATAAAATAATTTGGCACTGATGTTAATTTAAAAAGCCGTTATAGTCCAGTCATTTTAGCATTTCACCTCGTAATGTGAGATACCCAGCTGTAACTTTGTAAATAGTTGTATATTGACACCCTTGATGTTGTCTCAAAACCTACATATGGTAGGGTGTGCGCAACTATTAAATTTCGGGGTCAAAGGTCACAAAAATTGCGGTTTTTCGCTTTTTTTGTAAATATCTCATTTCCTATGGGTTTTTTGCTATTTATGTTTATTATCAATATTGTAGAATACAAAATTCTCTACAAATTTTGTTTGAAAATTTTTTTCATACGGTGAACCGTTTTCGAGATAGAGGGCGGAGAGCGCGCGGTCATAGCATCCCTTCAGGTCACCGATGCCTTCGGTCAAAAACGCGCCATATATAGTTGATGAACTATCGCTAATTAATGATTATAAAACATTTGTCAATTTTTATTAACTATTTTATTATTTTTTGTCATTTTTTTTCTAACCTATCCACTTTTTATTCAGTATTAATTTATTTAACAACACTTACCTGCCCATTAAATTGCAGAATTGTTAATATAAGAATCATATTAAATTTAAACCTAATTAATTTAATAATTCTTACATGATAAAAAAACAAATAAATTAGGAATTTATCTTTTTATTAAAAAATGTTATTTTATAAATTATTTTTTTCAAAGTAATAAAATGAAATAAAGGGTAAAAAACTACAATTAATAATTTTAATCATCTTCTTCCTCTTCATCGTCGTCTTCCGGCTGCTGGTGAATTCAGTTTCAGACTGTCTTCATTGTCGTCTTCAACGTCATTTGTCTCAATTTCTTCCATAATTTCGGTATCAAAGTTCCATCTTCGTTAATGTCGCTCTGGTATGGTAAAGCATTGAAACAAGCTTGTCCATTACATTGGCCACAAGCTAAAGAGCATTGCAAGCCCGCTTTCCTGCATCCGCAATCGCGAACCACAACCACTCTTGCAGTTGCAGAAAATTGTATTTAGCAATATTCTGGAGCAGGTGGTAAAATTGTCATGATAGGCTCCAGAAAATCGTTTCGCACTTTGCCCAACCCCATACTTTGGTTCCAAATCATGCCCTAACCAAGTTTGAACTTGGAATATACACGTTCAAAATGTTGATGAGCAGCTGCACTTGTTGGTGCAAAATTTGCAAGCTGAACAGGTTTATT
>NW_020537324.1:37942337-37969752 GCF_003426905.1 Ctenocephalides felis | reverse complement strand
TTTTGCATATCTTCACGTTTCAGACGTTTTTGAACTTTTTGGCATACTTTAGTAATGTATGTATGTATGGATACAATTTTTGTTGACGTTTTCGTAAAGTGACATACGTTCCGGTTTGGCCGAAACAGTCCCCGGAATTCGACCATGCGTCCCGAGGTTTTCAAAAACCACTATCTGTCCCGGATTTAGATATTTTGTCTCAGATTGTTTTGGTTTTTCAAAAATTAGAAATTATAAAAACAAATAAACAAGTACTAATTTTATCAAATTAATTACGAAAAATCTGTTTACATACACACACACACATACTTTTTCTAAATTTGGTCTCATTCGATTCAGAAGGGGTTGAAACGTCGAGAAAACATAAAACTAGCGAATTGAATTTTTGATGAAAACATAAACATCTCCTTCGGGAAGTTAATAAGTATTCGTTTTCGATTTTTTTGCGATTAATATAACTGACCCTACATGAAGTTAAAAAAAGAGTCCGCGTAAGGTTCACACGCGATTGAAGTAAAACTTATTTGCTACTGTACAAGATGCCATTTAAGTAAAAATGAATACATCATATAACAATTTTGAACTAGTTGGTATTAGTAATTCACCTTGAGGCAAGTTACATAAACTTCCCGATATGTGTAAATAATCGACTTAATCAATAAAAAATAAATTCATTTATGAGGTATTAAAAGTATTCCCAGTAGATTTACAATATCACACATAATTGAAAACGAACAAACACAGAATATTTTCTAAAGGCAAATTTTCAAAAATCAATACTTTTTATAATTGAACCAGTCGCCGTAGGACTTTGATGGTTTAGTATGCTCATTAAGACCAAGTACTCTAACGTTATGCGAAGTAAAGCGTCCAATTTTAATTTTAACAACGCCAAAAAAACTACTCATTTTCTCAAATTTGGATGAATTTTTAAAATTAAACTACTTGTCGTAAGGCCGTAATATTTCAATATGTTGTAAAAGATCATGATATATATCATCAAAAAAGTTCAATAAAAATCGGCTCAATTTTTTTTTAACTAAAACTAATCAGTATCATTCCTAACTAATAACTTTCGAACAGTTTTTGATTTTTTAAAATCGATTTGGTAATGTGCTTAAATGTGGACGAAAGGTTTAACACTTTTTTCAAATTTCAAAGAAACGGCTCGGCCGATTGTCACACATTGAGACACATGAAATGGTTTTTAAATTTCTGAAATCGGTTCAGGCGTTTTTGAACAATCGTCGATGAAAGGTCTAATTTTGACAAATGCCAAAAAACGATACTAATTTTTGCAAACTTTGACGAATTTTTAAAGCTAAACGAGTGGTCGTAGGACCATAATATTTTTGTATGATTTAGAAGACTTTGGAATCTACTGTCAAAATAATAATAATAACTAGCTGTAAGTGGAATTCTGTCTTAAAGCAATTAAGGCATCGTGCCTTAAGGCAAATTGCTGGAACTTCCCGTACCAAAAATTATTATTTTTTTAAAAACGATTAACATTTTTGAAAAAAAAATACTTTGAAAAAATAAGATTTTTGAGAAACTATAAATTGGACAAAAAATTACTTTTTTTTGAAAAAAAAATTTTTTTAATTTTTTTTTTTTTTGAAAAAAATTTTTTTCTTTATTTTGACATATTGTGGAAGATCTGAACTTTTTTTCAAAGCAATCGTACTGCTTTAACTGCACAGGGACAAAATATAAAGCGCGTAGCGCCGCGTCGCTGTCTAACGCATAAGCATTGGTACGGAACCCATAGGAATGTCAACAAAATGTATACTTATTGTTAAAATCTCTGTAAAATATCTCATAATTTAATGCGCATATGTCTAATGATCATATTCAGACCGCAAATGTTCATTTTTTTCCTCCATATCCTCCAGCTCCGAAACCGCTAGACCTACCTTCATGAAAATTTTATCGATTCTTCATTTGTCAATACAAGTGAAATGTTTTTTGAATTATTCAAATCGGACGCTCCGTTCTCTTAAAAACTGAGTTACCGTTTTCGGCACTTTTTGCCCCGTATCTTCGGAACGGCTAGACCTGCCTTTGCCAAAAACTAATCAGCACGTCTCCTTATCAATACGAATCGAATGTTTTTTGAATTATTCAAATCGGTTGATCAGTGTTCCCGAAATCGTCGACGAAAATTTGTATCCGCACATACATACACACACGTACATACATACACACACACATACACACACACACACACACACACACACACACACATACATCCATTTTTTCTAAGGTATGCCAAAATATTCAGAAACCTCTGAAACGTAAAGATATATAAAAATTTTCATTTTCGATTTTTTTGCGATTACTATAACTTGCCCTACGGGAAGTTAAAAATCGCCGAAAAAAAATTTCAACTCTTTATTACAAGAAAACGGCCGATCTCTACCAAAAGCTCATCAGCACATATAAATCATAAAATCAGCTCATATAAATCGATAAATTTGAGATATGATATATCATAGATTTAAAAATATAACATATAATCGAATAATAGAGTTCTTACTAAAAGTTATTATATTGTATTTTAATGTATCGTATAGTATTTGATATTTTAAAGACCCTCGTCCCGTCCTGGATAAGCATAAATTAAGACTTAAAAAAATATGGTCACCTTAGTTTTCGGGAGGACCGGTCAATAGATTTAATAAGGAGACGTGCTAATTATTTTTTGGCAAAAATTGGTCTGGTCGTTTCAAAGATACGAAGCAAGGAGGCAGAAAATAGAAATAGAGTTTCTGAGATTACAGAGCATCGGATTTGAAGTGAAAAAAAAAACATTCAATTTGTAATGATGGGGAGCAGTGGTGATTAGTTTTTGGCAAAGATAGGTACAGCCGTTACGGAGATACTGAGCTAAATGGCAATTTTTGAGTGAAAAAAGCATCCGATTTGAATGGCTTAAAATCGTTTTCTTTGAATTGATGAAAAGATTATTTTTGGGGAAAGCAAAAATTGTTCTTCGTTTTTTTTTAGTTTTTTTTTAGAATTTTTTTTTTGAATCGAAAATGATTCGGATTTTAATTTTAGTTTTAACTAAAATTCTAAAGCTCACTTATATACTTGAGATAAATAATTTAAACTCTGGAATTCAGTTCATATAATTTTTAGAAATATGAGATAAGATTCTTCATACTAACCCCGCTTTAACATGTAAACTTATATAAACGTCATTATCCAATTTATAAGCTCTTCTATTTTGTCTATAAAATACGAATGATAAAAGTTTAGAGTATTTATAATAATATAATTGAAAACATTGAATATTCTTCAAATATTTCATTACGGAACGGGAAGTTCCAGAAATTTGCCTTAAGGCACGATGCTATACATCACATCTTTTTTTATTAATTGTATATATTTAAAAACATGTAATTTAAAAATATTCATTCTTCGATTTTACATTTAAAGCATGATGGCGAGCTAATACATTATTATTGCCAAATGAAGTGCTATTGCCCATTTTTGTTTACAGATATAAATTGTTTTCATTATTATAATGTGACAGTTGTTACATTTCTCAATAGAAGTGTTTACAATCAGACACAAATAAAATATTGCACACCTTGTTCTAAAAGAATGCGCACGGTTTTAAGCCATCGAATATTAAAACTATAGCAATGAAATGAAATGAACTAGGCAAAAGTGGTATTGTTAGACAAGATACATGAATTTTCCGAAATGTGTAATAATTGATCTAATCAGCTGAATTTGAGATTTAGATATGTAGATAAAATTTTCAATTGCTTTTCGAAAATAAAGTTTTTGCTTTCACTTAAATCTAAACAAACATTGCGATTTCCCATTGACACAATTTTAAAATTTGTAATTATATGTCCTAAAAGTACAGCTTGTATGTCCTAAAAGTGAAGTATATTATTCGAAATTTTATTTCATTCTATACATAATTCTGACAATATTCGTAGGACTGTTTAGTGCATGAACTTTACCGCACGTCAAAACATTTTTTAAAAAACCTACTAAATTATTTTGTGAAATTTAAGCATCTGCTACAACAAAATACTGGCACGCTACATACGTATCATATACTTAGTTCTTGATATCATTTAATCATTTAAATTATTGTTAACATTTTTGAAACGACTAGATTTGCTAGGTGATACCGATATGGAGTATCTATTAAGATAATTAGTAATTAATTTTTGTCAACAATTTACTAATTTATAAACTTAAGATCAAAGAAATGGCTTAGCCAATCTTCTCGCAAATCTAATTGCGGCACCTCCTTAACATGTTGATTCCAATAATTTTTAAATTTGTGAAATTGAAATTTTGACTTATCACATCAAAGAAGCGACTTTGTGACACAAATTCTGACTATCATATTTTTTCAAATTTTGATGGGTTTTTAAAATAAAACGATTTGTCGTAGGAACTTAATATTCTTTAGGACCATTATATCTATCAACATAAAAAGTTTTATAAAAAAATTCAACCGTTAATTACGAAGAAACGGTTTGGCCGATTTTTGTATAAAAACTAATCAGCACTATTCCTAAATAAAATCTTTCGTACAGTTTTTGAATTTTTAAAATCAATTTAGAACTTTTGACTAGCGTGGGCAAAAGTTTTTCACGTTTCTGCTAATTACAAAGAAACGGCTGGCCGATTGGCGCACAACACTAAACAACAATAGTCCTTGTAGAGTTACATCGAATGGTTTTTGAAACCATGAAAACTGTAATTTTTAAAAGTAAATAAAAAACGGGTTATTTTTTCATACTTTTTATGAATTCTTAAAATTAAACGACTTGGCGTAGAGCCATAATATTTTAGTATGTTCAATAAGATCATGATATCTATCACTTAAGAATGTTTCATAAAATTGTCGATATTTTTCAACAGTTAATTACAAGAAAATGGCCCGGTTGATTCTCACCAGCACGATTCCTAAGCAATATCTTTCAAACGGTTTTTAACTTCCCGTAGTAGTACAGGCGCTATAGGGCATCTAGTATGCATAATATGAAAGCCAAAATGCCAAAAGAATGGCATTCTTTTACCTAAGATGCCAAGTAAAAAAAAACATGTGGCTAGTTTTCATGTTTTGGTAGGATTTTGCTAACCTAAAAAATTGACCCAGGCGGCGCAGCAAAAAGCAACCAGAACCTGCGACACACCAGCAGAAGCAATTAAAATTTGTAAGGCATACATAGATATACGGATTGCTACCAGCGGCAATGGTACACATTATGCTCAGGGTAAGTAGCAAAATTTGAATTGGATAAATAAACTGTCAAATTAAAACCATCAAGAGACCAATTCAATTCTTCAAATGCAGACTATTCGGACATTACGGGGCATCATTCCGGCACACACGGATGTCCTGTATACAGGAAGACCTTGGAGAAAATAATGAACAAAAAAAACATGAAGATAATGCAGCTAAACATAAATCATTGTGAGACTGCACATGACTTGCTTATGCAGACGGTAAGCAAAATGAAAATTGATATTGCCATTTTATCAGAACCTAAAAACAACTAACTGATTGGCCGTGGGAAATAGGTAGTCCCACCAAAGCTGTTATTTGCTCCTATGGCAAATTTGGTTTCCAGAACGCCGTTCACAATAGCAATGCTGAATTGGTAATGTCATACATTTATACAGCTACTAGCGGTACCCTATCACGTGCTACTGAGTTCTGAAAATCAAAACAAAAGTACGATTCTGTTACATCTGGTTATCAAGATGATTGTTGAGCTGTACTAGACGCATCTTAAATATCCTATTCAGCATACTAATATCTAGCAAAGGCTTCAAGTATATTTGCAGTAATTAAACTGTAAAATCCGAACAACATACATTACAGCACATAACACATATCAAACAACTAACTATCAAAATGGGTTTAGAAAAAATTCCCAGTCATTGCCTAAATTTAGAAATATATTCAATTGCTATTTTACCTTGGCGTAATGCTTGATTCTCGATTACATCAACAGGTGGAAAACGTTGTGTATCCAATTCTGTACTCCTGATTGCGACACCACTAGGTACTAAGAGTAACGAAACCAAATACAGAATGCATAAAACAGCCAACAAATTTCTGAAGGAGTTTTACTTTTATTCTTTTCATCTATGGTTTAGTTTAGTTCAAAATATTGTGCATCAATTAGTTCTATATTGAATTTATGGAAGCTCTATTGAAGCACAAAATAACCTGTTTTAGCCTTTTGTATTCTATCATCGAAACCGATTTTAAAAATTAAGACAATCCTTTAATCCTTCATACTTTCAATACAAGTGAAATGTTTTTCATATTATTCAAATCGGATGCTCCGTTCTCTCAAAAACTAAATTGCCATTTTTGGCTTTTTTTCCCCGTATTATCGAAACGGCTAGGACTGCCTTTGCCTTCAGCACTTCCAGTCAATACAAATTGAATATTTTGTGTCATTCAAATTGGCAGTACCGTGCACTCAAAATCGTGGACAAAATTTTGTATACGAGCTTACATATAAATACACATTACATACACACACACACTTTTTGTATAGCGAAGTAAATGCATTTATGACTGTTCTGCGTATATCGAACTCAATACCACCTGGGTATAAAACCGACAAAAATCTCCTTTTTTCTTGCTTCTGGTCTTCACGAAAACCGCCGTAAGGACCTAAAATGCTATAATTCTCGCTCTGAAATTAAATTTATCTTCTAATTATTCCCATTCGCTCTTCTTCTTTCCGAAGATCGCGTTCTGGTATTTTTGATTTCGCCCAAACAATATGGGCAATTCAGCTTAAAACTCAGTTAAAACTTATATGTTAATTGTCATTTTTGTGTATTAGTGTTACCCTAAAAAGTACAAAACCACTGATGATGACGTGGAATTTTACGTCGAAACCTATGGAACAATAAAGATGTTATAGAATTCTTTACTTCATTAACTTCCCGTTATAGTAATTGCAAAAAAATCGAAAATGAAAATTTTTATATATCTTGATGTTTGAAAGGTTTCTGAACATTTTGGCATGCTTTAGAAAAAATGGATGGATGTGTGTGTGCGTGTGTGCGTGCGGATACAAATTTTCGTCGACGATTTTGGAAACACGGATCAACCGATTTGAATAAATTAAGGGGCAGGGCTAGCCGTTCCAAAGATGCGGGGCAGGTCAAGCGGTTATTGACTTTCAATAAAAATAAGTTAAAAAATCGCCTTTTGGCGGTCAAAAATGATCATTAGACATATGCACATCAAATTATCAGATAATTTATAGAGATTTTTATAATCTGTACACATTTTGTGTAAATTTTTTTGGGTTCCGTACCAAGATTTTTAATTTTGAAGTTTATTTATATGGTTCAAACAAATGTTCTCGACATTTCGACAGTATGGAATAACCGATTTGGATAATTTATAAAACATTCGATTCGTATTGATAAGGGAACGTGCTGATTAACTTTTGGCGGAGGCAGGTCTAGCCCTTCCGAAGATACGGGGCAAAAAGTGCTAAAAACGATAACTCAGTTTTTAAGAGAACGGAGCGTCCGATTTTATTAATTCAAAAAACATTTTATTGTATTGACAAGAAGAACTGATTAAATTTTTGGGATGGCAGGTCTAGCGGTTATGGACTCTCAATAAAAATAAGTTAAAAAATGTCATTAGGCGGTCAAAAACGTTTGTTGGTCTTATGCATATCAAATTATCAGATATTTATAGAGATTTTCATAATATGTACACATTTTGTGTAAATTTTTTTGGGTTCCGTATCAAGATTTTTAGTTACGGTACGCGAAGTTCCAGCAATTTGCCTTAAGACACGATGCCTTGCACCCCACTAGTTTTTTCTTAATTTTTACTTAATGTTACGCCCTCCAAAATATTAATCATATTTTTTAACATCAACTGCTCGAGATGTATGTTATTGAAATGTATGGTTTAAAATAAAAAATTATACAAACTATATAAATCTTTGAAATTGATGTATTGCCCCTAAATATTAACAACACACACACATACAATATATATATATATATATATATATATATATACTAGCAAACCCGACGAACTCCGTTTCGCCACCAGATGGTTTCGTGAGAAAGATGAAGAAATTTTTTGTTTGTTTTATATTTGAAAAAGAAAAATTTGATCAGGAAAGAAACCCCAACTTATTTTTATATATATAAAGAAAGCATAGCAATTTTGCATAGAAAGAATGCAAAATTGTCGAAATCGGTTCGTGCGTTCTGGAGTTATTTCGTCAGGAAGGAAAACCCGACTTATTTTTATATATATAGAAGATAATCTATTTGCAATTATTTAAAACAATTATTGATTATTTTTATTACTCGAAAATTTTTAATTACGTTGCGTGAGGTTCCAGCAATTTGCATTAGGGCCCGATGCCATGCACCACTAATTTTATTAGCTATAAACCTTGCGGAGCCCGAGACCTTTCCAACGAATGCAAAATTGTCGAAATCGGTTCGTGCGTTCTGGAGTTATTTCGTCAGGAAGGAAAACCCGACTTATTTTTATATACGTATATAGAAGATATATATATATATAAATGCGTGTGTGTATATGTATATAAATTTTAAACACATCGGCGACATGTAAATTAAAGCAGACGACCAACAAATACGTAAAACCAAAAGTGTTAATTACTATGTGTTTCAAACCATATTCAGTATAAGTTTGTATTAAAATTTCTTTCTAATCTTTTGTAAAATAATTACTACATTGTTAAATAATTTCTGTTAAAATTTATTTGATAATTTGTGAAATAACTAGTGGTGTATGGCATCGTACAATGAGGCAAATTGCTGGAACTTTCCGTACACCGCATTGAAATATTGAATAGATATTAAATGTATAATAAAGTAAATGAGAGTAATAACGATTTTGTATATGTATACAAATTAACTTCCCGTAGGGTAAGTTATAGTAATAGGCCACAAATCAAAAATTAAATTTTTTGCATATCTTCACGTTTAAGAGGATTCTGAACATATTGGCGTGCCTTAGAAAAAAAGAATGTGTATGTGTGTATGTGTGTGTACGCGTGTGGGTGTATGTGTGGAGATAATTGTTCGCCGACGATTTTGGGGGTACGGATTATCCGATTTGAATGGTTAAAAAAATATTCAATTCCTGTTGATAAGGAGACGTGCTGATTAGTTTTTAACAAAGGCGAGTCCAGCGGCTTCGGAGATATGGAGCCAAAAGTGCTATAAATGACAGTTTTTGAGGGAACGGATTAACCGATTTGAATGATCCAAAAAACATTCGATTGGTAATGATGGGGAGAAGTGATTTAGATTTTGGCAAAGCTATGTCGAGCCGTTTCGGGTATATAGAGCTAAATGTGCAGAAAATGGCAGTTTTTGAAAGAACTAACCGTACGATTTGAATGATTTAAAAAACTTTCCGCTTGTGTTGGCAAAACAATTGCTTTTGGAAGAAAAATATTTTAATATTTTGAAAAAAAAAAAAATTGTATGTCAAAAATAATTCAGATTTTAATTTTAATTCTCGCTTAAGTTTTAAAGCTCACTTATATATTTTAAATAAATAATTTTAACTTTGCTAACTATCTAACTTTTTTATCTTAACGGGTTATTCAAAACAATAATTATCAGCTTCTAATTTTAAATCCAATATTGTTCACAAATTGCATAATTGTTGAGTATTTTTGATTAAACTAAAATACCCGATACTAATTTAGAATTCAATACTTTTATCAAAAAATAATCACTTGTTGAAATTCTTGGGCTTCTTTGTATAAAGTAATTTGGCGCTGATGTTAATTTAAAAAGCCGTTTTTTTATTTTAAAGTAAATCAACATTGTTATTTAATAGCCTGATTCTATTCATTATTGGCCAACATGAAGTCTTTTTCTATTAATATAATTTACAGTAATCAGAATTATTACATGTTCTCTAAGCTGAATTGAGCATTGCTAATGTCTAAGAACGACTTTCTTAGGATGCAATCCACATTGATTATATGCGGATTCAATATGAACGGTATTAGAAGGCAACACGGTCACCTTTTCAATTGGTATGTTGCCAATGCTCCGAAAGGCTTTTTTATTTATTGTTAGAAACTTACTCAAATTTATATTTTTAAGTATATGCCAATACTGTTTGATATCAGACTGTCCGAGCTCACATATAGCACTCTAAGATTTCAGGTTCAGTTGAATATTTTTTACTTCTCAAATATATTTTGTTAATAAATTGTATTTTTCTAATTTGATTGAAGAACCAAATATTATAAAAACAAATAATAATATAAGCCAATAATTGTAAGCTGTGTGAGTGTGTTTTAAAATTATTTACTAAAATATTTAAGTCGTTAAATCAATATATTTCAATAATATTGATACTTTGAACTAAATATTTAATGTTAAGCAGTAAAGTGAACAATTACAAATAAATTTAGTTTAAAATAAATAATTAGAATATTATTCTAACAATCCTTAGGGGGTGCATTTGCTGCATCTGCTGCATATTGCTGGCCTTCTTTGGGGGGAATACTTTCTCCTATCAATTTCACTACGAATGCTAATCCCCATACAACTCCTATAACTGCTAACACCATTGTTGTTTTATACAAAAACATATCGCGTGGACCTCCCTTCAAAAATACTGGCAGTCCATCATCCATCTGAAATAATAACGCTTAATCCAATATCATAAAAATTTAAAGATATATATACTAACTATGCGTAGACTTTTCAAAAAATCTTTGCATTTTTATTTTACTTGCATTTATTTTCAGTTTTTAACTTTATCGAAAAATTATAATTATAGTTTTTATTATTTTAATAAAATTAAAAATTAATATAAAATGTTTGGTACACGATTTATTTCTTTAATACCATGACAGTTTTAGCCTTTCTTATATTTCTACAGAGTTTTGACTTTCTTTCATTCATAATGATAGTAACCAATATAATAGAGATGTACATATAAATTAACAAAAAATCTAACCCAAACATATATATTTCAGATTCTACTCCCCCGATAGCAACGACGTAAGAATCAATGTGATGGCTGGTTATACATCTTTTTCCCTCTACTTTCAAATATTGTGGTTTAATAATTCTTAACTTTACTGTTTTTTTGCGGATCTCCTGCTAATGAATATTTCTGACGAAATGCCAGGTCAAGTGTTATCTCTGTAAAAAAACACCCTTGAAATTTATATTTATATTTTGCATTGGTCTGCTTGCCCAATGGCCGCCCTAATTTACACCGCCTGTTGTGTAAAAAGGACCAAGTTACAAATTTTTGGAGAAGACATTTCTCCAATAATGAATTAGCTGTGATTTTTACTGAACATATAGTAAGATACTTGTGTTTCATTGTTTGACATTTGTTGTGATATAATTGGTTTGGTTTTTACAACATATAATTCCAAAGTCAAACTTTATCAATATAATATTACTAATTATATATTTTATTAATGAATATCTTTTAGTGTATCAAAATATAAATTTCATTTTAAAGTAAATCGTCTGATCTTCTCTTCTATAATTGATGACTAGCACACATTGGACCTTTGTGCCACGTCCTACCCTAAATCAAAGCACAGGGCACACCGCCACATATCAAACAACCAAATAAGTTCAGAAAATTTTTCAGTTATTGGCTAAATATAAAAATATGTTTATTTGCTTTTTTTCTAACAATTTCCATCAGTACTCGCTTACCCAAGAGGACAAACACACCTAATATCTTATTTTTAATTATAAGGGATTTTCCAAACTAAAAGCTAATTATTTACCCAATGCCAAATAATTTTATACAAAGGTTATACCTAATTATTAGAGCAGGTCGACTTGTATGGATCAAAAAAAGTCGCTTAGGCACATCTGATTTTCGGATTCTAGAAATCAAAATAAGATACTTTGCTGAAGAAACCATACCACTGAAATGAATTCTGATGTCGCGTGCATTGACGCAAAAATAAGGGTTAAAATTTGAAAACTTTTATTTTGATCCATTTAGAGTGACCCAATCGCGATCAAATGTATGACCGACCCCCACTAACTTTGGATGGCCGATCCACCCATGCCCATGATTTACCCCCCGCCCCCTCAGAGGATATTCAAAATTTAATCCTTATCTTTGGGTCAATGCACGGGCCATCGGAATTTATTTTAGAGAAATTCATTTCAGCAAAGTATCTTATTTTATCAAGTTACCTTTAAATCGACCCGCCTTACTAAATATTCATCAGCCAGCAGAGTAGGAATATCTATAAATTTAAATTATTTGCGGATCTTTAACTTCAGCTCTACCTTAATAATAATAATAATAATAATAAATGGTAGTCTGCCCGAAGGCAGGTCCATGGTGTTAGGGTCACCACAACAAATGATTTCCTTGTCCTTCATCCCATTACCACAATTCCCTATCCCCATTTTTTTTTTATTTTATGTATATTTTCCTTTCCAAACTTCTGTTTCCATGCTTCCTGATCATGTACTTCGGCTTTCAGTTTCCTGTATTTTCTCTTCTCACGTAAGTCGTCAATCGTCTGCATTCTTCTTCTTCCCATTCCTTTTGTTCCTTCTATTTTACCCTCGACGACGTCGTGTAGGAGGCACTCTTTTTGCAAAAGAGGTCCGATCCAGTTTCCTTTCCTTCTCAGAATGGTGCTCAGTAGAGTCCTTTCTTTGCCCACTCTCCTCAGGACTTCTTTATTTGTTACTTTGTATGGCCACTTTATCTTTTCCATTCGCCTCCAGCATCACATTTCAAAACTTTTGAGGTAGTTTTTATCGACGCTTCTCAGAGTCCCTGTCTCCGACCCGTTCAGAGCTATGCTCCAGATGTAGCACTTTATTAGTCTCTTCCGTAAGTCAAGACTCAGTTTGCTCGTCAGTCTTGATCCTTGTCCTGATCTCTTTCGTGCAGTATCCGTCTCTGGTTAGTATGCTTCCCAGGTATTTGAAGTGATCCACGTCTTCCAATTCTCGATTTTCTACTGTTATTCTCAGGGGGTTATTTGTTTTTGTGATTCTCATCACTTTCGACTTGTCTATGTTGATTTCTATTCCGTATCTTCTACCCACTTCGACGATTCTGTTTACTATGTTTTGCAGCTCGGTTTGGTTTTTTGATATCACTACTAGATCATCAGCGTACTTTATGGTGGTGATTCTTCTTCCTCCAATCGAAAAATCTCCGGCGCCATCAAGTGCCTCGTTGACGAGCCATTCTCCGTGCAGGTTGAATAGGATCGGTGACATACAGCATCCTTGCCGCACTCCTCTACCTATTTCAACGCTGTTTATATCTCCCTGGTTCATTCGAACCTTTACTTTCTGACCCATATACAGATTCTGGATCAGCCTGCAATCCCTCCAATCGACGTTAATAGATTTTAAAATTCTCATTAGCATACTCCAGTTGACTCTGTCAAAAGCTTTCTGCCAATCTATAAAACAGAAGCATATGTCCTCGTTAACGTCGAGACATCTGTCCGACATTATTCTCAATATTCCAATAGCGTCACTGGTGCCTCTTCCTTTTTCTGAAACCAAACTGGTCTTCGCTTATGTGCCGCTCAATCTTATTTTCGAATCGCCTCGTAAGGATTTTGGCCAGAAATTTTCCGGTGTGCAAACTTAAACTGATCGTCCTATGGTCGCTGCATTTATTTTTCTGAAGAGCTATCATCGTGACATCCAAAAAGTCCTTTGGCCATTCACCCGTTCGATATATTTGATTCAACAATTTAATCAATTTCCTTAATCCGTTGTTGCGCAGCTCTTTTAATAGGTCCGCCGGTATGTCGTCATCTCCCGTTGCTTTCTTTCTTCTCATCTCATTTATTGCTCTCTCGACTTCGCTTTCAATATGCACGGTCCCTTGTCGTCTTCGTCCACTTCTTTCTCTTTTTCGATCTCGATATTATCAGGACGATTTTCTCTATCGTACAATTTCTCAATGTATTTTTCCCATATGCTGAGAATTTTCTTGTGGTCACTCACTCTATTTCCATTGTCGTCTTCTATTTCGTATGTTTTTCTGCTTTTTCTGTCATAAAAAATTAAAACAAAAAATGACCTAAAAACTGAAAAAAATTCCTGTGGTTGGCCAACCATTACCACTTAGTGGCAATCTTTATATTCAAAAACCTGTTCAGGGTTATACCTGTTTCCCAAATTTTTATTCATTGGACGTATGGTTTATAAAAAAAATATATAATTACTAAAATATTTCTTACGGTATAGGTAGAAGGATGAAAATTTATGGTTATATATGTTTTTTATATACGCATTGTAAATACATAAAAGAAAAATGATGGAAAAAATGAAATAAAAGACGTCGGGCGGCCAACCTCTACTTAGTTTCAATCAAAATTTCCGCAAAACCTTACCGCGGATATACCTAACAGTTTCCCAAATTTTCACTATCGAATATGGTTTATGTATGGTTTGAGATTTTTCATTTCCAAACCACTGAAATAGATTATTTTCAATTCGGAACATATTTTTCATCTATATTTTCTACTGAAAAGGACCCGATAGGTTGTTTAAAGCAATATTCGAACGCACGATCCTGTCCGCACGGGTCCGCGCGTTTGACCATTACACCATAGAATTCATAATAATTCATTTGAAAGCATTTAAAAAAATTGTTATCAATCATTGATGAATTTGTGTCGGAAATTTCCAGCAATTTGCCTCTTATATAAAACAATAATCATCCCAATCTGGACATACGGAATTGAGCTATGGGCGTGCGCAATCAATTCAAATATAAAAATAATACAAAGAGCGTAATCGAAAATTTTAAGATGCATTGTGAACGCACCGTGGTATATTACAAATGACACTCTACATAAAGACTTAAAAATTAAAATTATTAATGAAATGATAAAAGTAAGGAGCAAAAATTACCAGGTCACCCAAACAAACATTTAAAAGAATTAAGCGAGAAATTTCATACTCGAAGATTAAAAAAAAAGGCCATACGATCTTAAATAAAATATCTCATAGGAGATAATCTCTTAAATGCATTTACACTCAGCATATTATCTCAAAAAATTTATATTATTTTGATCGGCAATAAATCTATGCAAAAAAAAGTCACAATGCCACTATTGGTAAACTTTTGAATTTTTTTTAACTACACTACTTTTTCCCGTAAAACTCTATTAAATATAAAAAATAGTAAGAGTAAATCTATGAATTATTTATAACGTTTCAATTATCTAAACCAATTTTACAAATCTGTAACTAACCTGAAATTTGGCTTGTTTGAGTTTAAGTCTTGTGTAACCTTCTGGAATATAGTCACCTTTCGCCAGTTTATTCAGTTTTGTCGCAACGTGCAATTCCTTCGCACCGCTTATTAGCCCCGTTCGTGATAGCATAGCAACCATTCTTAAGGGTTTATACATGTTGAAAGAAATTTTTTCAAAAATTATTGAACAATAATATAGTGCTAGTAAAACAAATGCTTTGTTAGATTGCTAGATACGTGTCAGATTTTTCAAATATGCATTTAATAAGTTGTAAAATATATTTCCAAAATGATAATAATAAATTTTTAAATAAAGCCAGCATAAATTTTAAATTGTGATAAAAATTGCTAGAATGATCGATATGTAAAGGTAGAGAAGGCATTGAATTGCTCCAACTTAATATATATTACTATTCTAGAACTTATAAGTATTAGAATAATAAATCAATGAATAGAATTGAAACATACATATACGACTTTAAAATGCTGTAAATATTATAGTAACCATGATTTATGCCTCTTAAATCGCTTTGTTTGAAAGAAATTTAGAACATTAAAAACATTTAATTTTTTTGTAAATTTGAACTATTTCATGATTATCAATACAATATATTCGAGAATAATCAAAATACAATAATATTAAAATTTTTTACGTAAATATTTTAGATAAATTCTAAAATTACCAAAAAACAATAAATTAAATAATTGTATAAATAAATTCTATTCTATAATATGATTCTAACGAAATCTAAGAAATTCATTTTGAGTAAAATAATTTATTATAATTTAAACCTGAGAATGAGTATTTTTACACATTTAAAAGTGCAGTTATTTATTATTAATAATAATCAAACGATTTTTATTATATTTCTACTATTATTTTTAAACGAAAAAATTTAATATTTGGGGGTGTGTGGTAAGAATGCTTTAAAACAGTGATTCCCAAACTTATTTCACCTACCGCCCCCCTTTCCAGAAAAAATGTTACTCAGCGCCCCCATTACAAACTTTCCGAAGGAGAAGTTTGTTTTCATCAAAAAATCCGATTCGCTAATTTTATTTTTTTTCTCGACGTTTCAAGCCATTCTGGATCGAATGAGACCAACAATTGGAAAGCAATATATGTGTGTGTGTTTAGATGTTTTGCCATAATCGTTGTTTTCTCAAAAATGGCTGGACCGATTTCAAAAATTTAAAAGCCATTCGATGTATCTCGATGAGGACTAACATTTCTCAGTTTTGTGCAACAATCGGCCGAGCCGTTTCTTTGTAAATCGCAGAAAAGTGAAAAAAATTTCGTCCACGTTTTAGCCACGTTGGGAATCGACCTGATTAGTTTTTGGTAATGATCGGCCGCGCCGTTTTCTTGTAATAAAGTGTTTTTATTAATATAAGTAGTAGTAATTAATAAGAAGTAGAAATTTTTTAGACAATTTTTATGTTTTTTTGACGGTAGATACCACAGTCTTATAGATCATACTAAAATATTACGGTCCTACGACAAGTCGTTAAATTTTAAAAATTCGTCAAAGTTTGCAAAAATTGGTATCGTTTTTGTCAAAATTAGAACTTTCAACAATGTTTGCTTAAAAACGCATAATCCGATTTTAAAAATTTAGTAGCCAATCGATGTATTTCGATTATAATTTTAATGTAAGGGAAAAGTAAGTAAGAAAAGGTAAATTTGTTCGCAAAAAGTAATAAAGGGAGTCGTGTTAAAATTCAAGCAATATTGGAAATAGACTCGGAAATTAATACAATATCAAAATCGCTATTCCAAAAATTACGCGTTAAATCTCAATCCACGAGCCTTAAGCTCCACGGTGTTGTTGGAATTTCAACGAAATCGAATAATTTTACAAATTTAGAAATATTTAATCAAGATGGTACATTTGCAAAAAATATAAATGCCTTTGTACTTACGAAAATATCGAGTCTACTACCCGCGCAGCAATTCCAAATTTCTGAACTAAATTTTCCTAATGGATTAAAACTTTTGGATTCACACTTAAATATTCCGTGCGAAGTAGATATGTTGATAGGTGTTGATACGTTTTTTGAAATTTTAGGTAACGAAAGAATTATACTAGGCCCCGATAAATCTATTTTACAAAACGCGGCATTTGAGTGGACAGTTACGGGTAGATATCAAAGAAATATAATTCATAGCACGACAAATAGTGATCATATATCCGCCAATCTTACAGAATCTCTTACAAAAAATCTCTTAAAGAATCTCTTACAAAATTTGGTAAAGTTACACGCTTTTGAAAAGTTACACAAATTATCGACACACAAAGAAACGTATGAACCATTCTTTTCATTAAACCTTTTGCGAAACAAGAATTGGCGGTGCACAGCTTTAAAACGGATGTATTTACTAATACACCTATGCAGATATGTTTGAATAACTTTAAAAGATTATCTTTACATAATTCAGTGTCAATTTTAATAATCTATTTATATATAATATTAATATTATAATATTTTTTTAGTTTTGTGCTTTAAACGCCCCTTACAACTAAGCATCGCCCCCTAAATACACCAAAGCCCATCACCGCCCCCCAAAATTGCCGCAGCGCCCCCAAGGGGGCGCTGGCGCCCACTTTGGGAATCACTGCTTTAAAATAACAATGCTATTAAAAAACAGTGTTTTTCTATGATTCATTTTTTCAATCAGAATTGCGGAACTTTATTATTCGATTATATGTAATTTGCTTTATCTTTAATATTATATCATATCTTATATTTTTCGATTTATATATCTTTTTTGCTTGTGAGCTTTGTATGATATATTTTATTCAATTTTCTTCATGAAAAATTTGAAAAAACAAGCACTTGTTCATTTATTTTGATAATTTTTCTTAAATTACCTATTAATTTTCGAAAAACCGGGACAATCCGAAACAAAAAATCTAAATCGGGGACAAAAATTGCTTTTAGAAAAACCCGGGACACAATGTAGAAATGCGGGTCTGTCCCGGCCAAAGCGGTACATATGGTCACCTTACTATGAACCTATTATTTTCAAAAGTTACTTATAAATAAACAATCTTTACAATATTATTCATATTTTTAATATCCATCTAATAATTGCTTGTAGAGTAGATTACGATGTCGGTCTAATAATTGCTTGTAGATTGAAGATTACGATATCGGTTTGCAGAATTTTCCGTATTTTCGTTTGAAATCATGAGTTTTTTTTACCATAAGTCGAACAGCATATTTCACCAAACCTATCCTAGTCCATATTTTCTACCTATTTTTTAGAAACTTCACATTACTTCGAATATCTTTCTGACGGCTCTGATAAAATCTTTTATAACCGCTCCGTAGACTTGTAGACTTTTCCCGTAGGGCTCCGGTTCAACATTTCGCAGATATTTTCAATATTCCTATTTCAAATTGAGCTTCGTCGTATATTATATTCTAATATTGTCTAGTCTCTAGTATCATCTGTATGTTCATTTCCTTTACTTCTCAACTGCCGATCACTCCGGTAGATCACAATCAGCTTTTTTCTTACTATTTTGTGCCTTAATTGGTAGTACTCAACGATTTTAACTTTGATTTGCTCATATGTGCGCAATTACATAAAACTTCAAGAGATCTTTCCATTTGTTCACTCAGATGAGATTTTTGTTCATCAGACTTTTTATTTAGAGTCATCTGATAATTAAAGTTGTGGGGTGCAAATCAAATTGCTCCAACTTCCCGTACCGTAATTAAAAATCTTGGTACAAAACACAAAAAAAATTACGCAAAACGTGTACACATTATTAAAATTTCTATAAAATATCTGATAATTTGATGTGCATATATTCAATAAACATTTTTGACCGCTAAATGACATTTTTTTAACTTATTTTTATTGAGAGTCCATAACCGTTGGACCTGCCTTCCGAAAAATTTAATCAGTACTTCATCTTGTCAATACAAGTAAAATGTTTTTTGAATTATTAAAATCGCACATTATCTTAAAAACTGAGTTACCGTTTTTGGCACTTTTTGCCCTGTATTTCATACCGGCTAGACCTTCTTTCGCCAAAAACTAATCAGCACGTCTCCTTATCAACAGCAATCGAATGTTTTTTGAATAATTGAAATCGGTTGAACCCTGTTCCCGAAATTGTCGACGAAAATTTGTATCCGCACACACACATACACACTCACACACACATACATCCATTTTTCTAAGGTATGCCAAAATGTTCAAAAATATTTGAAACGTAAAGATATAAAAAAAATTATTTTAGATATTTTTGCGATTACTTTAACTTACCCTAAGGGAAGTTAATAATACATATTACTAGCAAATTAGTTAACTGATTACTGAACACGTGCTAATAGAATTTTGTGTACACAAATTTTTATGCATTTCGAACTGAAATTCATGACTAAACAATGAGGCTTTTAGTGAAGTGGAAATAAAAGATATAAAAGACGAGTCTGTAGCTATGAAATGGAAATTAGCTAAAAAGCTTGGAGCATTTAATAATTTGATTAAAAATTATGAAATGAGTAAATGTGTTAGATTGAATTATTTACTTAATTAATTACCAAGGTTAAAGCAGATAATCTTTTTACTCTTATATCTATGGGTATTATATTTTTAAATGTCTACTGTTTTACACTCTTATCCATAGACAAAAGAAGCTCTAGTCTAATCTGTTGTCCGCAGATAAATTAACATATGTTCTTATTCATCTCTTATCCTTATCTTTGTATCTTTATATATTTATTTATCTATGCTCTTATCTGTGATTGACATAGATAAAAGAAGAGTATGTACTAGGTCTTATAGGTCTGAAACAGTCTGTCGGGAAGGTTTCTCTCTTATCTATGGATGGTTCCTTCACAAAAATAAACATAACTTTCTTATTTATGATTCCCAGTTTTCCAGTGTATGGGGCCGTTCAAGTATTACGTAAGCACTATAGGGGGGAGGTGGGGTTGTTGATTTGCTTATTTTGGGTTGACATGGGGGGGCGGGAAAGTCTGGATGATGATTACGTCATAAGTAGTATTTTTATTTTTTTACATTAATTGCAAAATATTTTCGTAAGCATGGGGGTAGGGGGTAAGAGCTTTGCTTACTCTTGCTGACACTGGGGATGGGGGGGGGTAAATATTTGTAATAAATCTGCTTACGTAATTCTTAAACGATCCCTATGGTGTCAACTTCAATGCTTTATTTATCCGCAGCAATTTCGAAAATTCTACATTGTACTCTTCCTTTATCTATTACTGCTCTGGCCTGCAACTTGCAAAGAGTTCATCAGCGCTTCGTGGGTGGTACAAGAAACACTCAACTTCGATTTGGTTCTATGTAAATTTGTAAATAGACCCTAATCGGGTCGAGTGCATGTTGATAAGAAATGTTTTGGCGTTTCTGTCAAACTGTCAAGTCATCTAATTCTTGGTTAATCAATAACAATATCAGAAGTGTCACTTCTAATATTTTTAAAAGATTTGTAAACAATCAGCAAGAACAGATTTTGGTCAGTATGTTTATGAGCATTTTATACCTTACCTAAAATATTTTATTTATCATCAAATTTATATAGGCCATGGGCGGTTTTCAATATCCCGAAGCAAGGCGCGATGAATCAATCCAAGACAACTTTCACGGAAAAACTGTAAATTTCAAATAGTATTCTGACAATATATATTATTATAGACAATATTTTATTTAATCAAAATTTGTTTTACAGGTTAGCGATCCTTACAGATGGTTGGAAAATCCTGATTCAAATGAAACAAAGGATTTTGTTGACGCACAAAATTCTATTACTCGTCCATATATAGATGATTATAAATATCGTCAATTTATTAAAGAAAAACTTACAAATCTTTGGAATTACCCTAAGTATTCTGTGCCATATAAAAGGGGGACAAGATACTTCTTTTACAAAAATACGGGTCTTCAAAATCAAAGGTATGGCAACTTATTTATTATTCAACCTTTTTAGTGCCGGGCGAAATAGACTTGCCTATGCAAAAAAATGCCGAATTTCACAGTTTTACATGGGTTTGGAAAATGCTTGCATTTCAAAGAGCTGCATATTGTGGATAATAAAATTGAGACATTCGTTTTTTCGAACCCATATGAGAATTATAAACAAATGTGCAAACACTTGTAAATGAAATGAATTTGAGATATCTAGGTAGAAAGCTTAGTTTGGGATAGAATTCTCCCGCAACATGAGTAGTAAACAGCTGCAAGGCTTGAGTCTATATATCGTTCTTGGCACTTTTAGCAAGTGTAGCAAGAGCCTATATATTGGCTCCTGGCACTGAAGTGGTTAAACAAATCCGAAGTGTACTAATTTATTATTATTTATCTTACTTTTTAAGTGTGATTAAGAATTTTAAAATAATTGTAACAAGACTTTGTGCATAAATGTCATTATTGGTTGCTGTACTAACAAATCTAAATCCAAAAGTTTCAGTATATAAGATACTTTATTATTTTGTTTTCCAATCCTATCTGAATAAAACTATATTTTAGGATTTAAAAGAATTATTTTAAAATTGATTGCTCTTTATCTTTTAATATTTATTTCTTAATTTATTTTTGAAAATCTATGATTAATTTATTGATATCAGAAAATATTCCACAAACACACACAGTGTTTGTGTTATGTGTCTAAGATGTATTTAACATTCTTTTAATAATTTTTTTTATGCTTGCTTTAGAAATTATTCATATCCATTTATAAAAAATAATGATAGTTTAAAAACTTTTACTTTTTTACTTGATATTACACCTTTTTATTTATATTTTGAAATTTGATGTTTTTAATATATCACATGTATTCTAGATCATTTTTAATGAAAAAGCTATGTTTTAGTTTTTTTTTTATTTTTCATATTTGAAATTTGTGAAAAGATTTTTTTTTTAATTTTTTCATATTACCAATTATTGCCAATGATATTAATATGTATTTACACAGTTTATATTTCGGATTTAATGCTTCTATTATATAGATTTTTTTTTTTCAGTGTTTTGTATAAACAAGAGTCATTAACGGATGAGCCAGTAGTATTTATAGATCCTAATATTTTGTCAGATGATGGTACAACTAGCTTTGCAAGAACAAGTTTCTCTGAAGATGGATCAAAGTTTGCTTATGGGCTTTCTAAAAGTGGAAGTGATTGGTTCACCGCACACTTTAAAGATGTTGAAACTAGTATGTAAAAATTACTATTGATTATATTTTTCATAAATTTTGCATTGTATAATCTAGTAACCTTCTTCTAATATAAAAATACGTTGCGTAAACTATATTGAAATATAAATAGGTATTACTAAGTAATAATTTGTAACAACTCTAAATTAAATGCAATAGGAATGCAAGTTTCCAAATATACTAACTAGTTCTTTCTGCACACTATTTTTTTAACCATTCAAAGTGGTTAATCCATTGAACAAACTTGATAAAATGTATGAAATGTAGAAATTTAAAGAATGATCATTTTTGTAATGTTTGTTTTGATTGCAATAACTAGCCCTACTAGGTGCAAATAATTTTAAATAATTGAATGATTTGTATATTTTATTATTTATTTTCTTAAGATTTGTTTTTTTTTAAATGCACATACATTACTCATTATATAAACTATTGTTATTGATAATATTATTAAAAGCTTGTTCATTTTCAGATCACGACTATCCTGATGTATTAGAAAGAATTAAATTTTCTTCCTTGACATGGACATTTGACAACAAAGGAATTTTTTACAGTGTTTGTTTAACAATGTTATTTAATATTTAATATTTTTCAAGTTTTTATTCTTCTTCTACTCATAACAGGGTTATCCACAAGAATTTAAAGAATCTACTGGCAGTGAAACAAATATTCTTGGCCATCAACAACTCTTTTATCATGTATTAGGTACCAATCAAAGTGAAGATGTTGTAGTAGTAGAATTTCCTGAGGAACCTCTTTGGAGAATGTATTCAAACTAAAATATTTTACAACTAAAAATAATAAATGTGTCCAAGTTTTGAACATTTTCAAAAATTTCAGATCGACTGAGATATCCGATTGTGGACGATATTTATTTATATACATATATAAAGAAACTCGAGATAATCTTGTCTATTTTTGCGATTTGAAACAATATGATAATATAACTGGAAAATTAAACATAATTTCTGTTGTAAAAGTTTTTGAAGCAGACTACCATGTAAGTATTTTATCACGCCTTCTTTAGATTCTTAATTTTTAATATAAAATTCATTTTAGTTTATCACAAATGAGGGATCACGATGCATTTTTAAAACAAATAAGGATTCACCTAACTATAGGCTGATTCAAATTGATCTGGAACATCCCGAGGAGAAAAACTGGATAACATTGCTACCTGTATGTAGTAATTTATATTTGAACTTTTCATCTGCAAATTCATTCCTCTAAATAAGTTAAGAGACATAACCCATAAGCACAATTGAAAATTTTAAATACTTTCTAAATATAATTTTTTTTTTTAATTTATTATTTTCTTCTTGAAAATCCATGTGTTCAATAATCAGTTTGTTACCAATAGTCATTCCATAACATCGAGGGAATAATACTTTTTGTCTTACATAACAAACTCAAAAAAGACATAATTTACATAAATTTTGAAATACAAAATTTGTTTCTTTGTTTGAAAAGAAATTTATAAAATCACTTTTTTTGATAAAATCTTTTTTAGTGAAAAAGTGTTAGTTTATAACTAATTATATAGGTAAATAATTCTGTTTTTTCAGTAACCTTTTCTTAAAACTATCTAAGTTTTTAACATTTTTAATATTTCGTTATATAATCCACTCATTTATTTTTATCATTTTAATTTTGATCATATTGTCATATTTCTGTAAATTATTCTTTCCACAATTTTATTCACTTTATATAAAAAAATCCACTATCTTCTGCTTTTCTTAAACATATGGTTGCTTAAATCTTATCATTTTTGGATTCTTTGTTCGAAGCTCTACAAAATATTTACAAATCTAAGACTCCACCATGTAATATATATATGTTTGCCTTTATTATATGTCAATAGTGTTTTATTTTACTATTCTCTAGGAACATCCAGCTGATGTTTTAGATTGGGCTACTTGTGCTAATGAAGATAAACTTGTTTTGTGTTATATGCAGGATGTAAAGGTATTGTTTACATGAGTGGACATTTTTAATTCAAATACTGAAAATTTAATTACATCTGTCTTCTGCAGAACATTTTACTGTTATGGTCGATACCTGAGAAAAAAATTCTATCAAAGTTTCCTCTAGATGTTGGTACAGTGATTAATTGTTCTGCAAAAAAAAATCAATCTGAGATATTTTATCAATTTGCTTCAAATGTGACTCCACCTATTATTTATCGATGTGATTTAACAGAACCTGAAATAATACCAACAGTAAGTATTCCATTAAATTAGTAGTTGTATTAAGTATTGCGTTTGTTATATATTTTATGATTACAAATTTTCTAATGGAAAGTTTTGTTGCCTGAAAATCTAATTTGCTTATTTTATTTTCTCGACATTTGAATAATTCGGAATTATTTTACACCAAAATTGATAAAATGTATGTGTGCTTATCTGAGCCAATATACGATCTTGCATCAATGGTTGCTTAAAAATGGCAGCACTGATTTCAAAAATATAAAGAACTTTTTTTTGTTCAATGATATATATTATTTGGCTACTTCAAAATTAACAAACTAATGAATAAACTTTTGTAGCTTTTAAATTTATAAAGTCCTACATAGTTATAAATCACTTATATTAACAAGTTTATTCAAATTGCCTTAAGCTTAATGCTTCTTGTACTTATTATATTCCAAGATTAGTTAGTTAGTTAGTCTAATTAAACAATTGTGAATCACTAATATGATTTGTTCTTCTATATATGTTATAATTTAACTTGAATTTTTTTACAGATTTTTAGAGAAACAAAGCTCCAGGGATTTGATTCCTCAAAATATAAAATGGAACAAGTATTTTATACCAGCAAGGATGGTACAAAAATCCCTATGTTTATATGCTCGAAGAAGGTATGATATATATTTCATATATGTTAAAGTAGTTAATTAATTTTATATATATATATATAGAGAGAGAGTTGTGTGTGTGTGTGTGTGTGTGTGTATATAGTTAACATTCTTAGCAAAATATTAGGAGATAGCTGCAGATTCTTTATTAATGTAATCATATATACATAAAGATGATTTCTTTAATACTAATTATTTTTTCACAGAGCAGTCCTCGTTGTGGATCTACACCATGTTTGCTATATGGATATGGCGGTTTCAATGTTAGTTTGACCCCCACTTTCAGTGTCAGTCGTGCTATATTTATGCACTGTTTCAATGGAATTATAGCAGTACCTAATCTTAGAGGTGGCGGGTAAAATCAGATTGCAATTGGACATGGCCTTTAAAATGCATGTATAAAATTTGTTTTCTGTGCAGAGAATATGGTGAAAAGTGGCATAATGCTGGTCGATTACACAATAAACAAAATGTTTTTGATGATTTTTGTGCTGCCGCTGAATATCTAGTACAAAATGAATATACCAGTGCAAATAAGCTAACTATTCAAGGTGGTTCGAATGGTGGTTTGCTAGTTGGGGCATGTATTAATCAGAGACCAGAACTGTTTGGAGCAGCAATTGCCGAAGTTGGGTTAGTCTCTCATTAAAATTCATTAGATCTCATATAAATGCATATAAGTGCAGCTACATGAACTTCCACACACTACATTTGGTTTTTTTTTTTTATAAATACTGACATTTACTTCTTGATATATATTGAAATCATAGAATAAAAAAATCCGGAAAATAAGAATAATAAATATTTTGTTGATGCTTATTTATTTAATCATTAACTAGTATTTTATTTGGAAGATATAGTTTAATCATAAAATTATCATATTTGCATTCATGGTGCTAAATTTAATTATCTTCTAAAGTGTGATGGATATGCTGAGATACCATAAATTCACAATTGGTTATGCCTGGTCATCTGATTATGGAACTTCTGATGAAGAGAAACATTTTCACAATTTGTTGAGCTACTCTCCACTGCATAATATTAAAACACCAACTGATGGTTAGTAATATTATTATTTATTTTAAAAAAAGATAGTTCTTATGGCTATGTAATCAATATCTAAGAGTATGAAATAGTTTTAATATGAAATATTTTTGGAGAAGATCTTCACATTTATTTCTATATAGTTTCATAGTATCATATAGTTTCTAAATTATTCATTTTGGATTCCAATGAAATTTATATATCGTTCAATAATTTTTAAAATAGACAATTATAGTTTTTTTACCAACAATTTTAAAATTTTTCAACTATAAACATTAACAAATAGATGCTTGATTGCATCACAAATAAGACTCATATATTTTACTATATGTATATATATATATATATATAATATATATATATATATATATATATATATATATATATATATAATACAAGTGTCCCAGAACTCAAAGTTAAGCCAAAATGGAGTGGTACTATTAGACTATCATGAAAAAAATTAAAAAAAAAAAAATATTTTTGTTTATTTAAGCTTTGGAACTGTGACCTTGAATGATATTTCTAGGACCACAGTCAGAAATAATGACATAATTGTCCCAGATTTCAAAATCTGGATCAATGAAAAATCAAGACTTTTTGTTTAACTACAAATTTAAAAGTTTCAAAGCTGGTCGACTTTAATATTTTAGTATGTTCTTTGGGACTGTGATTACAAAGTTTTGATAATTACAAAGAAACAGCTCGACCGATGGTTGCGCAAAACTATACGTTAGTCCTCGATGAGTTGCATCAAATGGCTTTTAAATTTTGTATATTAAATTATAAATATTTATATTTAAAAATTATTTTATAAAAAGTTTAATGGATGAAAAATTTTACAATACTCTACTAAGTATTGTTCAAAAGATCGTCATGGAAGACCAGACAACGTGGGTTCTCATTGAGTTTTATTGATTAGCTTTTTAATTTTTGAAATTAGTGCAGCCAAAATTAGCATGTCTGATCTTATGGGAAAATTATAAACTTTTACTTTGAGAGAATTAGGCTGAACTTGTTTTCATTCTATGATTAATTATATATAAATATATTATA
>NW_020537324.1:37916306-37941337 GCF_003426905.1 Ctenocephalides felis | reverse complement strand
CAATTGGTTATGCCTGGTCATCTGATTATGGAACTTCTGATGAAGAGAACATTTTCACAATTTGTTGAGCTACTCTCCACTGCATAATATTAAAACACCAACTGATGGTTAGTAATATTATTATTTATTTTAAAAAAAGATAGTTCTTATGGCTATGTAATCAATATCTAAGAGTATGAAATAGTTTTAATATGAAATATTTTTGGAGAAGATCTTCACATTTATTTCTATATAGTTTCATAGTATCATATAGTTTCTAAATTATTCATTTTGGATTCCAATGAAATTTATATATCGTTCAATAATTTTTAAAATAGACAATTATAGTTTTTTTACCAACAATTTTAAAATTTTTCAACTATAAACATTAACAAATAGATGCTTGATTGCATCACAAATAAGACTCATATATTTTACTGATATATATATATATATATATATATGTATATATATGTATATATATATATATATATATATATATATATATATATAATACAAGTGTCCCAGAACTCAAAGTTAAGCCAAAATGGAGTGGTACTATTAGACTATCATGAAAAAAATTAAAAAAAAAAAAAATATTTTTGTTTATTTAAGCTTTGGAACTGTGACCTTGAATGATATTTCTAGGACCACAGTCAGAAATAATGACATAATTGTCCCAGATTTCAAAATCTGGATCAATGAAAAATCAAGACTTTTTGTTTAACTACAAATTTAAAAGTTTCAAAGCTGGTCGACTTTAATATTTTAGTATGTTCTTTGGGACTGTGATTACAAAGTTTTGATAATTACAAAGAAACAGCTCGACCGATGGTTGCGCAAAACTATACGTTAGTCCTCGATGAGTTGCAACAAATGGCTTTTAAATTTTGTATATTAAATTATAAATATTTATATTTAAAAATTATTTTATAAAAAGTTTAATGGATGAAAAATTTTACAATACTCTACTAAGTATTGTTCAAAAGATCGTCATGGAAGACCAGACAACGTGGGTTCTCATTGAGTTTTATTGATTAGCTTTTTAATTTTTGAAATTAGTGCAGCCAAAATTAGCATGTCTGATCTTATGGGAAAATTATAAACTTTTACTTTGAGAGAATTAGGCTGAACTTGTTTTCATTCTATGATTAATTATATATAAATATATTATAACTTTAGTGATTTTATTATTCTGTTAGAGGCTTTTCATAGATAAATAATAAAATAAAAATATGAACGCTTCATATATATATTTTTGTGCCAAAAATCATTAAAAGTAAACGTTACATTAAAATTTTTTATATTATTTGTATGTTTATATCATTGTTAAGAATGTTTATTAGTATATTAACCTATTGAGTTAATTTTTATATTCTTAATTCTTAGTTTAAGGTGGAAGAGATTATCTGCAATTTTACTTTATTTTATTTTATTTAATATTTTTATGTATGAGTTAATTTGTTTATAACTTTTTTTTGTTGAAGTGAACAAGCAATATCCAGCAACGCTGGTGCTAACTGCTGACCATGACGACCGGGTTGTGCCGCTGCATACGCTCAAGTATATTGCAACACTGCAACATGCGGTTCGTGACTCTCCAATACAACAGAAGCCGCTCATGGCTTTGATTTCGACACGTGCCGGTCACGGGGGTGGAAAACCTACCACTAAAGTGGTAAGTGATGAACGATTATATATTACCAAAAATTATTCAAATATTTTATGTTTTGGAATCGATAATAGCTCTTTACATAAATAACTCTTTATATTTTATCGTTTTTGGCCCTATTATTATACATGTTATACAACATAACACATATTTTAAATCAGGAAGGGCATAGGGTCAAAGCTTTCTTGCAAATGACCAAATGGTATGATTTTCTCAAACATTTGATAAATTAATAATCACCTAACATCCACTAACAGAATCATTAAGTTTTTATTAAATTGTAGTCTTTGCAAGTAAACATTATACCTTTTTATGAATTTTAAATCTTACTTATTTATATATCTGCCAAATTAATTAATTTAAAAAAAATCATAACCTTTTAATTGATAAATTACTATTCTTGTCTATAATTTTCACTTCTCGTCTATTGTTACTATTCGATTAGAAAATTAATTATTGAAGCTATAATGATTAGTATAGTAATCCTATAGGAAAGGTAGCAAGAAAAGTGCTTTTTTTATATGAAGCCATGGGTTGCTTTGAAGATTTTGAATGTTAGTAAAATATGTAGCTAGTTTGTTTTCATAAATGATGAAACATGTACTATATTTATTTTCAGATAGAAGAAATAACAGATATCTATAGTTTTATTGCCAAAAGTTTAGGACTGACTTATCATGGTGAAACTTTATGATCATCTGCTGCACATAAGGAATCAATTACATATATGTATCACAAAACTAGTTGCAAATTTGATGAAATTTTTCTCAACATAAATTATTCTGTGCTATTTTTATGATCAGAATAAATAATTAAAAATATCAGTTTATTATTTTAGATATTCAAAATTTAAACATTTTTATGGAGGAGGGGGTAGTCGAGAAATAAAATGATTAAGAAAATAAAATAAAATTTATTGAATATACATTTAATAAATATGATAATAAGAATAACTAGAAAATTATAATCATTCAAAAATAACCATGTTGGGCGTTTCCATTTGCTCTAGTTGGATCTTGATGTCAATGCCAATGAAATATTTAAAATTAATTAAATACAAAGCTGACTCGGTCAATTGAATGATATCAACACATATTAGAACGTGGTTCAAATGATATTTTGATTATGTTAAAATATAATATTTTAACATAAATATGTTAAGATTTTGATTATGTTTAAATTAAATATCATGTAATTATAATATTGAATGTTGGGCATAAATTAACTTGGCATTGCATGTTTCGAATTATATACGGTCACCCAAAAATAAGTAATTTGTCTTTATGTTGAATGGTATTTTTTGTAAATTAATGTAGATACATGTAGGACCACATTGTCATGCCCAGATTGTCTAGTATAATATCTTATTACCAATATAAAGAAAAAAACATTTAAATAAATTATTATTCAAGAAATAATATCACTATATATAGCTTTTATAACTATATATAGTTAACAGAAAAGGCAGTCCCGTAAATAAGCTAACTATAGTTAACGCATAGATTGCATATCATATGTATATATACATGATATGCAATCGTTTTTCACAAATTAATCATTGATTCTTCGTTATTGTAATCGTCCAAATATCGAATTGAGATTCTGCAATTTACATAAAATATTTTGCTTTTTTAAAAGAATGTTTTCGAATTCATTAAAATCTTTTATAACTATATATAGTTAACAAAAAAGGCAGTCCCATAAATAAGCTATACTTAATCCTAAATTCGAAAATTTTACATCGAGATTTTGTTATATTTAATTTTTTATATCAATATAAATTTTAGGTTCATATGGTTTTATTGTACATGAATTATTTGTTCTTTTGACAAATCAAATCAAATCAAATCTCACTTTTACTCTTAATTTCATAAAATTTTAAAATTATTTTTTGTTTAGAATATTACTAAACAACATTGAAGCATTTTAATTTAAAAAGTCATTGCTTACTTAGTTAGATTAATGCTTATTGTTGCGCTTTTTTGACTTTAGTTTTTACCATCTTAATATCATTTTAAAACTTCATAAATATTTATTTGTAATATTGTTAACTTCGAAAAAGGGAAGATTATGTTTTCGCGACAAAATCCGATTTGCTACTTTTATTTTTCTCGATGCTGCAAGCCATTCTGAATCGAATGAGACCAAATTTGATAAAAGTATGTGTATGTGATGTGTGTGTATGTATGAATAGATAGATGCAGGGCCATCATAGACCTTATACAATTTCATGGACTGCTAGTCCCCATACATTTCTCAAGTAAAAAAGTGTCAAAAGATGTTCTATGGTATGAGGGCATACGAGGGTAATTTTGCGGCCGAGATATGTCAAACTCGATTGCTTAAACGTCAAATGAAAGTCCGTGTGTTCGAAATTGTTGGCAAAATATTATATAATATACAATTTATATTGAACTAATGAATGTAATGAACTATTTATTTATTAATTTATTTATTTTAGTTATACAAAGTGTTTAAGGGAAATTAGGAAAAAAAAAATTAAAACAATATTTTACATATTATAAAATTCACTGAAAATAAGGACAGTTGGCTAGAGCTATTATGGGAAATTAGAAAGCAATAATGAAATATTTGTTTAAATGTAATATATTTATTATTGGTGTTTAAAAAGCACAATTTTCGTATGAAAGCGGAGTACATATTTATCAACTTTGCTTTTCTTTCTTTCTCCATGGTGCATTCTAATTGTTAAGTAAATTTTTGCGACAAAGTTGATAAGGTCATGATAATGCTGGACAAATTGCTGAAAATAACTTAATCTAAAAAAATGTGCAAGTCCCAAGTCATTCAACTTTCAGAGAATCATGCTTTCATATGAACTTTTGTACATTAAATTTAAAGAATTTTGAATTAGGCTTTCTATATATAAACATAAATTAAACATTTCTTCGGAAGGATATGAAAGATATCCTCGATTTTTTATATCGATCAATGTCGAATTTCCTGGAATACTTGCGAAGCATACAGAACAGCACAAAACAGGTTTTACTGCAATCAGGCACCTTACCTTACACATTTTAGAAGACATTTTACTTTTAACAATTTTACAACAGGTATATTTTTATCCTCTTTTAGTTTAAAAACCCGAACGATCAAACATCACGTGAACCCAAGTAACTGTAAAATTTAAGCGATCGAGTGCATTCGACTAATCTCGGTAAAGCTCGTGTTCGTATTTGACATATCTCGGCCGCAAAATTACCCTCGTACGCCCTCATACCATAGAACATCTTTTGACACTTTTTATGCGCTCAACTAGCAGTCCATGTATTGTATAAGGTCTATGAGGGCCATGGCCACGAACACGGGGTATTCTAATATTGTCTGGGGATGGATGTCTACGTTTTCTCAGAAACAGCTGAACCGATTGCAAAATTTTAAAAGCCATTTCATGTATTTCGATGAGGACTAGCGTTTCTCAATTTTGCGCGACGATCGGCCAAGCCGTTTCTTTGTGATTAGCAAAAATGTGAAATTTTTCGTCCACATTTTAGCTCACAATTCTGAATCGATTTCATCGATAGATATCATAGTCTTTAGTTATAGATCATTCTAAAATATTTTGGTCCTACGACAAGTCGTTTGATTTTAAAAATTCGTCAAAGTTTGAAAAAATATTATTGATGTGAATCAAAATTCGCTTCTGTGATGTGATAAGTCAATATTTGTGTTTCACAAATTTAAAATAAGTTATTGGAATGAATTCGAAGAGAAAGAGCCGCGATCAGATTTGCAAAAAGAACGCCAAGCCAAGTTGGAATAACAAAGTTAAAATTTTGCTACATACAAGCATGTGTCTGTGCACTACAATTAATATAATTACAGTTAATTTAAATGTGTTTGAGATATATCAAATCATTTATCTAAATATCTAAATTTAAATTTTGGTCGAATAAGTTAATTATATATTGCACATTTCGGTTCATGCACTTGCCTTAAGGCTAAATGCCACTTTCAACTAGTTAAAAGTTTATTCTTGTATGCTTTGAATGTTTGATCATATAAAATTATTCCGATTTTTGCTTATTACATATCATGATAAATATATTTTATAATATAATAATATATATATATATATAAATATATATATATATATATATATATATATATATAATATAATATATAATAATAATAATATATTTTCCAAAATATAAATACTTTGTCTAAATACTTTGTCTAAATACTTTGATAAAAACTTTGTCAAGAAGTGGTAAATTCACGTGCTACTTATGTCACGCCCCTATGACCAGTATGGAGAATTAAAATTGTGGAGCTACAGACATTGCTATCTATTATATTTCTCTTATCTATGGTCCTGATGTTTGTTTTATGATGGATACTCATTGATACCGCTAATAATCAAATTAGCTTGTTGATTCAGTCCAGTTCAGTCGATTCATTTGTCGGCCTGTGTGACCTTTTATTTTTCGATACATTGCTACATATTAAAGGTATTTATGTTCTATATTTTATAATAATGATATTTTATTGCACAATATTATTGCTTTGATTATTCATTGTGCGTAACCTGCCAATTTTGTTCGGTACTACTTTTCATTAAGTGATATTGTGATTGCAAACGTTATCAAACAAAATTGATAATTGGAAATTAATAATGTTTTACTCCATTTTTGTCATATATGTTGTATAGCTATAATAATAAATTCAATTTAAAAGATATCTAACAAGATGTCCTAAAAGATTAGGGATCTTATCTCTTTCTATATAATTTAGAGGTCACGTAATTGTTTTCTCTTTTATATGGATATAAATGTATGAATGATTTGTTTTTTGTATACATTATTACAGTAGTGTTTAAGTAGTGTCTTTGATCAGTATCCTTATTTGTTATTTATAAGAATTTTGTATAAAATATCTTACATTCACAGATTGTTAACAATGCCAGCCTACAAGTTAACTTATTTCCCTGTGAAGGCTCTTGCTGAACCTTTACGTATGCTAATTTCTTATGGAGGAGAAGATTTTGAAGATTACCGATTCAATCGTGAAGATTGGCCTTCAATCAAACCAAGTATGAATTAAATTAGATATTTGTATAGATATATTATTTTCAAAAGCCAATTCTTAATTGTTCTAACATAGATTTAAATTTTTTATTCAATATATGTTTATTTTACACAATACATACATTTATGTACACAACATGCAATGTGTAATTACTGATACTAAATAGTTTAAAGTTACATAATAGTGCTTATAAAACAACTAATAATGTTTCTAATGGATTCATTATATGCTAAACTGTGTTTACAGCTATGCCTTTTGGTCAAGTGCCAGTTCTTGAATGGGATGGCCGTAAAATGAACCAAAGTGTTGCCTTGTGTCGTTACCTAGGAAAGAAATACAATCTTGCAGGAAGTACTGATCTTGAGAATCTTGAAATTGATGCTATTGTGGACACAGTTCATGATTTTAGAGCAAGTATGTTGACCAAATATTTTAAAATGATTTAAATTTTTCTGAATAGTTATAGTGGAATTATTTGTCTCGCGTACAGAATACTCAAGCAATTTTTTGTGTTGTCAATTTGCCACATCAATTTAATTATTATTTGCAACTTACCAAAATTGATTTAACTTTATGTACAAACAGATCATTCGGGATTATTTGCTCTAAATTATAGTTCAGACAATTTTGAATATATTAGTTATTTTCCATATATTTTTTTTACTGTTAAAATAAAAAGCGAGTTTAAAAAAGTATGTACCTTCAAATATTAAAAGAACCTGTAAATCAGACGTACAGAGGTATGTCTGGTTTTATTTCGAAATGCGCTTTCATACTGTGAAAATTTATTACTCAAAGCATTTTGTTATTCTGGTGTAATTTGATGAAATTATGTTGTAGAGCTAGCTGCAGCACATTACGAAGCAGATGAGGCAGTAAAAGAAAAAAAATACCAGCAAGTTTTAGCAGATGTTATTCCTTATTATTTGGACAAATTAGATGCTGTTGCTAAATCCAATGATGGCCATCTAGCTTTGAAAAAGGTATCAATTTTGCTCTGTTCATTTACTATTGTTTATATATATATATATATATATATATATATATATATATATAAATATAATGCACATATCATGTTCTTTATATTCTATATTCATATCTTGTGCACAATTAATGTTAACAATTTATATTACATTGTACATTGTTTTATTTTCTATTTAGTTAACATGGGCTGATTTTGCTTGGGCTGGAATGATCGATTATATGAGTGCCATGGCCAGGCTGGACTTACTAGCAAAACATCCAAATCTCAAAGCAGTTGTAGATAATGTACTCGTTCTACCAAAAGTTAAGGAATGGGTGGCCAAACGTCCTGTTACTGAATATTAAATATATTCTTGTTAAATTGTAAACTGTTGCCTTATATGAATTTTTTCATTACCTTGTGATATTGCCGTACTATTTTCCAAATAAAGGTAGATTTTATACTTTAATTACTTTTTAATTTTAGGGTTTACATAGTTATTAAGGTATCTCAATCTTACTTACTTAAAAAGTCAGAACAAATGACTTCTGGTGACTCCACATTGAGGATTATTGTGTTCAGATATTAATTTAGTTGCTATCTCAGGTTTGCAATACATCAACAAAACTATTCCTTTTTAATCCAGGTTTCCTGTCCCTTTTCTTGCAAAAAATTGTTTGACTCATGCATTGATATGAGGTCAATTCTGATTCAGGTTTTTAATTTTTATTTGGTTTTAATTTCAACGATCTTGCAATTTTAAGTATCTAAATATATTTTAAATAATTAAAATATGGTTTTGTAATTTCCAAATTTTCATATGATTTTTATTTAATTTAAATGACTTGAATTAGCATCTTGCATATTTCATGATTTTCAATTAATTTTAATAATCTTGCCATTTCCATACGTTTTAATATTGATTTTAGTTGATTTCAATTCTATTTATCATATGGAGGTCGATTAATTTTAATTAATATCTTATCATTTTCATGATTTTTAAGTAATTTCACAATTTTATAAATAATTTAAATTAGGATCTTGCAATTTTCACATAATTTTTAATTACAATTATTTTATTTTCTTATATGGTTTTAACTAATTTCAATCATTCTTCAATTTTTATGTGATTATTAATTTCAAATAATTATGACAATTTAATTTGTTTCCGAGTTCGGTCTCATTGAGGCTTCGGACGAATTCGGTTTTTTGACGTATTTGGTCGATTTTCGAGTTTTTCTTCCGAGTCAGTCTAGTCCAAGGGCGAGCAACCTTTTTAACCCACGGGCCAATTTAAATTTTCAAATTTTATGGCGGGCCGCACGTAATTTATATATACGAGGTGTGTTCAAAAAGTACCCGGAATTACTAATAATTAAATTTCGCGGGTCTGGAGTGTCTGATTGTCAAAATTTTTTTTTATTGTGTTGGTATACATGCCCCTAAAGTATGATGAAATTTTCAGCTATATTCACTGTTTACTTTGTCTGTGGTAGTCGCTAAGGTTCGACGTGTTTTTCTGAGCTCGGCGATTTTTACAATGGAAGAATTGAAAAGTCAAAGAATTTGTATTAAATTTTGCGTAAAAAATGAAATAAAGTGTTGCAAAGTGCAAAAATTCACCAGATATGGCTCCGTGTGACTGTTTCCTATTCCCAAAGTTGAAGAGACCCATGAAAGGACGGCGGTTTTCCTCGATTGAAGAAAATCGCTGAGAGTGCTCAAGGACATATCAAAAAGTGAATATCAAGGGTGCTTCGAAAATTGGAAAAAACGCTGGCATAAGTGTATTATATCTGGGGGGGACTACTTTGAAGGGGACCACATTAATGTAGACGAATAAATAAATATTTTTTTGAAAAAACGAAAATTCTGGGTACTTTTTGAACAGACCTCGTATATATATATATATATATATATATATATATATATATATATATACTAGCTGACCCGGAGAACGTTTAGCTGTCGAAAATATTTTTAGAAAATTATTAGTATAAGAAATGACTAACTAATTCTGAATGTATAAATATTATTACATTGATAATTTACTCACTGCAACGCTAAAATACTAACATCCATATTGTAATTATATTATACTCTGAAAAAAAATCCAGTTATCTATCAAAAAGAGTTTCATCTACTGATTTTACAATTAAATTTCTATTTTTTTTTGCTGAAATAGCTCCTTTTGTGAGACATTAAAAAACTATGTAACTTACTTATTATGCACATCGAAAAATATTTGTACAATAGGATAAGCCTGCAAATCAGTTTTATCGGAGGTAACCATTTCGTTGGCATTTTTAAAATGTTGCAGTGGATAGAGCGGATAAATTTAAGCTTTGTTATAAGCTCAGAAAAATCTTGATCGAATTTCAATTAAAAGCGTTTACAAAAAAGGCGATAATAGTTATTTGATCGATTACCGAGCTATATAAAAAATGATTGGACTACTAAAATGACTATTATAAAACAATTAAAATTTAGAGTCGTGTGTAGTTTTTCATTTCGCATCTAAATTAAAGTAAAGAACAAAGTGATAAAAAATAAATAACTTTTTTTTAAATAAAATTGAAGCTTTTTCATAAACTCTGATAGAAGTCTGATCTAAAATTAAATCAAAAGATTTATTGACTGAGCGCGGGAATAATGTAATTGCAACAAAATTACAAAATTGCCACAAGAAAAGAACAAAAATATAAAACTGAACAAAGTATATATTTTATAAAATTACGAGTGAATATTATAAGTATTTATGAATATTAATACAAAATGAAAACAAATAATATTTAAAAGAAAAATAATTTTACTTGAAAACTTTAATAAAAAATTTGACACAGCTTTTTTTATATGAGCTTATCAATATCAGCCGTTTTTTTAGATTTTGTTCTTTATTTTAATTTTTTTAAGGCGGTAAGTAGCAACGCGTATGCAGCTTTGATATGTTTTACTCAGTTTTGATAGGTGGTAATTTTTTATGAATTTTATGGTTGAAATTAGCACAGGTCCACAAAAAAGAGTTGTCTGGATTGAGTGTGTGACATTCGATGTTTACTGAAAAAATGCATTTTTTAAATCTGTATTATTTTGCATCACAATTGAAATTTGTTCACATTTTCTTTTTTTGAATATGAAAAGTAAAACACAAGACTTTATTACCAAAATGACGAAATGTCGTATACTCCTTTAAGCATTGCATCACTATTAAGCTAACGAACTATAGTATTGAAAATTGACATATTCACGATCTAAATTGTCAGGAATTCTTCAAATTTACGATGATTTAACCTTCGCGACTTTATAATATTTACTTATTTAATTATTTTAAATTTAGAAATGCGTTTTTGCTATGTTTTCGGACAAGATCTCAATTTTTCTTGCAATATTGAAGCTTTAACTAATATTTAAATAAATTAATTTAAAGCCGTATTTGATAAAATATCTAAAAAAAATAATCTGTTGTTGAGAAATGCTTGGCGGGCCGCGGGTTGCTCATCCTTGGTCTAGCCTCATCCGAATCTAATCCGATTCGAGTTTCAGTCTAGTGCTAGTTTGTACAGATATTTCTAAATTAATCTACCTTGCAGATTACAACCGCCTTCCTTCATGGTTCAGTTTCAGTGATAAATTTACCTAACTTTCGTTCGAATTCTTTAATTTTTAATAGTTTCGGTACTTAGTGAGAGTTTCGTTAAGTTTTCTTTTCTTATTTAGAGTTATTGTTTTTAGTCGATTATCAAAAAAAGTTTTATTTTTAAAAATACATTCCATTGTTCGAGATTAACTAGCAATTTTGGTGGTCTGATTATTTCTAATCAAAGTCAAGTCACATTTTTGGCTCGTCCAGCCGGATTTGCAATTAAGATTGAGAGTTTTTCCAAACTTCCGATTTAACCTGCAAGAACAAAGTACCACTTTCCGCAAGTATATAATAGCATTTACCGGACATACAGGTAAAGTCATTATATTTCTTTTCTATTTTTTCCTTTACAATCGTAACCAGTAGTAGTATATTGTCTAGGATCGTAACCTTTCATAAATATGTCGCCCAAGAGAGTACCTGCTAGTGCTAAAATTGCACGGCTAATTTCCAAAATGAAATGTATGAATTGCCTTATATTAATAATAATTTAAAGCCCGGTGCACACGACGCCAGATTTCATGCTGGACAGTTTGTTACCTAGCAACGATATGATAAATCATTTTACGAATAGAGCATGTCCTAGTCGGCGATGGATTAATTATTTTGATACCTTCAGTGTCCAATAGGAAAGCTGTATTTTGTCACGTAAATATCAATGCGTACTTGATTTATGTACTTCGATTTTGGAAGCGTTCAGTTTTTATGTTGTAAATAGCTATTGTGTATATTTAGCGGCGTGTTTAGTTTAGGAAACGCAGTTCAGTAATTTTAAAATATTCAAATTTCCGAAAAAAATCAAATATGCATTTTTTTCAAATTTTCGTAATTTTATCTAAAATATCAAAAAATTAAAAAATTTTCAAAGAATTAAAGGAAAAATCAAATCGTTTTATTTAAAAAGTTTCGAAATTTGCAAAAATACTCAAAATTTACGAAAAAAAATTAAAATTTGCGAACCTTTTTAATATTTTTATATTAATACTAGCCGGCCCGACAGACTTCGTCCTGCAAAAAAAAAATTGTAATGTGGCGGTGTTTTGTGCCTACCTTTTTTCTATTCTTTGCAAAAAATTATCCTGAACAGAACCGTCACCCTGGTAATAATTCAGTGTGAATTAAAAATAATTAAATAAAACACTATAAGCATTTAAAAGTAAGTAATTTTGATAATGTAAATCATAATTAAAAAATCAGTTCAATTTTCATTGTAGTGTTTTGTGATGAACGATGTTTTTTGTTTGATTACCTGGCGCATAGACAAACAAATCTGATGGTTTTGCAATACGGGAACAAACAACATACAATTTTCCATGTGAGAAACATGGGTTTTCTAAATTAATACCACAAACACTTAATGATACCATGAACGCACTGGAAACGCATTGGATGCATGGTGCGAGAACATCTTCTGTTTTATACTATCCTTTGAATATAGTTAGTCGATATTTCGCAACATTATAACTGCCGATCCAACCTTTAACTGAAGATTGTGAGGTGAAAATCCTAGCGGAGTTTAAAAACTCCGGTGGATCGTCTTGGTTAGTTGCCGAATCAACTGATTCGCCTGTAATTTGTTCTTGAATTTTGAAATTTAATTAATTTACATCAATGTTTTTGGCTGCCAATATAGCTTGATTAATAGAAAGATATTTCTATGTTTATATAAATATATTCGAAATTAGATTATCAAAAATTACACAAAATGTCATGACATAGATCATTGTTTTTTTTACAAATTGCGTTGCCTACTCGATTAAAGAAGAAAAGGGCTGTTTTTAGGGTTTTCCCGGCAATTATTCGTTTTTTTCTCGCCGTAACAACCATCCTTGGACTTCAACGCACATTTTAAAAAAATAATTGGCCAAATTGGTCCAGGCGTTGTTGAGTTATGCACTTACCAACACATTTTGCGATCCATTTTTATATATAAGATTAATTATCCGATAAAGATACTGATTTTCAAAATCAATAATTGTTTTTTTAAACTGAAGCATTTTATTATCTTTTAATTATTATTATATCACTTAATCCTAATCGGATGCGATACATATATGTTTTTGTTTACCACTCATACAATTCTCTGTTTGTACACTTCTAAGGATTATTGTATTTTAGACCTATACAGGGCTGTGTCTGAGTATGTGGCCGCCTGCGCGCAAGCATATATGTCCCTTAGCGGCCCTTAAAAATAACATAATAGCAAAATATCAAATATGTTCTCACGACAAAATTTGGCTTGTAATTTTCATGTTCTCTAGACATTTCAAGTCATTCTGAATCGTTTGAGACCAAAGTTGATTAATAGTTTGAAGATTTTTAACTTTTCTCCAACGCTTTCTCAAAAATGGTTTAACCGATTTCAAAGATTTAAGTCATTTGATGTAACTAGATAACGACTAGCGTCTGTCAGTTTTGTGCAACAATCGGCCGTTTATAATCAACAGAAAAGTGTAAAAAATGTTATACATGTTTTAGCCAAAAATTCAGAAACTCTTTGAAAGATATCTTTTGGGAATCATGCTGACTAGTTTTGAGAGACCGGTCGGGTCGTTGCTTTGTATTTAATTGTTAAATATTTCTTTACGATGAAATTTAATTTTTACTTAACTTTATTGGCGATAGATTTAACTTTATTGGCGTCTCGAATATACCAAAAAATTTCGACTCTATGATAAGTCGTTGTAATGTTTAAAATACTATCGAAGTTTGAAAAAATTTGAGCAGCGCTTTTTTACGTGAGTCAAAACTTCATTTTTAGTCGACGTTTTCTTAAAAATACGCAATCCTATTTAAAAAATCAATGTAATTCGATAAGCAGCTCGTGCTGGTTAGTTTTGCCTTACAATCGGCCGAGCCGTTTCTTTAGAATTATAAAAAAGTGTCAAATTTTTGGTCCACGTTATAGCCTAAATTTGTAAATCGATTGATTCACAAATATTTGAGAATCGTGCTGATTAGTTTTTGTCAATGATCGGCCAAGTCGTTTCTCATTTATTGATAAACATTTTTTTGCGTTTTTGGATCTTCTTCTTAATGAACATATTACAAGTTTGTTTTTTGTACAATAACCATTTATAAAAAATAACTAACATGTTTGAGAAAATTTGTACAAAATTGAATAATCTGCGATAGTTTTTCACATGGAATGCGCTCATGAATGAATATATTTTTTATAGTTAAATCGATTATTAGCACATGTTGGAAAGTTTGTGCAACTTGCTTGAAGACAAAGTTCCACATACACCAAGTTTATACACTTATAAATGATTTGAAAACAAAGCCTTCAAACCAGTGGGTTGACCATAGGTTAACTCTACAGCCTAATATTTTGTAAAGATACAACACCATGAAAATGTCTGTCCACTACACTAGTAGGTCACATGATATGCGTTATTTGCAATTGGTAATTTTTGGTGCAGTCCCAGCGAATAAAACACGATTTTCGACACGTTGAAGTGCTTTCTAACTTCTAGAAAAAGTTTGTTTTTGCCAAAAAAATCAATGTTCTAATTTACAGGTTATTCGTCATTTCAACAGTTCTGAATTTAACGTAAACCAAAATTTGACCTATTATCGTCGTTTTCTTGATCAACTTCTAGTAAAGATCGAGCAAGCAGTTTCTTTGCAGCCAGTTGTTGATAATTTTATTTTGAACATTTTGATAAAATTTTGTAAGTAGTTTTATATATTTATATATATATATATATATATATATTTATTTATATATATATATATATATATATATATATATATAAATATAATTTATTTCGTTTCTCACAACTCTCTCCCACTCCTTCATTACACGTGTGTGACTACACTGCGTTGTAACCTTGATCAGTGTCCACAATGCAATGCTATCAATAACATTAAATATAGGAGGGCAATATGTGCTCCTTCTATTTCTCGTTTGTTAATAGAATAGTATTGTATTATTTTACACAAATTTAGTGTTCAATCACTTTTACATCATAATTATTTTTTTCTGTTGTTTTTCCTGGTTTGGTATGTATAATTTCCTCCTTTTATATATTTATATTTATCATCAACTGTGTATTTATGTTATATGTTTTTTTAGATTACTGAATGATGACACACATCAAGTGTCGAAACGTTTAATGGAATAAATAATTTTGTAATTCGATGGTTGGGCTGCAAAAATATTACACACACACACACACATATATATATATATACATATATATATATATATATATATATATATATATATATATATATAGGTATAAATTGATCTCTTACTAAGTTATATTGATTATTTACACATATCTTAAAATTCATCCAAGTGGCTTCAATGCAAAATGCCACCTTATTCGAAGATTTTTAACTCTTAAGTCCAAGGTTTAATTCAAGCTTTTTTATCCGCTGACTTCAAATTTGAATTTAGAATTTTCCTTTAAAACATAATTCCACAAACCAGTAGTTCTTTTTTGTAATATTTTTTTTAATCCAAACTTAACATTTTAGTAGTTAATTATACTATACAGAATTTATATCTTATATGTAGTGCATATTTTCAACATGAGTATTTTATCTATGTGTTTGTTATCAATTTTATCCGGATTTTCTTCTATTTGGAGTTTTGATTCATAACAGTGAAAAAGGAATAAGATGCCTTAACAATCTGAAAATTAATGACATTATCGGTGAATTTTTAAGCTTTAATAAGAAGGCTATTTCTGGCTTACCGTGACATATGTTTGAAGGGATAGATCGATAAATGATCCTGCGGTCATTTTTATAGGACGAGAACATCGCAACATCATTAGACGCAGTGCATCACAGAATGTTGCCGAACAATTATACCAGTTGCACGCATATGCAGCTTCTGCCGTCTTCCAACTCTGTATTGACAGATAATAGTTAATAGCCAGAGCTAAGCATATAAAACAAACATGTGCTATAAAAATTTACTTGTATCAATAGCTCATTTCCATTCCAGCAATATAAGAATAATTGCCATAGCATGCATCCTAAGTAAGACAATGTCGCAAACGCAGCCATTGGTGATTTATCACCTCCGGATTGCTAAATATAAATGCAAAGAAAGTAAGTAGTTTAGCATCTATTACTTATTAAAAACTTCAAATTATTTGAAACACATTTATCACAGTTTTCGGAACGTGTGATTAGTTTGAACCATACTTTCAACAACAATAATCTCAATAATTTCTGTGAAGAATAAAATTGTGATTTTAAAAAATTTATTAACTTTCCGTTGAGTAGTTATAGTAATGGGCCGAAAATGTGTGTGTGTGTGTTTTGTATGTCCGCATTTTTTCGTCCACGTTTTCGGGCGCGCGGATCAACCGATTTGAAATGTTCAAAAAACATTCGATTTCTATTGATAAGGAGATGTGCTGATTAGTTTTCGGCAAAGGCAGGTCCAGCAGTTACGCAGATACGATACGAAAAGAGTGCAGAAAATACAAAACGAGTTTTTGAGAGAACGGAGTATCCGATTTGATGATCTAATAAACATTGAATTTGTAATGATTGGGAGAAGAGATAATTAGTTTTCGGCAAAGGCAGGTCCTGCCTTTTCGAAGATACAGAGCTAAATGTGCAAAAAATCGCAGTCTTTGAGAGAACTGAGCGTCCGATTTGAATGATTCAAAGAATTTTCTGCTTGTTTTAACAAAATAATTGCTTTTGAAATAAAAAAAATGTTTCCATTTTTTTATTTTTTTTTTCAAATTTGTTTTTTTTTGTATATCGAAAATAATTCAAATCTTAATTTTATTTTTGACTAAAGTTCTAAAACTTATATACTTTAAATTAATAGTTTTAACTTTGCAACTCAGTTTATATAATTCTTATAAATATTAGACAATGTTACAATATTTATAATAATCTATTTGAAAACATTTAATATTTCTCGAACATATCGTTACGGCACGGGAAGTACCAGCAATTTGCCTTAAGGCACGATGCTATACACCACTAGTTAACTTCCCGAAGGAGAAGTTTATGTTTTCATAAAAAAAAACGATTCGCTAATTTTATGTTTTCTCGACTTTTCAAGCCATTCTGAATCGAATGAGACCAAATTTGGAAAAAGTATGTGTGTGTATATGCGTATGTGAACAGATTTTTTGCCGTAAATCGATTTTCATCAAAAAACGGCCGGACCGATTTCAAAAATTTACAAACCATTCGATGTATCTCGATGAGGACTAATGTTTCTCAGTTTTGTGCGACAAGCAGCCGAGCCGTTTCTTTATAAATCGCAGAAAAGTGACAAATTTTTAGACCACGTTTTAGCCCGCATTTCTGAATCGATTTTGAAAATTCAAAAACTGTTCGAAAGATATTGGTTGGGAATCGTGTTGATTAGTTTTTAATAAAGATCGGCTAGGCCGTTTTCTTGTAATAAAGTTAAAAAAAAAAGACGATTCTTATGATTTTTTTTTCGCGGTAGGTACCATAGTCTTGTATACCATACTAAAATATTACGGCCCTACGACAAGTCGGTCAATTTTAAAAAATCTTCAAAATTTGCAAAAATTAGTATCGATTTTTGGCATATGTCAAATTTAGACCTTTGATCGACGTTTTCTCAAAAACGCCTGAACCGATTTCAAAAGTTTAAAAGCCATTTGATGTTTCTCAATGAGGATTATCGTGAGTCGATCTGCCTAGCCGTTTCTCTGTAATTTGAAAAAAAAGTGTTAAACTTTTTGTCTACGCTCATACTATCGAATCGATTTTAAAAAATCAAAAACTGTTCGAAATATATTAGTTGGGAATGATAATGATGTGATATGAGTTTAAGGTGAAAATCTACAGAGTCGTTTTCTTGTAATTAACTGTTGGAAAAAAATTGAGCCGGTTTTCATGGAGCTTTTTTTGGCGATATATATTATGGTCTTATAGAACTTACTGAAATATTATGGTCTTACGACAAATAGTTTAATTTTAAAAATTCATCACAGTTTTTCGTTCCTATAGCTATAAAAGTATTATGAGCCTTGTAGGGCTAAACCATTAAAGTCCTACGGAAACTGGTTCAATTATAAATATTGATTTTTGAAAATTTTCTTTTAGAAAATACTCCGAGTAAACGTGTTGGTTCGTTTTCAATTATGTGTAATAAATCCATTCGGAATAATTTTAATCACTCATAAATTAATTTATTTTTTATTGATTGAGTCGATTATTTACACATATCGGGATATTCATGTAACTTGCCTCAAGGCAAAATATCAATACCAACTAGTTTAATCTTATTTTATCTTGTTAAATTCTTTTTGCGTACAAAAATACATTTTAACTTTTTTGTTTGTTATGAATAACATACTGTAAATAGCACTTCGTCAATTTTTTTTCAATATCTTTTACAGTGCGACAAACAGAGAGTCAACTAGTGGTGCATGGCAACGTGCCGTAAGGAAAATTACTGAAACTTCCGTACCGTAATTAAATATTTGAGCAATGAAAATAATCAATAATTGTTTTCAATAAATTCAAATAGATTATTTATTATGAATACATACTGTCTATTGAAATGTATTAGTCAGAAGCTTACACGGCGAATGAAAATAATCAATAATAATAATTATTGTTTTATTCGGCGCGTTGGATTTTTTATTATGACTAATGAATATACTTATATACAAGATATAAATAAACTTTGGTTTTTAATAAATATTTCCATACTTAAATACAGAATTTGTCGAGACGCGCGAAAACGACGAGCCTTATGCTTGCTCGTCGCTCTTGCAAAGCGACTTTATATGGGTGTTCTTGTACGGCAGCGCGCGTACAAGCCTAAGTTTTTCCAACTTTTCTCCCAAAGTTTCACTTAGATTTGAATGAATTTTTGAATAATAGAAGAAAAATGTATAGGCTTTCGAATGATGCTAATATATAAGTAGTCCAAAGAGCAGCACTGGTAGAAAATGGAAAATGAAAAATATATATAAAATTTTTTCACATTATTTGTTATGAACAGCATAAGCAAGATCAGTATAAATAGAATGACGTTAACATTTTTTTGATATCTCTCATATTTCCGACAAAAAATGAGTTTGAAAAAAGGGGCCACTTTCACATGTTTTCACTGATATCTTGGCCAAATAATGAGCTACGGATTTGAAATTTAGTATTTCGAATTTTCTCGAAAATACCTATAAAATGGCATCAAAATTATTTAAATACCAGTGTGGGGCTAATTCTGTATGAAAACACGCCCATACCTTGTGTAAGTGTTTATTAAATTGGACGACTAGCGTATTTTTTATAAAAATCGAAGTTGGACAACAGTATGTTGAATCTAATATGTTTTTTTTTAATTCGTATTATAATTTGCCTAAAAATATTAATCACGCATTCCTATTAATATAATATTAGGATATTAATATCCTAATATCTTTAATTAAGCTCGATGTAATTTGTGATACCACCCATACAATTTCTGAAAGTAACTCACCATTGCCAGTTGATAGAGAGATGCGCAGAGGATGAGCGCACTGACTGAAAATTGTGCAAATGCCACAGGACCTATGCATCGTTGCAAAATTCTTGCTTTTTCATAAATTTCTTCGTGATATATAATGCATTCTCGAAGTTCTTTATATAAACGTCTTTCCATATTACTTTTTAACTATATCATAATATAATATAAAGTATTTATTATTATAGAAATGAAAAAATATGCATATAAATTAGATTCTAAAAGAGAAAATATATCGTATAGAATTAAAATATGTGAACCTAGTAAACTAGCAATGTGACTGTTAAATGTGCAGTGGCATGTATCATCAGAAGGTGCAACATAGTTCGGGCAATTACGCATTCAAAGTTACAAAAATTGCTTACAATACAATTATCAGTATTCTCAAAAGTCTTCATCGTTTCGGTGCGAGCTAAAAAATAGGCATAAGGTCAAAGGTAAGAAAATGATTTTTTTGCGATTTTTAGCCAAATGGTCAGTTTCTCACAAAATTACCCCAAACAAAATTGTGAAGCAAAAAATTATCTACAAACAAATTATCATTTTTTTTTCTAAGATTTACCGTTTTAAATCACTTAAAAAGTACGTTTAAATGCCACCTACGAGGTAGTGTGCGCTTTTTTACGTGGTTTCCTCAGTAGGCATATTTCACGGCTGTTTAGTTCGTTTCAGAACGATTGCAATATAATATTTGTGAATTTGGGTTTTTGGGAAAAAAGCAGCTAAATTTATTCATCGGAGTCACAATTTTAAATTTTTTTTACTTTCTCTTTTTCTTCTCATTCTTTTCGTTCTTCTTGCTCCGTCGGCAAAAAATATATTAATTCCATAATTTGCGAGCGGAAAGGGTTAATATAGACCATTACTTATTTTCTTCTTGATGATTTTGAATATTGTGAAGGTAAAAACACATTTATGATTTCTAAAACGAACAGGTTGACAGGTAAAATAGTGGATTGATAAACAGGTAAGTACCAGTCGACCCGTTTCAGTATCAGTAGTAAATTGGTAGGCAGGTAAATTGATGGACAGGTGAATTGTTAAACAAGTAAATTGGAGGATAGATTCGTGAACAGGTTGAAATGTATATTAGGGGATAGGTATATTGATATACAGATAATTTGATGGATAGGTAAACTGACAGATAAATAGATAGATAGACAGATAAATAGGCAGATGATCTGGTAGACAAGTGTATTGGTAGATAGGTCAACTGGTGGACAGGTAAATTGGAGGTTATGTAAAATTGTGTACAGTACAACTGGTAGATAGACGAATATGTAGACAAATAAACAGGTTGGCAGGTTAATTAGTAGGCATGTAGAACGAGATGATATGTAAATCGGTGAACAGAATAATTGGTAGACATACGAGGTATATGTATAGTATAGTATATGAAAAGGTAAATTGGTGGACAGGTAAAATGATGTGCTGATAAACATGTTGATAAGTAAATTGATAGACAGATAAATGTGTTTTTTACCTTCACAATATTCAAAATCATCAATAATAAAATAAATAATGATCTATATTAACCCTTTTCACTCGAAAATTCCAGAATTAATATATTTTTGCAAATTATTGGACAGCTGAATTGGTAGACAGATAAACAGGTTGACAGGTATATTGGTAGACAGATAAACCGATAGAAAGTTAAATTGATGGACAGGTAAACTGATAGGCAGGTAAACAGATAAGCAAGTAGATAGATAGATAGAAACGTAGACAGAAGAACAGGTAGACAGGTCAATTGGTACATAGGTAAACTGGTGGTCAGGTGAATTGGATGATTTTTATATAAATACAGGTATATATACAAATAACGAGACAGATGAACAGGTTGACAAGTAAATTGGTAGACATGGCAACGGGTTGACAGGTAAATTGGTAGGCCGGTGAAATTGCTTAAAATACAATGGTAGATTAATAATCAGGTTGATAGACAAATGGTTAAACAGGTAAATTGTTGAACAGGTTAATTGGTAGACATATACAACGGGTTGACAGGTAAATTGGTGCACAGGTAAACTGGTTGATAGGTAAAATAGTGTATTGATAAACAGGTTGATAGGTAAATTGGTCGAAAAGCAAAGTAATAGATAAATTGGTAGATATGTTAATTAGTGAACAGGCAAATTGTAGGTCATCTGGTGTTCACGTGAATTGAAAGATATGTAAAAGAAAAACCGGACAACTGGTGGATAGACAAATAACAAGACAGATAAACAGGTTGACAGGTGATTTGGTAGACAAGTGAAACAGGTCGACAGGTAAATTGGTAGGTAAAATTGTAGAAATTATCTGTACGAACGTTGCTGAGGCAATATATCATTTTCATGTATAAATTTACATTGATTACCTTCTGATAATCATATTGTTCACCAATATGTTCTAGTGTAGAAAGAGTATTGTATGTTTGTTGATCTTTTGCTAATTTTTGCAGCCTGTTTGCTAGTAATTCTAGTTCGCACGTGGAAAGAGCCATTAAGTTTCCTGCCAGTGAGTCCAGACACGTATTGCTACATGCTGCTAGTTCTATAGCAAACACTTGATGAAAATAGAATAACTCGTAAGCTGGAGATAATGTTTTGTCGATTGGATACCTGTAATATTTTGATATTTGATTTTTTTTAATTTCGTTTTTTTTAATTTTGAAAAACATTGGAAATTTGTAATTTTTTTGAAAAAGCATTTCTTCACACGGTCGACACAAGTAAAATTTTTATTTGAATCATTCTAGCCGGATAATCCGTTTTCTCAAAAACTTTATGATCATATTTTGCACCCTTTGCAACATTCAAAATTAAAAAAAAAACTACATTTTATGAAAATTAGATTTTTTTCGATAATTTTTGAAGCAATATTTTCAATTTTTTTTAAAACAGGTAAATATTCTGAATTACGATACGGAATTTTACATCAATTTGCTTGTACAGATTTTTATTAGATCCAACTGACGAATGAGATTTATATATATATATATATATATATATATAAAATGGTTAGGACAGGGTACAAAGGTCCGATTTGTCTTTGAGCAATTATATTTTGTAAACTAAATTAATTATATCACTATAAACAACTATTTAAACATGTTCGGTAAAACTCCCAGCTCATCATTGTACAAACGTGTTTTTTTGTTCTGTTCTAAAAATTAGTAATCTACGTGTATATACTTGGCACCGCGATGGTGGAAATTGGCAAACCTGATATGACCTGATTTTTTGACGATTTTTTTGCTGTCGATTGGTGCAAACTAAAATTTTTTTGCTCTTTCCGTTCTCGAGATAAATGGGTGGGGCCAAATTCGGTGCTAACTATATATATAGTCAGCACCGACCCCTTTAAAAATGCAAAAAAATTAAAATTTCTTTTTACTATCGTTATCAGTGATTTTTTTGCTGTCGAATGATGCAATTAATTTTTGGAAAAGTTTTGCCCATCATAGATTTTCACGCATAGGAAAATTCCCAAATTTGCCAATTTAAAAAAATTGACAATTTTGAAAATGCCCAATTTTTTTGCTCGCTTACTTAAATATAAAACAAAAAAAAAATTTTAAAAAATTTATTTTTTCACCCCTTTTCAGAGGGGTTGCCAATTTTTTGGGGTGTCCACAGGTCACTTTTTCAAAAATTTAAAAATTGTTTCGGAATCTGTGATTTTTTTGCTCTGCGATACAAAAAAGAAAAATTAAAAAAAATAAGTTTTAATTTTGATTTTTTTCCTAGTATGAAAACGAATTGCAATCCGCTTTAAATATGCTTATTTTTTTTCCAACAAAATCATCAACAATACCTTTACAAAAATATGTGCTCTACAGGAATTAATAGTTTCATACAATTTTTATATAAATTTGTTAAAATGTAACAGGAATTGCGGTGCATATATATAGCCGTCTCACTCGCTCAATTGCGTATAGCTTTCTCACTCGCTCATCATCGAGAGACCCAGTGCGTAGAGACTCTCTACGCCGTAGAGTCTCTCGGCGGCGGGTGGCCAAAGACGCATTATTTATTTACTGAAATTACTGAAATATTGTTGACTAATTGATTCATTAAGTCTGTTTTGGGGGTAAGTAAATAAATTGAAAAGCATCGTATACTACGTAGTACTTATGGACGCAAACTATTCGTTTTTATGCTACGATCAAAATCAAAATTAAAATTTATTTTTTTGAATTTTTTCTTTTTTGTATCGCAGAGCAAAAAAATCACAGATTCCGAAACAATTTTTAAAATTTTGAAAAAGTGACCTGTGGACACCCAAAAAAATTGGCAACCTCTCTGAAAAGGGGTGAAAAAATGAATTTTTTGAAAAATTTTTTTTGTTTTATATTTAAGTAAGCGAGCAAAAAAATTGGGCATTTTCAAATTTGTCAATTTTTTTAAATTGGCAAAAATGGGAATTTTCTTATGCGTGAAAATGTATGATGGGTAAAACTTTTCCAAAAATTAATTGCACCATTCGACAGCAAAAAAATCACTGATAACGATAATAAAAAGAAATTTTAATTTTTTTGCATTTTTAAAGGGGTCGGTGCTGACTATATATATAGTTAGCACCGAATTTGGCCCCACCCATTTATCTCGAGAACGGAAAGAGCAAAAAAATTTTAGTTTGCACCAATCGACAGCAAAAAAATCGTCAAAAAATCAGGTCATATCAGTTTTGCCAATTTCCACCATCGCGGTGCCAAGTATATACACGTAGTAACTAGTCTATTAACCCCGCATGAGGGGTAAATTGGGATGTCTAGGGGTTGAATATTTATTGATAGGGGGAATTATATATTGAAAATATCCATTGTTTTACTTCCATTTTAAGGGATTTTACAAAATAATAGCTACATTATATAACAAATCAAAAATAAAATTAATATTTTTCTTACAGAAATACACTGAATACCTTTTATCCGGTATTTGCTCATCAGCAAGTTGTAATAACTATTTATTTGAATATTATTAGGACTATTTATCTAATTTTATCTATTTAGACTATTTATGCTAATTTATTATATTTATCTGTGGTAAAACTGCTTTACTTAACATGAGTTATAGCAATCCATCAAAAAATCGAAAATGAAATTTTAAAGTTTTCAGAATATTTTAGCATATCTAAAAAAGTAGATGTATTCGTGTGTGGTGTAAGTATGTATGTGCGAATACATTTTTCGTCGACACGATGAACAGATTTGAATGATTCGAAAAACATCGGTTGTACATTTGTTTCCCCTACTTTCTAGTAATGT
>NW_020537324.1:37776492-37915306 GCF_003426905.1 Ctenocephalides felis | reverse complement strand
ATCCTGGGATGAAGAAACGTTATTTTATGTCGATTCTTTAGATGACAAAGGAGGTAACCAATAGCATATCTTACAAAATTGAGGACAATAATAAGGATCGTTTATAAAGGTTAAAATAATTATTTTACTAAATTAAGACTTAACATATCCATGTGTTCGACATAAACTCACTTCTAAATCTCTTACATTAGTCGGTTGAGAAGCGGATCGAGAATGATTGTTTGAATATGTAAGTCACTACAAATATAAAGCTATACAAATATATATATAAACAGCAAAACGTATGCCATGTTCATATTATTTCAGAAGTCGTACAAAATTGGAATGAAACGATGAACAATATACAGATCTTTAGACAGGCTCAAATAATGTATGTTTAGGAGCAACTTGAAGATAATGGAGATTTATCTTCTTAATATGTAAGTTGATTATATATAGTTGCTGTATATATATTATTTGGTAACAAATACATTATATTTATAATTGTTTTAGAAAACCTCTAAAATTGGGAACAGTATGTCATATATGCATGAACTTGATTGATGTATTGATGTATATGAACTGAAGATATAATGAATTCAATCAGGTTAAAAAAAATTGTATGTGCAAAAGCGACTCGAAGACGATTTAGATTTGTCTCCTGAATATGTAAGTTGCTACACATATGGAGTGGGATATATATTATTAGATTCAATAAAACACATATGTTTCAAATTGTTTTAGAAAACTTCCAAGAAGTACATCATATATGAATATCCTGTATCCTCGCATTTGATGTATTGAACTGGCGATAGAATGAAATCAGTCAGTGTTAAAAATGTATGTGTAAAAGCGACTTTAAGATGATGGAGATTTGTTACACTGAACATGTAGGTAGCTACACATATGGTAGCTGTATATATATATTATTATATACAGTAAATCACATTATGTTTGAATTTGTTTTAGAAAACTTCCAAAATTTGGGGCAGTATGTCATATGTGCATAATCTGTATCCTGGCATTTTGATGCAATGAACTGGCGATAGAATGAAATAATGAAAAATAGGCAGGCTGTTTGATGTATAAGGAAGTGGCGATAGAATACTATGCAACACTTCACACTTCACGCCCCAAAAATAGAATTACGTTCATTAGATATACAACAATTTTCATTAAATATACTGTTATTAATATGTTTAGATTGAATAATTTGTAAAAAGTTTTCTAGTATAGTTCATGTTAAAATTTCATAATTTGAAAACTACAATTCTAATTTGTAATATTTAATATTGTAAAATTTCTTATTATTCACGTAAATAAATGCTTATTCGTACAGAAAAGAATATTAATTGCATTACGTCATCACTTTCAGGTGCTATTACGTCATAACTGAGTCGCCATTTGTATGACGTCATGACCCGAATCGTTTTCATTCGCCAATGACGTCATGACTGGGGTGAACGCCTTACGTCAGACGGTCTTATCATAATAAACAAACATATGTGGGTCAACGTCGATTTTCATGTATCACGAACGCCACGTGCGCAAGAGACCAGACCGAACTCGATAGTTGTTCGATAGTTACATAAAATTTGCGGCCGTATCCATTAAATATCGAGGAAAATGAATAGGGGAATCGCATGTCACACGACCTAAATAAAATATTGCCACGATGTTGTGCCATATCGCATGTTATGGAAAGTAAGGTCTATTATTGAACTTGCACTGCCCTTGACAAAGGTTGGCTTGGCCACATTTTGCTGCATTTATATACAGTTTGCTATTTGGTGACCTTCTTGTCCACATCTAATGCATAGATTGATCCGATTCACATCGCTCTTGCACTGTGATCCATAATGTCCAAATAGCCAGCATTTAAAGCACCGGATTGGTTTATTGATGGATTTAATTCGACAGTTGACCCATCTAATTTGTATTTTGCTACTTGTTCTGAGCAGATCGTGTACAATTTGCGCTGGTAGAGCTGTTGTATCAATATGGGTACCTCTGTATGCCTTACGAATCTTAATTGCTTATGCTGGTGCGTTGCAGGCTCCTCCGGGCTTTTTGTAGTGCTGACTAGATATCAATTTTGAGGTTTCATCATCAATATCCCTTATTTTTATAGTTACTGGGTGCCCGTTATAGATAACTTCGGCCTCATCCTTTAAACACACCTGCAATAATCTGTTGTAGTCCTTGGCCTTTGTCCCCACTTTTCTTGGAAATGGTTATCAACAAGTCTCCATTTCTGGTTTTATTTATTTTGTCTACTGTCGTATTCACCTGGTCATCAGGGACATCATGTTTGATACAACGTAAGATTTCGGAATAATTAACTTTTTCGGTAGGCCGGATCAATAAGGCATTTGGTTTTGGAAAAATTCTATGATTTTTATCATTTTATGGTTAGAGTCCTATTCTGACAGATTTACCCCTTTCTTCAGTACGATTGCTTTGAAAACTAGTGGGTGTATGGCATCATGCCTTAAGGCAAATTTGTCTAATATTTATAAGAATTATATAAACTGAATTGGAAAGTTGAAATTATTTGTTTAAAGTACATTAGAAAAAAATTAAAATAAAAATCTGATTTATTTTCGATATACAAAAAAAAATTAAAAAAAAAATTTTTGAAACAAAAATTTTTTTTTACTAAAATCGATTATTTTGTTAAAACAAGCAGAAAGTTCTTTGAACCATTCAAATGGGACGCTTAGTTCTCTCAAAAACTGCCATTTTTTGCACATTTAGCTCCGTATCTTCGAAATGGCCGGGCCTGCCTTTGCCAAAAACTAATAACACTTCTCCCAATCATTACTAATTGAATGATTTTAGATCATTCAAATCGGATGCTCCGTTCTCTCAAAAACTCGATTTCTATTTTCTGCACTCTTTGCTCTTTATCTCCGTAACTGCTGGACCTTCCTCTGCCAAAAACTAATCAGGACATTTCCCTATCGATATCGATAGGAATGTCCGATTGTTTTTGAAGGTCAGCAACCGTTCTATAGGAATCGAATGTTGATCGGTGATCGTGCGCCTGAAAACGTGGACGAAAAATTGTATCCATACATACATACACACACACACATCCATTTTTTCTTAAGTATGCCAAAATGTTCAGAAACCTTCGAAACGTCGAGAAATGCAAACATTTTTGATTTCGATTTTTGGACGATCACAATAACTTACCCTACGGGATGTTAAAAAGTTCTGAATTTCCAAAATATTTCAAAATAATTTTTTCTTCAAATTAAATAATATTTAAATGAATATTCAATATATCGGTTATTTTTGTAGAAATAAATACAACATCTTCAATTAATAAAAGTAAAGATTCCACATTGAAATACATTTCAAAATCCCGTCTTCTTACCATATAAATACCAAAACGAGCGGGCGATTTAAAAAAAGGCCGCTGTTTTACGAAACATTTGAAACGCTTACTCTTGATAATCCCGAGATCGATTCTATGTCCGAATTCCATTCGCTTTCCAATGGGCGCATTGGAAGGTCATGTACTTATAATCATTAATAATACAATACTACCTACTGTCAAAAATTAAAATCAATTTTATTGGATTTACTAAAACCCAACACTTCCCACTTATTCGTCTCCAGCTTTATCAAATTCTGTAATTGTCATTTGTGCATCATAATGTTTTCAACTGTTCACAATTCCTACAATTAAGCCAATTTTTGTACCAATTGTTTAGGTAGCAAACGCAATAGTCCGTGCCATTCAAAAAACACTGGTCTATCTTGTAAAGCCAAATATCACACTTTATTACATTCCAACATAAATGCTTGCAAAACAAAACAGTTTCAAACCGATATTCCAAAGATTCGATGCAGTATGATATTTCCTAGTCAAATAATTTATCACATTGTATAAACTTTATCTATGCTTTAGGCCGATCGGAAATGTTTACGTTTAGGTAGGAGATATTAAAATATTAAAACTAGTCTCTTGCTTGATAACTTATGCCCCAAGCGATCGAAACTTTGTGACCGAAACACTTCGTCTATATAGGTAACTCCTCACAAAAAATAACGGACATGGCAAATTCAACTAATATGTCTAATTATTGTTTCTTTCAAATACCTGTATGTGCCTATGCCAAACGTGAAATTGCCGAACTACAACCAACTATTAAAATTTTCTTCGATTGCATTCTCAAATTCTTATCCTTACACCGGATATTTTTTTAGTCTACAAACAACGGACGAAAGTTTAGGTTGTGATGCATTTAATGCAATATTTTTATCAAATTACATCAAAACAGTTGATTCACTTATACTAATGGATATAAAATGGGTTATGTAATAATGGGATCTATTCTCAGCGTTTCATCGCCGATTCAAATTTGAGAAATGCATATGATTCCTTGTCTTAACAAATTAAGACTTTTTTGTAGTAGAAGATGTACCGGACTTGATTGTTTCTATAAGTGATTATTACGCATAGGTCCATGAGTGCACCACTGTACGCAACTCTGACGAACGTTATGTGGCCGCATTGCCATTCCATGACAATATTAAAAGCCCTGTAAATTTAAACCTAAAATCAGGGCTAAGGTTTACTATAATTCATTTTTTTTTTTTTATTTTATTTTTATTCTGCAATCTATAAAAATAATTATATTTAGCAGAGAATGCTGACAAGTGTTTACAATTGGTTGTTTACAAATTAGCACATACGCCCAGTGGTGTATCTACTATAGTTAATATATAAAAAAAAAAAAACTAAAGACAAATATAGAGGAAAAAAATATAAATATAAAAATAAACTATAATAAATCTCGAGGTATTTTCCTTTTGAGCCTGGTCTATAATTATAAACTATAATTCATAATGGGCAAAATTGTTTAAAATACAATTAGCGTAACCTGGCAAAATTGTGTGTAAAATACAATTATAAGAGAAATCACAAAAGTCTTCATCGATCCGAAGGGAGCTAAAAAAAATGGCACCAGGTCAAAGGTCACAAAATGACCCTTTTGCGATTTTTAGCTAAATAGTCAGTTTTATCGCAAAATTACCTGAGACAATATTGTAAACCATAGTTTTTTTTTCTTTTTTTTCTTTTTTTCTTCTTTTTATTTATTTCTTATAGCCAATCTGAACCTTGGGTTCAATGAGGTTACTTGCTGATTCCCCTTGTGGAGAATTTCCTTACATAAATATATAGATTGTTAATTTATTAAATCTTGCGGTCCCTTTCTTTTTAATCTTCTCATAGGAACTTGTTTTTGGAGGTCTTTTATTAGAGTGTTTGGATGGTATGCGCTCTTTTGATGATATTTCGTACTTCTCTCCTTGATAACCTCCTGTACATATTTGATGTTTAGATCTCGATGAATTGTTTTGTTGGAGACATACCAGGGCGCGTTCACTATAGCTCGTAGTATTTTTGACTGTGCTCTTTGAATGGTTTTTATATTGGACGCGCTCGCACATGCCCATAGCTCGATACCGTATTTCCATATTGGTACTAATAAAGCTTTATATATTAGGATCATGCTCTCATATGACATCTTAAGGCTTCTTCTAATTACCCAATAGAGTTCATGAATTTTTTTGTTTATTTGCTTACGCTTTGCTCTGATGTGGGTACTTCATGTGAGTCCTCTATCGAGGTGAAGTCCTAAGTATTTTACAAAGTTGCTTATTGGAATTTCTACATTGTCGATTTTTATATTTGTCAAACTCCCTTTCTTTTGGTGAATGTGATGTGGACTGACTTAGTTGAGTTAATAGTAATTTTCCTGAGTGTACTTTTCTTATTTGTGTATATAATTTTGCAGCTGTACCGAGGCCTTTGTGGTGTCTTCATGAGTTTATAAAACCATGGTGTCATCTGCGAATGTTTCAAGGGATATTTTGGGATCCGTTGGTATATTATTAGTGAAGATTAGGTACAGGATTGGTCCGAGTACACTACTCTGAGGAACAACAGCTTTCATTGTTTCTATATAAGATGATTCATCCTGCACTCTGACCCTGAAATATCTGTTCGATAAGTAGGACTTCAGTAAAGATGATAGTTCATGTGATAGACATTGAACATTGATATTTTATAGACCAAACCGTGATGCCAAACCTTGCTAAATGCTTTTTTGATATTAATAAATATGGCAGAGCAATATTTTTTATTGAAGTAAATTTCTTTAGGCGCGACATGGTTGTAAATCCGTACAAATGCAACGGAAATTGTTACGGCAAGGTCAAGTGAGAGTCATTCGCTCTTGATGATATGCTTTCTATACGGGTTGATTCTGATTGGTCGTATTTGTGCAAGGCTTCTTGGTATGCGTGACTTTATACGTGCGTACGTCACCGAAAGCGTGACTTTATACGGGCGTACGTCACCGAAATAGTGAAGCATATTGGTCAATTTCCGGTGTTTTATGTCAAAACATTTTAAGGCTAAATAATAGTATAAATCGTGAGTTAATAAAAAATATCATGATCGGAAGAATATTTTATCCCGTCCCCCATAAATAATTGTAGTGCAAATAATGAAACAAATGAAAAATCTGCGCTGCGTAAGAAATGCAAGTTTATTGAAGTAATTTGTATTATTCGAGTTTTTCGATAACTATATAACATTGAGGTTATTACTAAAATGGAAAATATTTTTATAGGCAAGACAGATACTACATTTGCTCAAAGAATGAAACTGTATCGCAAGCGAAATTGTCAAAACAAACAAGCAATCAATAACTCAATTACATGATAAGTGAAATTATAAAAACAATATTTCTTTATTGGAAATTTAGAGAACGTTTACATGTTTCTCTTTTATGGTGGCTATGAAAGCTAATTTTAATTTATTGATGCAGGTTCAAAGCCTCTTACAAACTCTGAAAGATCAGGATTACATCGTCAAAGAAAACAACTGCAGGAAAATAGTCGGTTACTGCCAATTTATTAGAAAATCTTGAGCCATGTATCAATTTAGATTTAAACATATTATTGTGTTATCTTTTTAGATGAAAGTACTGTTGTACCGTAACTGTAATGTTTATTTATCTATGGCTGTAACTTTTTCTGATACAACAACTACATCACGTCAATTGCAATTTAATGATTCTTCATATAATTTGACTAATAATGTGACAAGAACTGATCTTTTGCAAGAGTCAAATGAAGTATTCGAACTTCCATATAAAGACTTCAATTTGTTTAGGAATGCACGAAAATTGTTTGAAAAACAATTCGCAAATGATAGTTTTGGCTATGTATGTTTTGTGTGTGATAGACTTTGGTTTCAAAGTGACTGAAAAATATTAAATGAAGCTCAAAAACAAATTCTTAATAATGGTTTTCTGAATATTGATTCAAATAATCAGGTTGGATGTCAAACTTGTCGAAAGGCATTAAATTCGGGTAAAATTCCCACTTTGTGTAAATTTAATGGATTTGTATTTCCGCCTATACCAAATTATCTACCTAAACTAGATATTTAGTGCAGTAAACGGAGAGGAAAAAAGGGTATAACCTCTGAATTTTTTTACTGTGCTCCGAATTGAATGAAATTTTGGAATTAGGTTCATCTTACCCTCAAGTTCAAAAGTGAAAACAATTCGTCATCACCCCCGGGGGGGATGACACCCCTTCCCAATTGTGTAATTACATTTTTTCAAAATAACGTCGGAAATCGATAGAATAACTAATTATAAGAAAAAAATGTCTTTTAAAGTTTTTCAAAAAAACTAATACTTTTCAAGTTACTGGCCACTAAAGATTCATATATTTTTGGCGTTTTTCTTCGTTTTTTTGCAAATATCTCCTAAAATATACATTTTAACAAAAATCATGTAATGAACAAAATAATGTCAATAAAAATCTTAATAAATCGGATTACATAAAGTGTTCTAGGAAAAATATTAAGCAAGATTTGAAAGAGCAAAGTCGTTTTTTATTTTGTTCAAGATTTAATTGTTGTATTTAAAGCCATCTAGTGTCGAGGTTTTACATTTTATGCATTTCGGTAAAATTGGGTTTTATAGTGCTCAACATAAGCTTTAAAATGAGTGCTGTTACAAGTTTTTTACGTGTAAAATGAGTGAGCTATCATGCAAATAAGAAGCATATACGAAGTTTTTTTCTTTTAAATCATATGGTTTAACGCGCGCCATTTCCACTAGAATTAAAGTAATTCACATTCCATCTAGGATTCACTTCATTATATACATCTTGATGGATTCTAGCTGAGAATTACACATTAACAAATATTTAAAACTAAAGACATTGACATCATTCTTAGGTGAAATGGAATTTTGCACGTTAGGGTTCAAATCAAAACTCAAACCTAAAACTTTAACTTATTACAAAAGTCACCCCATAGCGCTGTCCAAAAATCCATTCATCTATCAATTATCGAAACCATATCTAAACACATGAGTATTTAAATATTATATCTTTACCACTTATTTTTGTTAGCAAGATTTAATAAAAAATGGAGGTTTTTCTATGTTATTTTATCGCATGTCTCTTAAACACAAGATATAATGAATATAGTATTATATTCGAACTAATATCTGATTTAGCGACAAAATAGTTGATAGCAATGCATAAATCTTGCAAAATCTATTCGAATAACAAAACGATAAGATATGCTATAAAATGTTATAAACTTTTGCAAATAAATCGCACTAGAACAAGATTACGAATAACATGAAAAAAAAGAACTATATTGTGGAATCGTATTCAATCATGGCTTATATTTCAAACCTCAAATTATTCACATTTCGGAAGAAATCAAACGCATATCGGAACATAGTTGAATATTGCTTAAGCTCCAATACAAAGGATCCTGATCATTTCCATATTCAAAAATCTTAAACCTCAACTTGCTATGTGTCAATGCTTGATATCTTCGAAAACACGCTAGCTCAATATTAGCAACTTCAAAATGTGTGCAACAAGAGCGTGTGGAATATGGAGTCAGTTGTAGACTTTTCTCGTATGCAGATACAGCCACCATCACCAGTTCAAGGAGAGAATGCTACAGTGCTCCAATAAAACAATTTAGAAGCAGAAAATATTTAACTGATTGTGTGTTACCAAAACCACAAACATCTACTTAATTCACATTAAGGAAGAATACCAATTATTTTGAAATCTAAATTTCAAGGCCGGCAGTATGTTCGCGCCGATCAAAGCATGCGGTTATATGGATATATAAACAAAAAATCATCAATTAAAAATCATACAAATCAATCAATCAGTCAGAACGTAATCAAAAACAGTATCAAAATTATTGTAAATACACTTATAACTTGTTATTAATATAAATTAAATATATACAGTATTAATCAAAGTATTTACAATTGGTCCTTCATAAGGCAAGCAATCATAACAACATCCTAAATTTTCAGTCGTCTTTTAACTCAGCGGATTTTCAATACGGCCGCGAATGAATTCAACGGAATGTTAGTTTGGCTGCCTCTTAATCTAGCGATCTTTCAATTTGGCCGCCTTTTAAATCAGTGGACTTTCAATGCGACCGCTTTTTATTACGGCCGCTTTTTGTTATGGCCGCTTTTTGTGTATGGCCGCCTTTAAATTTGTTCTTTTTTTGATTTGGCCGCTTCTCCAAATTGGTGATTTTTGTACGCCTTATTTCTTGTGCAACTTCTGAAACTGTAATTTTTTTAATCTGCTCGTTAGATATGGAAATAGTATTGAGAAAATCAAAAATAAATTTTTCTTTGTAATCTGCGCACTTCTTAGGGGCTGGCTGAAAGGTTTTAAATAAATGTTCACCAAAAATGGCACATTTTTCTTGGGGCTGCCTTGCCTACGTTCCGTTTTTTTTTTTTCTTAGTGGTGGAATAGTCATTATCGGCAGTTTCAATTTTTTAGTGGCCTTCCATAAGGAGTAGTTAGAGTCTTTAAATTAGATTATTTAAATAATCTATTTTTACTGTTTCAATTTTATGTTCATACATAAAGGTTTTTAAGGTTTTACATGCATTATTAAATTTTCTTCTGTCTTCAGCAAACGAGTATTTTGCCAAATTTTACGTAATTTTCTCTTGACTGCAGTTTGTTTCTTTATATAGTTTGGTATATCTTGAAGTTGATGCTTAACAGTTTGTGTGGACATTGTAACATTATTTAGATCTGATTCGGTTTTAAGCGGTATATTGCAGTTAATTTTATTAGAAATTACGTAGCGGAATAAATCCCATTCTGTATGATTTTTGGTTAAATTATCGGTGAATGGTCAGAATTTTATTCAAGTGATGAATTTATATTAGTTGATTGATTTGGTATATTATTTAGTATAAAAAAGTCTAAAAGATCCGGGATTTCACTTATGTCGCTTAGCCAGTATGTTGGTTCGCCTGTGGAAATATGTCTCTAATTGTTCAAGTGCATTGATTTAAGTAGTTTCGGTCCTCTTGGTGTTATTAATCTTGAGCCCCAGTAAGTGTGTTTTGCATTGAAGTCACCCCCGACAATGAATTTGTTACCTAGAGTGAAGCAAAAAATGTGAGAACTGTATTTCCTTAATGGAATGCCTTGGTGGATAGTAAAGTGCTGAAACACATATGTTTAGTATACATATACTTATTGCTAGCAAATAGTCATTTTCGTACGGTTCTAATTTGTAGTGTTTGATTTTGTTCTTAACTATGATAGCCGAATCCCCGTGACCACTACCGTCCGGATGCCGTGGTGTAATTGTAAAGACTAAAATAACTTCTACTGGTAAAGTTCAACTCTGAAATTAACATAATATCTATTTGAATGTACAAAATAAATTGCTTAAGTTCCTGTGCACGTTGGGCCAGGTCGTTGGCGTTCCATATGTATATTTTAATTGAAGTGGCCATTATTTTTTACTTAGGAGACAGGTTAAATTGAGCACGCTGCCCATTTGGTCGATTATTGTTTTCAAGATATCTTTTAATTCTTGCATGCCATTGGCTTGATTATTATTTTGATTTTGAACTTGGTCATTGTTGATTGGGTTGAGGCTATTTTCTTGTGCGGTTGGGCGTTGTCTAATTTTGTGCTCCATGTGTGTTTGCTTATTATTTTGAGTCATTTGTGAGAATGTTATGTTATCCTGTACTAGTGAGTGATTGAAAATCTGCGAGTTCTGAGCTACAGTTTTTTTCCCTTAAAGGTGGAAATCTTCGTAGTTTTTCCTCTTTATATTTGACACATCCCCTGTAATTTGCAGGATGATTGCCTGAGCATAAGACACAAGTGACGTTTTCGTTTATTTTTTCAGTCCGGGAACAGTCCTTAGTGTGGTGTTCTTCTGCACATTTTACGCATCGTGGGTGTCCGTGAGCAATAATTACGGGTATGTCCCTTTTTTTTATTAACTGGCCTCGACTCCTTAGTCATTTAGCCATTATAAATTATAATACAAATATAAATATAAATTAAGTAAAAAATTAAATAAAATGTACAATACCAATATAAATTAGTTACATTAAATAAACTTAAAAATATCATACTTTATAGCGTTATATTGTATTCATTTATAAAGTCTATTAGTATTCTGTACAACTCAATGTTATTACTACTAATGATAAACCTAGCATTTATAGGAAATGTCACATTCCGCTGTTGGAGCTTATTAAACAGATTTATCCGTTGCCTTTCAAGTAATGGGTAACTCCACAATATGTGATCTATTGTCTCCAGTAAGGTACTGCACGAACAGAACGGGTCTTGTTTGATCTCTATCCTGAAGACGTAAACATTGTTCTTCGTGTACGCCAATCTTAATCTGCATATTGTAGATATCTCTCTTCTATTCCAGTTTAATTTTTCAAACCATGTATTTCTGGACACAGTAGGTTTACATAGTCGGAATAATATTCCTTTTGACGCTGATTCGAGATCAAATATTTTTTGCCAATGCAACATCCCTATTGCTGTGATCATTCGTTTCAGATCCACGGCAGGAGCTTTGTTAATTAAAGTGGCTGATTTTTGTGCTTCTTTGGCCAGACTATCCGCGATCTCATTCCTGGTGATATTGTGATGGCCTCTTATCCTTAGTAATTCGATCTTGTTATTATTGTTGTTTAGCTTTTCTATTTTTTGTAAACAGTCGAATATTAATGGATTGCCATAATCTTTAGGCATATTTAAGGCATGCAATGAGGACTTGCTATCAGAAAGAATTATTGCCTTCTTTAATTTATGTTCCTTAATTAAGTCTAGCGCGTTGTTGATAGCCGTCAATTCTGCAGTAAATATTGATGCCCAATCTGGAAGTTTAATTTGAAGCTGTATGTCGTGGCTTGATATGTATACAGCACAGCCAACACCGTTTTTGAGCCGTCCGTATAGATTTGTATATACTTTTTCTATCTAGTGTTCAATAAAGCGTGCAATTCCAGATCGATTATTTTCTTATTCATATTCTTTCCAAAGACTAATTCGTCTGATAGGTGTATATATTTTTTGTGTATCGTTGCTTTCCAAGTCACTGTGTAATACGCCATTCTGTTGCTTATTATGATGTCATCTTCTAAAGACTTTAATGTGTGGAAACCAGCAACTAGCGGAAGTATTGGTTTATTAAACCAGAACCTATTATTGAAATGCCGAACTGCCAGTGCCTCTAACTGATCTTGAATCCATGAATGATCATGGTGAATTTTTTTATTAAGAATCTATTCGTTAGTATTTGTTTTCTTATATTTAAAGGTGCCTCCCCGGCTTCAGCTAATAAAAAATTAGTGGGGGTTGATTTTAAAGATCCCAGACAAGTTCTTATAGCTGCAAATTGTGCTCTACTCAACTTTTTAGGTAACCCCGTGGACAAACCTCCGTACATTTGACAGCCATAGTCAAAATGGGGTCTAATGATAGCTTTGAATAAAGAAAGAAATGCATTTGGGTGTATACGCCAGCTGGTGTTACATACTCTTTTGAGTAAATTAATACCTTTCTCACATCTGAATAATATATCGCTTATGTGCTTGTTGAAATTTAATTTTTTATTAAAAGTCACTCCCAAAATTTTAATGTTTTCTAATATTTCGATTCTTATCGTGCCAATATTTATTCTATGCATACTTTTGGGAAATCTATGCTTGGTAAATATTCTTTTGGTCTTTCTCGGTTCCAAAGCAAGTCTATTATTCCAAATTTTTTGATATAACATTGATCATTTCTGCTCTGCAATCCTCTACTGAGTGAGAAGCTATGTACATAATCAGATCGTCCGCATATTGTAGCTTTTTAACTCTTGCCCTTTCTGACGATATAAAGTCTGCCATATAGATGTTGAATAGGAAAGGACTCAAAATCGAACCTTGTGGGATGCCCGTATATGATGCCTTTGACCCTATTAGACAATTCTTGTGACAGCATAGTTTTTTGAGAATATTATGATCCACTTGATCATATGCCTTTTCAATATCTGCCGTAACTAGTAGCACTTCTTTTTTATCTGACAATGCACTCGCTCGCTTAACAAGTCGATTGTACCTCTTCCTCTCCTAAAGCCGAATTGATATTTATTTAATATACCATTTTTCTCTATATACCATTCTAATATTTTTTTTAAGTACTTTCAAAGATTTTTGTGAGACAAGGAAGAAGAGGTATTGGTCGATAGGACTTATGATCACTTGAATCCTTTTGCGGTTTTAGTATTGGTACTAGCACCGCAATTTTCCAATCTTCCAAGATCCAACTTAAATTCAATATGAAGTTGAACATTTCAACTATTAGACATTTGAATAATTTGGGGCATTTTTTAATCATAACATATGTGATGTTATCAAATCCTGGTGAGCTGTTTCTTTTTCTTTTTAGCGCCAGTTCTAGCTCATCATAATTAATGCGTCCTTTGATTTCTTGAACTGCGTAGTCATCACTTGTTTCTTCTGGTAGGTCTTGGCAATATTGTACGGGACCAGGTACAAAGTCAGGCTTGTCAATCTTCAAAATTGTCTCACCGAAATTGTCACTCATTTTCTGAATTGGGGTCTCACTATTATTTTTATTATTAAATCATTTTATAATGTTCCATAATTTATTAATGTTTGTATTTCTATTAATGGAGGTTACGAATTCAGCCCATTTTTTTCATTTTTTTTGTTTTAAATAATTTTCTAGTTTGTGCTGTGATTTTTTGGAGCTCCAGATAATTATTGTAGTTGAATTGAGCTTTTAGTCTCTTAAATGCTATGCTTCTTTTTCTAACTTGAATTTCGCATTCATTATCCCACCATAATGACGGTTTAAATGTATACGATCTTGGTAATTCGTACTGTTTGATGTGCTTAGTGGCTGCATTATTTATTGTTTCTTGAATAAAATTATACATATCTTCAAAATCATTCGGAATGGTTGATGTCTCTAAAGTTTTTTCGATATCTAATCTTGTTCATTCCAATTTGCCTCTTTAATCATTCATTTTCTGCCTGGATACCATCACACTCTCGTTTTGAGTTTAGTTGCATCTTTATCAAGATTGGCAAATGGTCTGAGCCTACATTATCTGGTATTACGCTCCAATGAAATCTATCATGAACAGAAGGCGAACAGAAGGTCAGATCTATGGCGGCTGATTTTTTCCTAGGCGTTTGTTTTGTCGTATGCGTCCCATCATTCACAATTAACAGATTGAGGCTATCCACCATATCGTAGATAATAGCTCCTCCTCTGTCAATTACTTCATTACCCCAAGCTATATGTTTGCTATTGAAATCTCATGTTACAATTATTCTGCAGGAATTTGTTCGATGATATTTTTGATTAAATATAGATCCATTGTTGCCTGTGGTGCGCAATAAATTGAAACCAAATAGAACGAAGTAGTCGATCTAATAATTACTACGGTCATTTGAATGTCTCAATTACTTAGTGAATGTGCGAATTCTTCGCACGGAATGTTATTTTTGATCAATATGTCCGAACCACCGTAGCCGTCCTGTCTGTCCTGTCGAAATATGTTGTACCTTTTGAATTTAAATATTTGGCCCTGTTTCAGCCATGTTTCAGTAAGAGCTGACATATGAATTTTCTATTAGTAGTAAAATATTATTATTATCCATATTTGGTTGGTATTTGTTATTATTATTTTTTAACTATCTTCTAACTTCCATTAAAATCATCTACACTTTCTTATTCTGTGTTTCATCTTTATTACGATTATCTATTCCAGTTTTATTGTTCTGGTTTAAGTAATTCCTAATATCCCATGTATGTATATCCCATTTTAACTTATATATAATTTCATCTATCTCTTTACATTCTTTATTTCTCTCACCTTCTATTTTTTCTCGTAGTTTCAATGCCAATTCTACAAAATGATTTAATTGTCGTTTATTTTTTCCTTTTTTATTAGACTTATTACTATTTAAGCTTAGTTGTTCTTGGTTTCTTTTTTCAGGCTTCTCAGTTATCTGGACTCTGTTAAATCGATTGATCGGCTTCAAGTATTCTGTTCGACGTTTATACATAACATTTCTTGGTTAATTCATTAACACTAATCTGTCTTTATCAATGTTAATTTATTGTTCATCTAAACTGTTCAATAACTCATATTTATTCTTATGCCTGTGTAAATCCATTTCGGTATTGCCATTTAGTTTCAGAAACGATGAATTAAATCCCGGATTGTACGGGTTGATCTTGGGTGCCTCAGCATATCCTCTTTTCCACATCGTGTTATTAGCTTCAAGATTGTTTGTAGTGCCATCATTTCTTTTATTTCTTTATTTACTTCAAAGAATTTGCATTCATTTGAAAAACTAAGATTTTTAATATAAATATAGAAAGAGAGAGAGAGTCAGAACTATAATTTAATTATGTGACTCCCACCCCCCTCTCCTGGAGCCAAAGCTTGAGTCGCCACTGCTTAAGATATCGCACACTTCATAATAGTTCTCAACAATATATAAAAAAATAATTTTTAATTAGATGCTTAGGTAATGATTTGAAGATCTTTGTAATATTTTCTTGCTCGGCAGTATTTAACTGTTTCCTTAATTCAAACTGATACACAACAGTCACATCAGCAATTTGCTTCTTGAAAATGAGCCTCCACTCCAGACTCCCAGGAATAAATTTAGTTGTTTTTTTTATAGTAACCGTTTTTATTTTTACCAACCCAAATTTACAAATATTATTTTGCAAATGTTCCGAAACAAACAACATACCCGTGAAATAGGCCTACTGGGAAAACCACGTAAAAAAACGAGCTAAGCGCACTACCTCGTAGGTGGCGTTCAAACGTACTTTTCAAAATGATAATCTTTAAAACGGCAAAAAAGTATTCGTGCATTTTTTGTATATAATTTTATGCTCTATAATATTGTCTCAGGTAATTTTGCGATAAAACTGTCCATTTAGCTAAACATTGCAAAAGGGTCATTTTTGTGACATTTGACCTGGTGCCATTTTTCTAGCTCGCTTCGGATCGATAAGGACTTTTGAGATTTCTTTTATAATTATATTTTAAACAATTTTGCCAAGTTACAGCTCATTATGAATTATAGCAACCTTGAAAGCGTAAATTGACAGGGCTATAAAGTAAATTTACAAATATCGTATGAACTCGCATATAAACGTTTCTGTTTGTTAGAACACAAATTTTGAGTTTTATCTATGCAACAGACATTGCTATCTATTACATTTCTCTTATCTATGCGCCTGATGTTTGTTTTGAATGGATACTCATTGATACCGCTAATCAAATTAGCTGGTTGATTCAGTCCAGCTCAGTCGATTCATTTGTCGGCCTGTGTGACCTTTTATTTTTCGATACATTGCTACATAATAAAGGTATTTATTTTCTATATTTTATATTAGTGATATTTTATTGCACAAAATTAATGTTTTGATTATGATTATTCATTATGCGTAATCTGCCAATTTTTTCGGTACAATAATTTCATTAAATGATATTGTGATGTGATTGCAAACGTTAGTTATCAAAACTGATAATTGGAAATTGATAATGTATTACTCAAGTTGTATATATTGTACGTATAGCTATAATAATAAATTTAAAAAATTAAATGATCAGAAAATATTTAACAAGATGTCCTAAAAGATTAGGGATTTTATCTACTTCTATATAATTTAGAGGTAACGTAATTGATTTTTCTTTTATATAGATACAAATGTATGAATGATTTTTTTTGTATACATTACAATAGTGCTCAAGTACGTATCTTTACCTACGTTTGTAATTTACAAGAATTTTGTATAAAATGTCCTACATTCACAGATTGTTAACAATGCCAGCCTACAAATTAACATATTTCCCAGCGAAGGCTCTTGCTGAACCTTTACGTATGCTAATTTCTTATGGAGGAGAAGATTTTGAAGATTACCGATTCAATCGTGAAGATTGGCCTTCAATCAAACCAAGTATGAAATAAATTACGTATTTGAATAGATATATAATTTTCAAAAGCCAATTCTTAATTGTTCTAATATAGATTAAAATTTTTGATTGAATATACGTTTATTTTACACAATACATGCGTTTATGTATCCAACGTACAATGTGTAATTACTGATATTATATAATAGTACTTATAACTTGATAAGTTATAAAACAACTATTAATTTTTCTAATGGATTCATTACATGCTAAAATGTGTTTACAGCTATGCCTTTTGGTCAAGTGCCAGTTCTTGAATGGAATGGACGTAAAATTAACCAAAGTGTTGCCTTGTGTCGTTACCTAGGAAAGAAATACAATCTTGCAGGAAGTACTGATCTTGAGAATCTTGAAATTGATGCTATTGTGGATACAGTTCATGATTTTAGAGCAAGTATGTTGATCAAGTATTTTAGAATGATTTAAATTTTTCTGAGTATTTATAGTGGAATTTGTCTTGCATACAAAATATTCGAGCATCTTTTTGTGTTGTTTTGTTATGTACAAACAGATCATTCGAGATTATTTGCTCTAAATTATAGTTCTTGAATGTATTAGTTATTTTTTATATAATTTTTTTTACTGTTAAAACAAAAAGGGAGTTTAGAAAAAGTATCAATCTTCATATATTAAAAGAACCTATAAATCAGACATCCAGAGGTATGTCTGGTTTTCTTTGGAAATGCGCTTGCATACTTTAAAGATTTATTACTCAAAGTATTTTGTTACTCTGGTGTAATTTGTTGAAATTATGTTGTAGAGCTAGCTGCAGCACATTACGAAGCAAATGAGGCAGTAAAAGCAAAAAAATACCAGCAAGTTTTAGATGTTATTCCTTACTATTTGGACAAATTAGATGCTGTTGCTAAATCAAATAATGGCCATCTAGCTTTGAAAAAGGTATCAACTTTGCTCTGTTTGTTCTATTTAATATAAACATTAGAATGAAAAGCATTAACTATTTATTGTTTTTAATATATATATATATATATATATATATATACATATATACTAGCTAACCCGGCAAACGTTGTTTTGCTAAGTAAGGTATATTCTAAACAATTTCTAGAGAATCAAAAATATTAATACTTTAAATGTATAAGGATATGTTGTTTGAATGCTATAAACCCCATAAGTTTGTCTATATTTTATCAAAACAATCAAACTGGAAGTTTTATACACTTTCTATAGAAAACATGGTATAATCCAATCCAAGTCATTTTTAGTCTGTTAACTTATTGATTACGTTTCAAGTTTTTCAGATTCTTTTTTCATTCAGGATTTTGTGTATAATTGTAAATAATATTAATGAGCTTATACAAAATTTTCAAATTTCTGCGAGGAGAGATAGAAAATAAATTAAGTATTTCTTCTTTGACCTGCTTTTTGAAAAGTTTCAAGTAACATTCGATGAGTTGAAGTAAATTTAATAAAAAGTATATATGTAGAGCGGGGTGAGGCACAAAAGTTCCAATTTGAAGTTGAGCAAATATAAACTATATTATGAAAAGCAAATCAATTATATCAAACGAACAATTATCTGACTACGTTCAGTAAAACTGCCAGCTACTTCATCATTGTAGAAATGTGCTTTTTCTGCTGCCTTTCAAAAAATTGTTATCTAGACCTTTTTACTCAATAGACAGGGTAACTTGGAACGGCCAGGTGGCAAACAGGTTTAATGTCTTATTTTAATTTTTTACAAAATAATTACACTTTTAACTAATGCTAAAAAACTACCAAAGGAAGAAAATACCTTTATCATGGATTTTCAAAGATTACAGTTTGTCTCCAAGTAGCAAAGTCATAAGAATCAAGGTTATAGCTGGTTATACATCTTTTTCACTCTACTTTTCAATTCCTTATTAAGCAAAGCTAAAATTCACTTTTTTTGTTTTTGACACATAGCTGGTGGACCTTTTTAACCCCAGGTACCTTCATATATTACTATCTATTCTTTGATAAATTCTGCGAAATTATAACTGGGAAAATATTATTCGACAAAATGTCCCTTTGGTTGATACCAAATTGAGGTTCTGAATTGAAATAACAAATAAAAAAGAATATAACCTAAAAAATGGTTTATAAATACCAATGAGTATATAATTATACAAATGAGATCTTTCAGAGCACCGTGTTTGAGAAAAATATGATTTGCAAAAAAAGAGTGCTACAACGCCAAAAAGTGCATTTTCAAATTAACATTTCAAAAAGATTGATATTTTGAGTAATACTTGCCGCCCGTTTACTAACGTTTTTTTTATATAAATAATAAACTACGAACATATCTACTTACTACAATTTAATCATAATTAAATAATATTTACGCAGAACATCCTATTAAAAGTAATTAAACATCATCTGTAAAAAACGTTTGACATTTCACTTATTAGCCACCGTCCATTGTTTTATTCAAGGTACGCTTCTATAAAAATTTTCAAATTAAAAATGTAAAGTTTCTTCGCGATTTTGAAATAATATCTCACCTTTCCGACCATCTCTGGAAGGCACGAATTTTTCAAGACTAAGACTGGCCAAATCGATTCAGCCGTTTTCGAGTTTTACTTGGACATTTGAAAGAGTGCTTCATTTTTATATATAAGATATATGAAAAAATTGTTTTTGGGCATCAGTGAATTAAAAACATTTAAAGAAAATGTTTTTATTCAGAAAACATACGTTTCGGGTCTTGAATTGACCCATCTTTAGTGCTACAATTAAATATTTTCGGGTTACAATTTAAAACAATATAAAAAAATACATAATTACAGACAAAACTAAATAAAAACATGTAAAAAAGCATAAATCTAACCAATTTAATAAATTTGTTTTATAACTAATATATATTGTGAAAGAATATATGAAAAGTATATATGAAAAACAAACATAGAATAAACAAATTTAAAGAAACTCACCATACAAATAGATTTGAAAAAAAAACACAAAAACACGAAAAAGGCACGAAAAAATCATGAAACAACAAATTGATAAAACGTCGAGTTATGATAAATTTTAAATAATTGTAAAATTAAAATAAACATAAAAATAAATAATATATTACATTATAAAAAAGCTTATTTCAAACGAACATGTTGTCAGCTTGGAATATGTGCAACATGTAAAATGTGTGCGTACGTGTTTGCGGAAAATTGTGGAAACTGTATCGTCACTGGATGAGAGAACGGGATAGAGAGATTTTTAGTGGCTTCATATTATGAAAATTTCCCCGGCGATCATGCGCAGTGAGAACATAGAAAAAATATAGCATGTGGAAACAAACCATAATCAACGGTTAAACATATGTGGATAAAAATGAAAATATAGAAACATAATAAAACCATGGTAGACAATGTAAAAATAAAAAAATATGTGATGAAGAGAAATTTTAAAGAAAAAGTGTAAATATTAACTATAAAACGATATTAGTTATGGAACAAGTTATTATATAAAAAATTATAACATAGTATAATATATGTATATATAAGCAAAACAACACATAAAATACATATATGTATACACATACACATATATATATATACAAACATATACACACATACATATACACATACATGTACACACACAATATATATATATATATATTGAATGGTAGAATCTTGGATTTGTGTATATTTTGTAGAGTTTCGAACAAGAATCCAAAAATAATAAAAAATAAAAAAACAAGAAAAGTTTTTAATAAACAATTTCTTTATTTAATTATTTGTTTATTGTGGACAATAAACAAATAATTAAATAAAGAAATTGTTTATTAAAAACTTTTCTTGTTTTTTTATTTTTTATTATTTTTGGATTCTTGTTCGAAACTCTACAAAATATATATATATATATATATATATATATATATATATATATATTAGGGGGACTGAAAATTAATGTCGTTTTCTTACGCTAAATACAAACACATACATTTTTAACGAGTCTTTATTTTTAATCAATGATGTATTCCCCATCATTGTCAATAACCTTTTGCCATCTAGTGAGTAAATTTTCAATCCCTGATCGATAAAATTTAATTGGTTTTTCGGCAAAATATCTAGAGATGGCATTTTGGATATCATCCAAATTTGCCAATGTTTTGCCACTTAAAAAGTGTTGCAGCGCTCGGAATAAGTCAAAATCCGATGGTGTAACATCGGGCGAATATGGTGGATGAGGCAAAACGCTTCTGTGTTATGTCGTTGAAGCAATAAGTTGCATGTGATTGATCGGTTAGCCTTATTCTGTTCGGACAGATTATGCGGGACCCAAACACCTGCTCTGCTTACTTTCCCAATCTGCTTCAAATGTTCTTGGATGGTCGACCAAGGTTGGTTGAGACTGTTTGACAATTCCTCGATCGTCTGACACGGATTTGCTTCCACCTCCGCCCTTAACACGTCGTTGTCTAACGCTGATGATCTTCCTGATCGATACAAGTCGGAAAGATCAAAATTACCCGATTTGAACTTGGAAAACCACCTTTGGCATTTACGAATGTCCAGTGCATTTGGATAAACATCGCAAATGTTTTTGGTAGCAACTGCTCCGTTATTTTCCGTGCGAAACTCAAAGAGCATGCAATGCCGGATGTGTACCTCTTCTGGTATTTGGCTGGTAAGAATAGTAAAAGCGTTTTTAGAAATGTATTTATTTAAAATCCATACGTTTCGGCTAGCATCTTAGCCTTCATTCAGTGGCAATCAATTCGCTGAGGGGTTGTTTTTGGAATTGCATAACGACAAAGTCATAAACAAACGTTTCGACAATACGGTCCTGAACAAAACAAACACGTGGTTCCTTAATAACGTGTGAAAATTTCATATTATTATTCATATTATATCAACATCAAGTTCAAGTTCATATATATGATAAAATTGTTCTTGGGCATCCATCCAGTAATTAAAAACAGTTTTATTTATAGAAAATGTTTTTATGCAGAGAACATACGTTTCGGGTCTTGATTTGACCCATCTTCAATGCTACAATTAAATATTTTAGGGTTACAATTTAAAACAATATAAAAAATACATAAATACAGACAAAAATAAATATAAACATGTAAAAACACATAAATCTATCCAATTTAATAAATTTGTTTTATTAAATGGATGCCCAAGAACAATTTTATTATATTATTTCACCATTTGAAGAAAAACCTCTCGCTTTATATATATATATATATATATATATATATATATATATACACATTCATATCATGTTCTTTAAATTCTACGTTCATATCTTGTGCACAATTGATTTTAACAATTTATATTACATTGTACATTGTTTTATTATATATTTAGTTGACATGGGCTGATTTTGCTTGGGCTGGAATGATCGATTATATGAGTGCCATGGCCAGACTGGACTTACTAGCAAAACATTCAAACCTCAAAGCAGTTGTGGATAATGTACTCGCCCTACCGAAAGTTAAGGAATGGGTGGCCAGACGTCCTGTTACTGAATATTAAATATATTCTTGTTAAATTCTAAACTGTTGCCGTATATAATTTTTTTCTCAATCAAACTCAAACTTGTTGCCGTACTATTTTCTCAATAAATGTAGATTTTATACTTCAATTACTTTTAAATTTTAGGGTTTACCTATAGTTTTTAAGGTATATAAAAGAATCTTCCTTACTTAAAAAGTACACTCCATTTACTGTATTCAGCTTGTGCTATATATCAATTAATGAATGAAACACTTACAACAACTGACTTATGGTGACTCCACATTGAGCATTACTATGTATCGATACTATGTATTGATTTAGTTGCCATCCCAAGTTTGCAATATGCCTGACTAGGAGTCTAATCCGATTTCGGCCTAGTGCCAGTTTGTGTGCAGATATTTCTAAAATAATCTACCTAGCAGTTTACAACCGCCTTCCTTCATGGTTCGGTTTCAGTGATCAATTTACGTACTTTCGTCCGAATTCCTTAATTTTTTATAGTTTTCGTACTTATTGATTCAGTGAGAGTTTTGTTAAGTTTTTCTTATTTGGAATGATATTATTTTCAGTTTATTGTCAAAAAAAAATTTAAAATACATTCCATTGTTCAAGATTATATAGCAATTTTGGTGGTTCGATTATTTCTAATCAAAGTCAAGTCACATTTTTGGCTCCTCGAGCCGGATTCTCAATTAAGATTGAGAGTTTTTCCAAACTTCCGATTTAACCTGCAAGAACAAAGTACCACTTTCCGCAAGTATATAATAGCATTTACCGGATGTACAGGTAAATTCATTTCTTTTCTATTTTTGCTTTACAATCGTAACCTTTCCATAAATATGTTGCTTAAGAGTGTACCTGCCACTGCTAAAATTTTACGGCTAATTCAAAATACGTAGGATCTATGCAGAAATGTGGACAATAACACAAACAGCAATTTTATACGAACCTGATCATGTTAGATAACGTTCGAGACCAATTCATAAAATTGACCAATATGACCGAATATTGACCGAAACTAAACGCACTAGAGAATCCCAGAGTTTCGTTCCGGATTATGCTGCTCTCATGACAGTTTAGCAATTATATGCAGAACTAGTAATGCATGGCATCGCGTCTTAAAGCAAATTGCTGGAACTTTGTGCCAAAAATTAATTTTTTTTAAAAACCTTTAAAATTTTTTGAAAAAAATGAGATTTTTGAAATTTTTGAAAAAAAATAATTTTTTGAAAAATTTGATTTTATATTTAGATTTTTTTTTATACTTTGATGTTTTAGAGAAGAAATATCAAAGCGCGTAAGCGCTGCATCGCAGTCTAACGGATCAACACTGGTGCGGAATCGATAAAAATTCTACTTCATTTTGTCATTGCAAATAAAATGTTTTTTGAATTACCGACCAAATCGAACGCTCCGTTTTCTCAAAAACTAAATTACCGTTTTTGGCACTTCTTGCTCAGCATCTTTGAAACGGCTAAACCTGCCTTTGCCATAAACTAATCAGCACGTATCCTTGTCAATACGAATCAAACGATTTTTGAATTATTCAAATCGGTTGATTCGTGTTCCGGAAATCGTCGACAAAAATTTGCATTCGCACACACACATACATCCATTTCTTCTAAGGTATATCAAATTGTTCAGAAACCAAAAATTCTCATTTTTGATTTGTTTGCGATTACTATAACTTGCCGTACGGGAAGCTATTTAAATACATTGATTATTTCTGACAAAAGTAATGCTACACCTTCAATAAATAAAACTAAAGATTCCACATTGAAATACATTTGAAACTCCGGTCTATCTACCATTGAAATACCAAAAGTGCGGTTGATTTTGGAAAAAATGGACGCTGTCTTACGAAACATTTGAAAAGCTTATTTATGACAATCCGGAGATCGATATCCAAATTCGATTCGCCTTCCAATGGGAAGATCATGTACTTAAAATCTTTAATACAATATTACCTACTGTCAATAACTAGAATCAATTCTATTGGATCCACTAATCAACAAATATCAACATAATCGATATCTGATGGGCATTAACTATTTCAAGCAGTTAATGTCCTTCAAAATTGCAAACCAACAAAGTAAGATCCAAAATTACAGAGTAAATTGAACATTACTTCCACAGCGAGTATGCTTCATATAAAGAGTTATCACAATTTATAAATATAAATAAAGAGCAACAAAACCCAACACTTCCTATTTTTTCATCTTCAGCTTTATCAAATTCTGTAATTGTTTTTTGGATTCAACATAATGTTTTCAAATGTTCACAATTTCTACAATTAAACTTTAATGATAGATAGCCGACATAGCCGATTGTCGGCTAAACTCTCTAAATTGTTTGGGTAAAAAACGCAATAGTCCCTGCTATACTAATAAAACTCTCGTCTATCTTGTAAAGCCAAATATCACACCTTATTACATTCCAACAGGACAAAACAAAACAATTTCAATCCTTTATTCTTTACAAAGATTCTATGCAGTATGATATTTCCTATTCAAATCAATGCCATATTTTATGCGTTGTGAATGAAACCAATTTGTCACATTGTATAAACTCTATGCTGACCGCAAATGTTTACGTTCAGGGTATTAAAATCGAAATTTGATCGAAATTTTGTGACCGAGTCATTTCTATAGATAAGTCCTCACAAAGAATTACGGATATGGCAAATTTTATTATTATTTCTAATAATTGTTTCTTTCAAATGCCTGTATGCATATTGATGTCTATGCCAAACGTAAAATTGTCGAACTACAACCAACTATAAAAATTCTGTTCGATTCCATTCACAAATTCTTATCTGTACACCAAATATTTTTTTAGTCCACAAACAACGAACGGAAGTTTAGGCTGTGATGTACAAGTATTTAATGCAATAATTTTATCAAATCACATCAAAACCGTTGATTCACCCATAGGCCTATAGCATTGGATACTAATGTATATAAATTCGGTTATGTAATAATGGGATCTATTCTCAGCGTTTTATCGCCAATTAAAGCTTGAGATTTTTTTTTGTGAAAAATTTTGGAGTAGAAGATGTATCGCGTCCACCACCATACGCAACTCTGATGAATGTTACGTGGTCGCATTACCATTCCGTGACAATTTTAAAGTAAATTTACAAATATCGTATGAACTCGCATGTACGTTATAATAACGTTTCTGTATGTTTGAAAATGTAACGAAATGTTCAAGAAATACTGAATGTTTTCAAATAGATTATTATAAATATTGTAACATTGTCTAATATTTATAAGAATTATATTAAACTGAATTGCAAAGTTGAAATTTTTTGTTTAAAGTATATTAGAACTATAGTCAGAATTAAAAATAAAATCTCAATTATTTTCGATAAACAAAAAATGAAAAAAAAAAAGAAAAATTGACACAATTTTTTTTTTCCACAATCAATTATTTTGTTGAGACAAGCAGAAAGTTCTTTGAATCAATTAAATCGGACGCTTAGTTCTCTCAAAAACTACCATTTTTTGTACATTTAGCTCCGTATCTTTGAAATGGCTGGGCCTGCCTTTGCTAAAAACTAATAACCACTTCTCCCAATCACTACTAATTTAATGTTTTTTAGTTTATTCAAATCGGATGCTCCGTTCTCTCAAAAACTCGATTTCTATTTTCTGCGCTCTTTGCTCCGTATTTCCGTAACGGCTGGACCTGCCTTTGCCAAAAAGTAATCAGCACCTCTCCTTATCAATAGGAATCAAATGTTTTTTGAACCATTCAAATCGGTTGATCCGTACGCCCGAAAACGTGGACGAAAAATTGTATCTATACATACATACATACACACACACATCCATTTTTTCTGAAGTATGCCAAAATGTTCAGAAACCTTCAAAACGTTGAGAAATGTAATAATTTTCAATTCCGATTTTCGGCCCATTACAATAACTAACCCTACGGGAAGTTAATTAAGCGATCACCCTTTTATTCGAATCAAATTTCTTTTTGTCGAGCATTTTTTCAGGCCTACGAACAGCTATTAGTCGCTGGGAGCCGAATCTGCGGAAGCAATTTCAAGCCCAATTTGTGCAATTTGGCCATCGTTGCGATCGACAATTGTGACACGGTGCATTGTCTTGGTTAAAATGAATTTCTCTTTTTCACATGTGACGTTTTTTTAACTTCCCGTAGGCAAGTTATAGTAATCGCAAAAAATCGAAAATGAAAATTTTTGCATTTCTCGACGTTTCAAAAGTTTCTGAATATTTTGGCATACCTTAGAAAAAATGGATGTATGTGTGTGTGTGTGTGTGTGTGTGCGTGTGTGTATGTATGTGCGGATACAAATTTTCGTCGACGATTTCGGGAACACCGATCAACCGATTTGAATAATTCAGAAAACATTCGATTCGTATTGATAAGGAGACGTGCTGATTGGTTTTTGGCGAAGTCAGGTCTAGCCGTTCCGAAGATACGGGGCAAAAAGTGCCGAAAACGGTAACTCAGTTTTTAAGAGAACGGAGCGTCCGATTTTGATAATTCAAAAAACATTTTACTTGTATTGACAAGGTGAAGAACCGATCAAATTTTCATAAAGGCAGGTCTAGCGGTTTCGGAGATCTAATGAAAAAAGTAAAAAAAATGCCATTTGGCGGTCAAAAATGATCATTAGACATATGCACATCAAATTATCAGATATTTTATAGAGATTTTAACAATAAGTATAATTCTGGTTTACATTCCTATGGGTTCCGTACCAATGTTTACGCGTTAGACGTCGACGCGGCGCTTACGCGGTTTGATATACGATTGCTTTGAAAAAAAGTTTAGATCTTTCAAAATATGTCAAAATAAAGAAAACATTTTTTTTCAAAAAAAAAAAATAAATAAAAAAAATTAAAAAAAATTTTTTTTTTCAAAAAAAAGTAATTTTTTGTCTAATTGTTTGTCAAAAATCTTATTTTTTCGAAGTAAATTTTTTTTCAAAAATGTTAATCTTTTTGAAAATAATAATTTTTGGTACGGGAAGTTCCAGCAATTTGCGTTAAGGCACGATGCCTTAATTGCCTTAAGACAGAATTCCACTTACAGCTAGTTGGCATTTTCTTTCCTCAAACGCTTTAATAATACCATGTAGTATTCTTTGTTGACTCTTCTGCCTTTCCCAAGATAGTCGATGAACAAAATTCTGTACGCATCCTAAAATTCAGACGCCATAACCTTACTGGACGACTTTTAACATTTTGGCTGCTTTGGACGAGGTTCTCCTGCTGCAATTTTCTCAGATTGGTGCTAATTTGGCTCTGGCGTGTGATAGTAAATTCATGTTTTATCTATTGTCGCATACCTACGCAAAAAGTCGATTTTTAGACATGCTTTGGCTGTAATGGTCTTTTTGCCCATAAAAAATCAATTATAAATGAATCCACAAAATTGCTTTGAATTAATTTTTTTGAGAAAATTGAAAGTAGCATTACTTGAATCTGTATATATCTAAGTATAATCCTTCGGATTTATTAAGTAAAATTGTACGATGGCAAACTTCTGATTAATTTCAAGTGGCGCTACATGCAAGTTTCATGGGAATGATCTGTTTTCCATCACTCATCTATAATAAAAGATTATCCTTTACATTCAAAAACATCGAATGCTATTAATCGTCGTAAACTATTAAAGTTGTATTGAAAATACCTATCGATCGAAGATGTAATGCAGTAGCATATCCGACATTTCAAAACCACAATGGGCAACGTAAAACCATACCAATTATTCAAAAGAAAAAACTACACTGATCATTAAGAAGTTCATCAGATAAGGTCGATCAAATTTCAATTCCAATTCTACAAAATGCATGTCATAAATAAATAGGCATAAATGATGCATATGATTGATAATTCCACCAAGTTAGATTCTAAAAACATGGCAAACTGTACAATGGAAAACTTATGAAAAATTCCAAGTGGTGCTATATGCAAATTTCATGGGAGTGAATGGTCTTCTAACACTAATCTCTAGAAGATTACACAACCATCTCTACAATAATAACTTAAACAAACAAAAATGAGATATGGTGGAAAATTATTAAAGCAACTAATTATTAAGAAACTATTATATAACATTCATCCTAAGTGATATACTTAGAAGCATAGGTAAATAAGTTAAAATGCTTAGAAGCTTTTGATATTTCTTCAAAACTTACTTAAATTGCTTCCCATATATACCTAAAGAATCTAAAGTTTGACTAACAGCTTAGGTATTTTTATTCATATTTTGTAGTTTTGTAGTATTGAATAAGTTCTTTTTTCATCCGGAAAGAAATTGTGACACCACAGTGATTATTATGTATCGGTATTAATACAGTCGCCATCTCGAGTTTGCAATAAGTTAACAGAACTAATTCTACGTAATCCTAGCTATGTGTCTCTTTTCCTCCAAAAAATCCTTTGACCCATGCATTGATATGAGGTCAGTTATAATTCAGGTCTGATCCAGTTTCTCTTTCTGTATACGGGCTGATTCAGTCTTCGGACGAGTTCAGTCTTGTTAATGTATTCGATCGAGTTCCGAGTTCTTCTTCCTATAGAAAACATCCAATTTCGGTTTAGTCGATTCGAGTTTCAGCCTAGTGCAAGTTGAATGCAGATATTTCTAATTAATCTACATTTCGGATTTCAACCGGTTGTCTTCATAGTCATCTAATTACGTTCGGTTTCAGTGATCACCTTAAGTAATTTAGTTCAAATTACTTAACTTTTATTAGAATCGTTTTGAGAGTTTGAGAGTTTCCTTAAGTTTTTATTTTCTTATTTAGATTGATATTGTCATTATCAGAAAAGAAGAAGGTTATATTTATCAAAATATTGTTCATTGTTTGGGATTAACCAGCAATTTCGGGAGTATTATTTTTGAAAAAGCCACACCAACTTATAATTTACGTATTTTACATATGTAGCTGTAACATACATTTGGGGAAAATCTAACAATAAGTATACAATTTTTTATATTCTAATTAATAAATAGTATTTATCAATGGCTGAACTTATCATCTATCAGCATTTTTTTTTTAATTTTTGAACAGCAATCAGGACCCAATGGTATAAGCTGTTGTGCCGATTTGACTTAATACTAGTCTGTTTGATAGACGGCAACCCAATCAGTTGTCACATCTCTATATGATATATTAATATATTATTACAATTTCTGCAATAGGGCGAGTATTTTTATTGGTGCAGCAATGCCGGGTGAGGGCTATTTTCACTTGGAAACATATTGCTATCTATATTTCCAAGAAAAATCGTTGTCAATGTTGCCTGACAACAGGCTGCTCGAAGTGGGTATCGAACCCGGGACCTCTAAAACAAGTCCCGTCGCTCTTATCCGCTTACCTACGGGCGAGCCCCATCTAACAGCATAATACTACTTTTTTATTAAGTTTCAGAGTCACTTTTTTATTAAGTGACATTTTGCCCCGATGCAATCTAGGAACTTATAAATGATAGGAATAATTTGAATTAATCAATAAAAATTTTTGAAACCTGACGAACAGTATTTTCATCCAAGGCTGTGATCAACTCTAATAATAGTGAACTAATCAGTTTTAAATTTTTACATTTAGTTAAAAACTAAAAAATGGTTAAGAAGAAACTGTTCAAACAATTCTTCTACAAAACCAATAAACACAATTTCCAATAAACCCTCTCTGGCATGTGTAACTTCTAGGTCACATTCCAATTTCTAGATATTTTCTCAAATAACTTTTTTGCGAGATAATTAGTTAGTATAATTTGAAATAAATTAGTATTTCTTAAAACTATATTTATAATTTTTTAGGAAAGCAAAAAATCTTTATTAATTATGAAGAAATAGTTTGACCGTTTATGATGCGACATTTAACGTTAATAAAAATTAGAATTGATTTTAAAAAATTGATACTTGAAAAAATGGCTTGAGCGTCCTTTGCCAAAAATAAATAAACTAGCTGTAAGTGGAATTCTGTCTTAAGGCAATTAAGGCATCGTGCCTTAAGGCAAATTGCTGGAACTTCCCGTACCAAAAATTATTATTTTTTTAAAAACGATTAACATTTTTGAAGAAAATTTTGCTTTGAAAAAATAAGATTTTTGAGAAACTATAAATTGGACAAAAAATTACTTTTTTTTGAAAAAAAAATTTTTTTTTTAAAAAAAATTTTTTTAATTTTTTTTTTTTTTTTAAAAAAAAATTTTTTTCCTTTATTTTGACATATTGTGCAAGATCTGAACTTTTTTTTCAAAGCAATCGTACTGCTTTAACTGCATAGAGACAAAATATAAAGCGCGTAAGCCCCGCGTCGCTGTCTAACGCATAAGCATTGGTACGGAACCCATAGGAATGTTAACAAAATGTATGCTTATTGTTAAAATCTCTATAAAATATCTGATAATTTGATGTGCATATGTCTAATGATCATTTTTGACCGCCAAATGGCTCATTTTTTTACTTTTTCTTCCGTATCTCCGAAACCGCTAGACCTACCTCCATAAAAATTTTATCGATTCTTCCTCTTATCAATACAAGTGAAATGTTTTTTGAATTATTAAAATCGGACGCTCCGTTCTCTTAAAAACTGAGTTACCGTTTTCGGCACTTTTTGCCCCGTATCTTAGGAACGGCTAGACCTGCCTTCGCCAAAAACCAATCAGCACGTCTCCTTATCAATGCGAATCGAATGTTTTTTGAATTATTCAAATCGGTTGATTCGTGTTCCCGAAATCGTCGACGAAAATTTGTATCCGCACATACATACACACACGTACATATATACACACACACATACTCACACAATATCTGATCGATTCTTCATCTTGTCAATGCAAGTGTTTTTTGAATTATTCAAATCGGACGCTCCGTTCTCTTAAAAACTGAGTTACCGTTTTCGGCACTTTTTGCCCCGTATCTTCGGAACGGCTAGACCTGCCTTCGCCAAAAACTAATCAACACGTATCCTTATCAATACGAATCGAATGTTTTTTCGAATCGAATCAATACGAACCGAATTATTCAAATCGGTTGATCCGTGTTCCCGAAATCGTCGACGAAAATTTGTATCCGCACATACATACACACACATACACACACACGCACACACACACATACTTCCATTTTTTCTAAAAAGGAGAACCCGCGCGTTGCTCGTCTCGGATTTTGATGAAACTTGGCACAATGGTAGATTTGATGCCCAAACTGACTGTGGTAAAATATTAGAGGCCTATGAAAAGCGGTTTAATTATAAAGATTAATTAAAGTTTGCATTGTAGCAGCGCGCGTCATGCATAGCTTGCGATGTTTTTCCTTATCAACAGCGGATTGGCCAAATGGCTATCGTCGTGGAATACTAATTTTTGCTCCGGGGTTCAATTCCCGATTCAGATATTTTTTTTTAATTTTTTTTATTTGATATTTATAATTTCACGTGTAAATAATATCAAAATTTATTTGATTTTTCAATTAATTTTATATTTTTCGCTAAATATTCTATAATAAAGTCCTCCGTAATACCGGTAAATTTTTATTTTGATATTACTTATGAAACTTACGATCATATAAATGCTAAGTAATTCCTGAAACATTATAAAAGTAATTTTTGGTCCAATTTATAGTTTCTCAAAAATCTTATTTTTTTGAAGTAAATTTTTTTCAAAAATATTAATCGTTTAAAAAAAAAAAATAGTACGGGAAGTTTCAGCAATTTGCCTTAAGGCACGATGCCTTAACCCTCCGTCGGTCGCCGTGGTCTGGTCAGACTGTGTCGATCAATGAAAAAATCAGGACGAAAAAATGTACAGAAGGATAATTATAAGGATATTAACTTTTTTATACTTCGAACGGTCGGAAAGGTCTGTCTAGACCACCCATACGTTTTGTATGAAATATACGCTTTTTGATATATATGAACCAGTATTTTGTCTTTTTTCATGGTATTTTCTATTCAAACTACGTTGTTTATATTCTTTGATATGTGTTCTAACATGAATGATAGTATTTTCATGACGAGAGTTCCTTGAAAACCAACCAAACTAATTGGTAATTGCAAACACTAAAAATCGGATGAGTAATGCACATATTCATTTCAAATGCGCCGAAAAAGAATAAATATTGTTTTTCATTGATTTAAAACAGAAAAATTAACAAAAAAAGCAACGATTTTTTTCATATTTCTTGATTTTTTTATATAATCGTTAATACATAAGACACCAAAAACTCATTTATCCCATATAAATGCATGTAAAATGAATAGTGGTCCATCCAGACCTTTCCGACCGTTCGAAGGTGAAAAAATATCCGACCGACGGAGGGTTAATTGCCTTAAGACAGAATTCCACTTACAGCTAGTTAAATATTTGAAATTGGTGCAGACATTTTGAAGAAAATGGCGAAAGGTCATACTTTCTACAATTATGTGTTAAATAGTTTGTAATAACCTGAAATGTAAAACAATATAAATTTAACTAATATTTTGTAAAGATACAACACCTTGAAAACGTATGCCCACTATACTAGTGATCACACGATATGCGTTACCTGCAATTGACAATTTTTGGTGCGGTCCCAGCGAATAAAACACGATTTTCGACACAGTTTTCAAGGTGTTGAAGTTCTTTCTAACTTCTAAAAAAGTTTGTTTTTGCCAAAAAATTCAAAGTTCTAATTTACTGGTTATTCGTCATTTCAATAGTTCTAAATTTAACGTAAACCAAAATTTGACCTATTATCGTCGTTTTTTTGATCAACTTTTAGTAAAGATCGAGCGGCCAGTTGTTGATAATTTTGGCTTGAACAATTTTAATAAAATTTTGTACAGAAATTGAGTTCATTGCTTGAACACATATCTTAAAATAATAATAAAATTTTAGAATCTGGGCTACGTTCCTAAAACATCCTAACTTTATACATTATAAACACGTGTTTGTTTATAGTTAGTTATATATAGTTTATAGTTTATTATCCTATACAACTAGAGTTATATAGTGTTATACCGCATAGCTAATCATATAGTGATATTGTATGCTTGGCAAATTAATGTCAAATGAATAATTTGTAGTAAGTAGTTTTATATTTACATATATTGATCTCTTACTAGGTTATATTGATTATTTACACATATTGTAAAATTTATCCAAGTTGCCTCAATGCAAAAGGCATCCTTATTCGACTCTTAAGTCCAAGGTTTAATTCAAGGATTTTAATATAGCTAAAACTTTTGTATCCACTGACTTTGGAATTTTCATTTAAGACACAAATCCACAAACCAGTAGTTATTTTTTGTAATATTTTTTTTAACCAAACTTAACATTCTAGTAGTTAATTAATTTTATTATACAGAATTTATATCTTATATTTAGTGCATATTTTCAACATGAGTATTTTATCTATGTGTTTGTTATTAATTTCATCCGGATTTTCTTCTATTTGGAGTTTTGATTCATAACAGTGAAAAAGGAATAAGATGCTTTAACAATCTGAAAATTAATGTCATTATCGGTGAATTTTTAAGCTTCAATAAGAAGGCTATTTCTGGCTTACCGTGACATATGTTTGAAGGGATAGATCGATAAATGATCCTGCGGTCATTTTTATAGGACGAGAACATCGCAACATCATTAGACGCAGTGCATCACAGAATGTTGCCGAACAATTATACCAGTTGCACGCATATGCAGCTTCTGCCGTCTTCCAACTCTGTATTGAAAGATAATAGTTAATAGCCAGAGCTAAGCATATAAAACAAACATGTGCTATAAAAATTTACTTGTATCAATAGCTCATTTCCATTCCAGCAATATAAGAATAATTGCCATAGCATGCATCCTAAGTAAGACAATGTCGCAAACGCAGCCATTGGTGATTTATCACCTCCGGATTGCTAAATATAAATGCAAAGAAAGTAAGTAGTTTAGCATCTATCTTCTACATATATAAAAATAAGTCGGGTTTTCCTTCCTGACGAAATAACTCCAGAACGCACGAACCGATTTCGACAATTTTGTATTCGTTGGAAAGGTCTCGGGCTCCGCAAGGTTTATAGCTAAGAAAATTAGTTGTGCATGGCATCGTGCCTTAATGCAAGCTGCTGGAACTCCCGCACCGTAATTAAAAATTCGAGTAATAAAAATAATCAATAACTGTTTTAAATAATTTCAAATAGATTATCTTCTATATATATAAAAATAAGTCGGGTTTTCCTTCCTGACGATATAACTCCAGAACGCACAAAAGGATTTCGTTTCGTTTATAGCTAAGAAAATTAGTTGAAAATTTGCGAATTAATTATGGATTCACTTTCATTTACTTAGAGAAGTTCAACTAAAAAATACTTCATCTTTGTAATCGAAATAAATTCATTACTGTTGTATAATAAAATTAAATTTTTCCTTTTCAAATTTAAAACAAACAAAAAATTTCTTCATCTTTCTCACGAAACCATCTGGTGGCGAAACGGAGTTCGTCGGGTTTGCTAGTTACTTATTAAAAACTTCAAATTATTTGAAACACATTTATCACAGTTTTCGGAACGTGTGATTAGTTTGAACCATACTTTCAACAACAATAATCTCAATAATTTCTGTGAAGAATAAAATTGTGATTTTAAAAAATTTATTAACTTTCCGTTGAGTAGTTATAGTAATGGGCCGAAAATGTATGTATGTGTGTGTTTTGTATGTCCGCATTTTTTCGTCCACGTTTTCGGGCGCGCGGATCAACCGATTTGAAATGTTCAAAAAACATTCGATTCCTATTGATAGGGAGATGTGCTGATTAGTTTTTGGCAAAGGCAGGTCCAGCAGTTACGCAGATACGATACGAAAAGAGTGCAGAAAATACAAAACGTTTTTGAGAGAACGGAGTATCCGATTTGAATGATCTAATAAACATTGAATTTGTAATGATTGGGAGAAGAGATGATTAGTTTTCGGCAAAGGCAGGTCCTGCCTTTTCGAAGAAGATACAGAGCTAAATGTGCAAAAAATCGCAGTTTTGAGAGAACTGAGCGTCCGATTTGAATGATTCAAAGAATTTTCTGCTTGTTTTAACAAAATAATTGCTTTTGAAATAAAAAAAATGTTTCCATTTTTTTATTTTTTTTTCAAAATTCCTGCCTTTTCGAAGATACAGAGCTAAATGTGCAAAAAATCGCAGTCTTTGAGAGAACTGAGCGTCCGATTTGAATGATTCAAAGAATTTTCTGCTTGTTTTAACAAAATAATTGCTTTTGAAATAAAAAAAATGTTTCCATTTTTTTATTTTTTTTTTCAAATTTGTTTTTTTTTGTATATCGAAAATAATTCAAATCTTAATTTTATTTTGACTAAAGTTCTAAAACTTATATACTTTAAATTAATAGTTTTAACTTTGCAACTCAGTTTATATAATTCTTATAAATATTAGACAATGTTACAATATTTATAATAATCTATTTGAAAACATTTAATATTTCTCGAACATATCGTTACGGCACGGGAAGTACCAGCAATTTGCCTTAAGGCAGATGCTATACACCACTAGTTAACTTCCCGAAGGAGAAGTTTATGTTTTCATAAAAAAAAACGATTCGCTAATTTTATGTTTTCTCGACTTTTCAAGCCATTCTGAATCGAATGAGACCAAATTTGGAAAAAGTATGTGTGTGTATATGCGTATGTGAACAGATTTTTTGCCGTAAATCGATTTTCATCAAAAAACGGCCGGACCGATTTCAAAAATTTACAAACCATTCGATGTATCTCGATGAGGACTAATGTTTCTCAGTTTTGTGCGACAAGCAGCCGAGCCGTTTCTTTATAAATCGCAGAAAAGTGACAAATTTTTAGACCACGTTTTAGCCCGCATTTCTGAATCGATTTTGAAAATTCAAAAACTGTTCGAAAGATATTGGTTGGGAATCGTGTTGATTAGTTTTTAATAAAGATCGGCTAGGCCGTTTTCTTGTAATAAAGTTAAAAAAAAGACGATTCTTATGATTTTTTTTTCGCGGTAGGTACCATAGTCTTGTATACCATACTAAAATATTACGGCCCTACGACAAGTCGGTCAATTTTAAAAAATCTTCAAATTTGCAAAAATTAGTATCGATTTTTGGCATATGTCAAATTTAGACCTTTGATCGACGTTTTCTCAAAAGCCTGAACCGATTTCAAAAGTTAAAAGCCATTTGATGTTTCTCAATGAGGATTATCGTGAGTCGATCTGCCTAGCCGTTTCTCTGTAATTTGAAAAAAAAGTGTTAAACTTTTTGTCTACGCTCATACTATCGAATCGATTTTAAAAAATCAAAAACTGTTCGAAATATATTAGTTGGGAATGATAATGATGTGATATGAGTTTAAGGTGAAAATCTACAGAGTCGTTTTCTTGTAATTAACTGTTGGAAAAAAATTGAGCCGGTTTTCATGGAGCTTTTTTTGGCGATATATATTATGGTCTTATAGAACTTACTGAAATATTATGGTCTTACGACAAATAGTTTAATTTTAAAAATTCATCACAGTTTTTCGTTCCTATAGCTATAAAAGTATTATGAGCCTTGTAGGGCTAAACCATTAAAGTCCTACGGAAACTGGTTCAATTATAAATATTGATTTTTGAAAATTTTCTTTTAGAAAATACTCCGAGTAAACGTGTTGGTTCGTTTTCAATTATGTGTAATAAATCCATTCGGAATAATTTTAATCACTCATAAATTAATTTATTTTTTTTGATTGAGTCGATTATTTACACATATCGGGATGTTCATGTAACTTGCCTCAAGGCAAAATATCAATACCAACTAGTTTAATCTTATTTTTATCTTGTTAAATTCTTTTTGCGTACAAAAATACATTTTAACTTTTTTGTTTGTTATGAATAACATACTGTAAATAGCACTTCGTCAATTTTTTTTCAATATCTTTTACAGTGCGACAAACAGAGAGTCAACTAGTGGTGCATGGCAACGTGCCGTAAGGAAAATTACTGAAACTTCCGTACCGTAATTAAATATTTGAGCAATGAAAATAATCAATAATTGTTTTCAATAAATTCAAATAGATTATTTATTATGAATACATACTGTCTATTGAAATGTATTAGTCAGAAGCTTACACGGCGAATGAAAATAATCAATAATAATAATTATTGTTTTATTCGGCGCGTTGGATTTTTTATTATGACTAATGAATATACTTATATACAAGATATAAATAAACTTTGGTTTTTAATAAATATTTCCATACTTAAATACAGAATTTGTCGAGACGCGCGAAAACGACGAGCCTTATGCTTGCTCGTCGCTCTTGCAAAGCGACTTTATATGGGTGTTCTTGTACGGCAGCGCGCGTACAAGCCTAAGTTTTTCCAACTTTTCTCCCAAAGTTTCACTTAGATTTGAATGAATTTTTGAATAATAGAAGAAAAATGTATAGGCTTTCGAATGATGCTAATATATAAGTAGTCCAAAGAGCCGCACTGGTAGAAAATGGAAAATGAAAAATATATATAAAATTTTTTCACATTATTTGTTATGAACAGCATAAGCAAGATCAGTATAAATAGAATGACGTTAACATTTTTTTGATATCTCTCATATTTCCGACAAAAAATGAGTTTGAAAAAAGGGGCCACTTTCACATGTTTTCACTGATATCTTGGCCAAATAATGAGCTACGGATTTGAAATTTAGTATTTCGAATTTTCTCGAAAATACCTATAAAATGGCATCAAAATTATTTAAATACCAGTGTGGGGCTAATTCTGTATGAAAACACGCCCATACCTTGTGTAAGTGTTTATTAAATTGGACGACTAGCGTATTTTTTAAAAAATCGAAGTTGGACAACAGTATGTTGAATCTAATATGTTTTTTTTTAATTCGTATTATAATTTGCCTAAAAATATTAATCACGCATTCCTATTAATATAATATTAGGATATTAATATCCTAATATCTTTAATTAAGCTCGATGTAATTTGTGATACCACCCATACAATTCTGAAAGTAACTCACCATTGCCAGTTGATAGAGAGATGCGCAGAGGATGAGCGCACTGACTGAAAATTGTGCAAATGCCACAGGACCTATGCATCGTTGCAAAATTCTTGCTTTTTCATAAATTTCTTCGTGATATATAATGCATTCTCGAAGTTCTTTATATAAACGTCTTTCCATATTACTTTTTAACTATATCATAATATAATATAAAGTATTTATTATTATAGAAATGAAAAAATATGCATATAAATTAGATTCTAAAAGAGAAAATATATCGTATAGAATTAAAATATGTGAACCTAGTAAACTAGCAATGTGACTGTTAAATGTGCAGTGGCATGTATCATCAGAAGGTGCAACATAGTTCGGGCAATTACGCATTCAAAGTTACAAAATTGCTTACAATACAATTATCAGTATTCTCAAAAGTCTTCATCGTTTCGGTGCGAGCTAAAAAATAGGCATAAGGTCAAAGGTAAGAAAATGATTTTTTTGCGATTTTTAGCCAAATGGTCAGTTTCTCACAAAATTACCCCAAACAAAATTGTGAAGCAAAAAATTATCTACAAACAAATTATCATTTTTTTTTCTAAGATTTACCGTTTTAAATCACTTAAAAGTACGTTTAAATGCCACCTACGAGGTAGTGTGCGCTTTTTTACGTGGTTTCCTCAGTAGGCATATTTCACGGCTGTTTAGTTCGTTTCAGAACGATTGCAATATAATATTTGTGAATTTGGGTTTTGGGGAAAAAAGCAGCTAAATTTATTCATCGGAGTCACAATTTTAAATTTTTTTTACTTTCTCTTTTTTCTTCTCATTCTTTTCGTTCTTCTTGCTCCGTCGGCAAAAAATATATTAATTCCATAATTTGCGAGCGAAAGGGTTAATAGACCATTACTTATTTTCTTCTTGATGATTTTGAATATTGTGAAGGTAAAACACATTTATGATTTCTAAAACGAACAGGTTGACAGGTAAAATAGTGATTGATAAACAGGTAAGTACCAGTCAATATTTGTGAATTTGGGTTTTTGGGAAAAAAGCAGCTAAATTTATTCATCGGAGTCACAATTTTAAATTTTTTTACTTTCTCTTTTTCTTCTCATTCTTTTCGTTCTTCTTGCTCCGTCGGCAAAAAATATATTAATTCCATAATTTGCGAGCGGAAGGGTTAATATAGACCATTACTTATTTTCTTCTTGATGATTTTGAATATTGTGAAGGTAAAAACACATTTATGATTTCTAAAACGAACAGGTTGACAGGTAAAATAGTGGATTGATAAACAGTAAGTACCAGTCGACCCGTTTCAGTATCAGTAGTAAATTGGTAGGCAGGTAATTGATGGACAGGTGAATTGTTAAACAAGTAAATTGGAGGATAGATTCGTGAACAGGTTGAAATGTATATTAGGGGATAGGTATATTGATATACAGATAATTTGATGGATAGGTAACTGACAGATAAATAGATAGATAGACAGATAAATAGGCAGATGATCTGGTAGACAAGTGTATTGGTAGATAGGTCAACTGGTGGACAGGTAAATTGGAGGTTATGTAAAATTGTGTACAGTACAACTGGTAGATAGACGAATGTAGACAAATAAACAGGTTGGCAGGTTAATTAGTAGGCAGTAGAACGAGATGATATGTAAATCGGTGAACAGAATAATTGGTAGACATACGAGGTATATGTATAGTATATATATGAAAAGGTAAATTGGTGGACAGGTAAAATGATGTGCTGATAACATGTTGATAAGTAAATTGATAGACAGATAAATGTGTTTTTTACCTTCACAATATTCAAACATCAATAATAAAATAAATAATGATCTATATTAACCCTTTTCACTCGAAAATTCCAGAATTAATATATTTTTGCAAATTATTGGACAGCTGAATTGGTAGACAGATAACAGTTGACAGGTATATTGGTAGACAGATAAACCGATAGAAAGTTAAATTGATGGACAGGTAAACTGATAGGCAGGTAAACAGATAAGCAAGTAGATAGATAGATAGAAACGTAGACAGAAGAACAGGTAGACAGGTCAATTGGTACATAGGTAAACTGGTGGTCAGGTGAATTGGATGATTTTTATATAAATACAGGTATATATACAAATAACGAGACAGATGAACAGGTTGACAAGTAAATTGGTAGACATGGCAACGGGTTGACAGTAAATTGGTAGGCCGGTGAAATTGCTTAAAATACAATGGTAGATTAATAATCAGGTTGATAGACAAATGGTTTAAACAGGTAAATTGTTGAACAGGTTAATTGGTAGACATATACAACGGGTTGACAGGTAAATTGGTGCACAGGTAAACTGGTTGATAGGTAAAATAGTGTATTGATAAACAGGTTGATAGGTAAATTGTCGAAAAGCAAAGTAATAGATAAATTGGTAGATATGTTAATTAGTGAACAGGCAAATTGTAGGTCATCTGGTGTTCACGTGAATTGAAAGATATGTAAAAGAAAAACCGGACAACTGGTGGATAGACAAATAACAAGACAGATAACAGGTTGACAGGTGATTTGGTAGACAAGTGAAACAGGTCGACAGGTAAATTGGTAGGTAAAATTGTAGAAATTATCTGTACGAACGTGCTGAGGCAATATATCATTTTCATGTATAAATTTACATTGATTACCTTCTGATAATCATATTGTTCACCAATATGTTCTAGTGTAGAAAGAGTATTGTATGTTTGTTGATCTTTTGCAATTTTTTGCAGCCTGTTTGCTAGTAATTCTAGTTCGCACGTGGAAAGAGCCATTAAGTTTCCTGCCAGTGAGTCCAGACACGTATTGCTACATGCTGCTAGTTCTATAGCAAACACTTGATGAAAATAGAATAACTCGTAAGCTGGAGATAATGTTTGGTCGATTGGATACCTGTAATATTTTGATATTTGATTTTTTTTTAATTTCGTTTTTTTTAATTTTGAAAAACATTGGAAATTTGTAATTTTTTGAAAAAGCATTTCTTCACACGGTCGACACAAGTAAAATTTTTATTTGAATCATTCTAGCCGGATAATCCGTTTTTCTCAAAAACTTTATGATCATTTTTGCACCCTTTGCAACCATTCAAATTAAAAAAAAAACTACATTTTATGAAAATTAGATTTTTTTCGATAATTTTTGAAGCAATATTTTCAATTTTTTTAAAACAGGTAAATATTCTGAATACGATACGGAATTTACATCAATTTGCTTGTACAGATTTTTATTAGATCCAACTGACGAATGAGATTTATATATATATATATATATATAATATATATATATATATATATATAAAATGGTTAGGACAGGGTACAAAGGTCCGTTTGTCTTTGAGCAATTATATTTTGTAAACTAAATTAATTATATCACTATAAACAACTATTTAAACATGTTCGGTAAAACTCCCAGCTCATCATTGTACAAACGTGTTTTTTTGTCTGTTCTAAAAATTGTAATCTACGTGTATATACTTGGCACCGCGATGGTGGAAATTGGCAAACCTGATATGACCTGATTTTTTGACGATTTTTTTGCTGTCGATTGGTGCAAACTAAAATTTTTTTGCTCTTTCCGTTCTCGAGATAAATGGGTGGGGCCAAATTCGGTGCTAACTATATATATAGTCAGCACCGACCCCTTTAAAATGCAAAAAAATTAAAATTTCTTTTTACTATCGTTATCAGTGATTTTTTTGCTGTCGAATGATGCAATTAATTTTTGGAAAAGTTTTGCCCATCATAGATTTTCACGCATAGGAAATTCCCAAATTTGCCAATTTAAAAAAATTGACAATTTTGAAAATGCCCAATTTTTTTGCTCGCTTACTTAAATATAAACAAAAAAAAAATTTTAAAAAAATTTATTTTTTCACCCCTTTTCAGAGGGGTTGCCAATTTTTTGGGGTGTCCACAGGTCACTTTTTCAAATTTAAAAATTGTTTCGGAATCTGTGATTTTTTGCTCTGCGATACAAAAAAGAAAAATTAAAAAAAATAAGTTTAATTTTGATTTTTTTCCTAGTATGAAAACGAATTGCAATCCGCTTAAATATGCTTATTTTTTTTCCCAACAAAATCATCAACAATACCTTTACAAAAATATGTGCTCTACAGGAATTAATAGTTTCATCACAACATTTTATATAAATTTGTTAAAATGTAACAGGAATTGCGGTGCAATATATAGCCGTCTCACTCGCTCAATTGCGTATAGCTTTCTCCTCGCTCATCATCGAGAGACCCAGTGCGTAGAGCCTCTCTACGCCGTAGAGTCTCTCGGCGGCGGTGGCCAAAGACGCATTATTTATTTACATATAAAACAAACAAAAAATTTAAAAAATTTATTTTTTCACCCCTTTTCAGAGGGGTTGCCAATTTTTTGGGGTCACTTTTTCAAAAATTTAAAAATTGTTTCGGAATCTGTGATTTTTTTGCTCTGCGATACAAAAAAGAAAAATTAAAAAAAATAAGTTTTAATTTTGATTTTTTTCCTAGTATGAAAACGAATTGCAATCCGCTTTAAATATGCTTATTTTTTTTCCAACAAAATCATCAACAATACCTTTACAAAAATATGTGCTCTACAGGAATTAATAGTTTCATACAATTTTTATATAAATTGTTAAAATGTAACAGGAATTGCGGTGCATATATATAGCCGTCTCACTCGCTCAATTGCGTATAGCTTTCTCACTCGCTCATCATCGAGAGACCCAGTGCGTAGAGACTCTCTACGCCGTAGAGTCTCTCGGCGGCGGGTGGCCAAAGACGCATTATTTATTTACTGAAATTACTGAAATATTGTGACTAATTGATTCATTAAGTCTGTTTTGGGGTAAGTAAATAAATTGAAAAGCATCGTATACTACGTAGTACTTATGGACGCAAACTATTCGTTTTTATGCTACGATCAAAATCAAAATTAAAATTTATTTTTTTGAATTTTTTCTTTTTTGTATCGCAGAGCAAAAAAATCACAGATTCCGAAACAATTTTTAAAATTTTGAAAAAGTGACCTGTGGACACCCAAAAAAATTGGCAACCTCTCTGAAAAGGGGTGAAAAAATGAATTTTTTGAAAAATTTTTTTTTGTTTTATATTTAAGTAAGCGAGCAAAAAAATTGGGCATTTTCAAATTTGTCAATTTTTTTAAATTGGCAAAAATGGGAATTTTCTTATGCGTGAAAATGTATGATGGGTAAAACTTTTCCAAAAATTAATTGCACCATTCGACAGCAAAAAAATCACTGATAACGATAATAAAAAGAAATTTTAATTTTTTTGCATTTTTAAAGGGGTCGGTGCTGACTATATATATAGTTAGCACCGAATTTGGCCCCACCCATTTATCTCGAGAACGGAAAGAGCAAAAAAATTTTAGTTTGCACCAATCGACAGCAAAAAAATCGTCAAAAAATCAGGTCATATCAGTTTTGCCAATTTCCACCATCGCGGTGCCAAGTATATACACGTAGTAATCTAGTCTATTAACCCCGCATGAGGGGTAAATTGGGATGTCTAGGGGTTGAATATTTATTGAATAGGGGGAATTATATATTGAAAATATCCATTGTTTTACTTCCATTTTAAAGGGATTTTACAAAATAATAGCTACATTATATAACAAATCAAAAATAAAAATTAATATTTTTTCTTACAGAAATAACACTGAATAACTTTTATCCGGTATTTGCTCATCAGCAGAGTTGTAATAACTATTTATTTGAATATTATTAGGACTATTTATCTAATTTTATCTATTTAGACTATTTATGCTAATTTATTATATTTATCTGTTGTAAAACTGCTTTACTTAACATGAGTTATAGCAATCGCAAAAAATCGAAAATGAAAATTTTAAAGGTTTCAGAATATTTTAGCATATCTTAAAAAAGTAGATGTATTCGTGTGTGTGTGTAAGTATGTATGTGCGAATACAATTTTTCGTCGACACGGATGAACAGATTTGAATGATTCGAAAAACATCGGTTGTACATTTGTTTCCCCTACTTTCTAGTAATGTTGTTGAAAATTCTTAACTTCACTGGTTTTTGAGATGACGGTGATGAACCTTTTTACCCGCGGACATTTAAGTCCTGCTCTACCCTATATATATATATATATATATATATATATATATAAAAGTAAGATCTGAATCCTGCTTACCATGCCGGTAAGGGTAACGTTCTCCTATTTCCAACCGTGTTATGCTCCATTACTGGAACTAAGGCCCATCCAATTACGCAAAATAAGGCTAATACAAAAAAGACTAATGCATTAATCATACTATTCCGCTCGTTTCTGGAACAAACAACTAATTTAATATTCAACATAATTAAAACAAGTAATATATTCGGCTATTACCTTTTGATTATTTTAATATCTGAATCTGTGTGTCCTTCCATTTTTCGTTTTCGAGCATAGTTTATTAGTTCGTCCATATCAGAACTTCGATAGATGCATACAAAATATTTGAAACTGTGCGTGACATTGGTCAGCAACAAGAATAATGATCCTGTCATTTCATCCACGTTTCCTAAGTTTACAATAGCATTAGCTCCTTGTATGATCACGTAAAATCCTGTTGAAATTTTATATAAATCCGATACTAGTATTACTAAGAATAATTATTTGTATACCTAATATAAACATATATGCTATAAAAGTCCATAATGAATATACTACATTGTACCAAACGCCCCGATCCTTTTGTGGCCAGCACCCAGTTACCCATAAATATTTTCTGGTTATATGAATTGCATAATTATATTTTATAATACTGTTTGTCATTCTTGATATTATAACGTAATATATTATGAAATACTAAAATGTTTATAATTTTATACAACGGTGAAGTCAAAATAGAAGTAACAAAACTTTTGGAAAAACTGTCTACATTTTAACAAAAAACTATAGATCAATCAGTATCATAAGCTATAATTATGATAACTAATAATAAAAGTTTGAGGGTATAAATTAAGTCATATAAAATTTAAATTACTTTATATCGAGTCAGTAATCACGTAAGTTAGAAGCAATCAGGTTTAAAAGTTTTTATTAGAGACTTCAGGTATTTTACTGATATATATATATATATATATATATATATATATCTTATATATAAAATTCTTCTGTAACAATGTAAGTTTCATTAATCCTCTTAAACTATAATTCGGATTTTCATGAATCTTCCTGAAGTTTGTTCGGGAAAATTTTTAGAATGTTTTGATTCATAGAAATATAGTTAGTATGTAGAAATGTATGGAAAAAATTACAAAAAACCGCTTATCATTGTTTGACCTTTAAAATATTTAAGGCATGGTTTTACATTAAAAAGAAATGACAACTGTCATTTGCCAAACATTTCTATTCACTTATAGGCTAAGGCAATATTAAAATATAATAAATTCATGATTAAAAATAAAGAAAATGTAATGTCTACATTATTGTGGTCGAAAAGCAGCTGAGATGTGCCATAATTAAAATAATTTAAGATGCAAATAATATAACATGCGTCGGACAGTCTGCGCATGCGACTGACGCGCACGGCGAATCGTGTTCTCAACGTGTACGTGGTTTGCTTTTGCTTGCAATAATTTTGTCTGCGCACTTTGCGAACAGATTCGCCGTACGAATTCGTGCAAAGGGGACGAGCCATAAGTGATTGCGCTCAAAAATATTCAATTTGCGGTCGTTTTGCCTTACTATACTAAGTCATAATACAAAAAAATTACTTATTCAAAAAATTATTTAGAAGTTTCATTGTGTCAAAAATTCATATGGTTGGCATTTTGTACGGAATATTTACTCAATGGAACGCTTTGGGTCTGAACTTTTTTTTACTGTTTTCCAATTCGTTTGGCATTTTGGAATTACGCTCATCTTACTCTCAAGATCAAAAGTGAAAACAGTTTAGACTCCTTTGCACTACCCGGGGGGATTCCATTTCTTTTCAGTGGTGTAATAACGTTGGGTGTGGATAAAAGAACTAATTATAAGAGAAAAATGTTTAATAATGTTTTTCAAAAAAGCAAATACTTTTCAAGTTACTGGCTACTGAAAATTTGTTTCTTTTTTGCGTTTTTGATCGTTTTTTGCTAATATTTTCAAAAATATACATTTTAACGAAAATTATATAATGAACAAAATTATATCACTAAAAATCCTAATAAATTGCTATTTTACAGTGTTCTAGGAACAATATTAAGTTAATTATGAAAATGGGTTTTTATAGTTCTCCAAATAAGCTTTAAAAGAATTACTTCTGCGTGTAAAATGAGTGAGCTATCATGCAATTAAAAGACGCATACAATTTTTTTTTTCATTTAAATCAAATAGTTTATGAATGCCATTTCCACCAAAATTAAAAATAGTCGTTTTCCATCTAGAATCAACTTGGTTTGAGAGGTCTTGATGGATTCTAGAAAATACCATAATATTAGTATAGACAATTTTCAAAAAACTCGTGATTTCATAAAAAAATCCTTTAAAAAAAACATTTTCTCATTATAATATCTCTGAAAGAATACGTATAAAAGTATATATATGAAAATTCAAGGTATTTTTCAGACTAATGATTGCTTTTTATTTTTTTTTTGTTACACAAATATAATAATAGAGTTCTAATTGTTTAAAGAGTGCGCGGCTGTCCAACCGAAGTGTCTTTCGAGCCCTTTACCCCTTCGCCGTTTCAAAATAAGAGAAGTTACGGTAAAATTTATGATAGAGAAAGTTGTAGCTCATTTAATCACCTTTAAAATAGTATATTACAAGTTATGATAAAATCAGAATTAAAAGAGTTATAATCCAATTAATGCGGGGGGTGATGACGAAATGCAAATTGTTTTCACTTCTGAACTTTAGATTAAGATTAGCTGGGCATACGGTTTTTTCCTCTCCATTTACTGCAATAATTTTGCTGATAGTAGGTTGAATAGAGCACATGTGAATTTGACAAATTATTTCACTTCAAATATGAACTTAAGTAATAATGTATATTGAATTATCAGTGTGAAAATGCAATTTAGATATTAAAATACTAAAAGCCAGTTAAAATATGGTGCGGAATTATAAAAATTGTAGGCAACATTATTGAAGCAATTATTTTGGGTAGAAAAATCCAAGGTGATATTGTACCTTGACCGCATGCTATATATTAATTCTTTCTGAATTTGTTATACTTTTTAAAAGATTTCAATTTTCAACACGTGTATCTATGCTATGACAATAAATACATGGTGATAAATTTGGAAAATTAATGTTTTAGCCGTGAATAAACAAAGAATCATTCATTCAAACATCCACATCTACAGGTATGTCTAAAAATATTGTATAACCCTTAAATTCAATAAAATAAAATGAGCTATTGGAAATAAATTTGTTCTATAAATCGCAGTGTATAAATTTTAATATATAATTTTATTGAACATATTTTAATATTAGTTAAAGCAATAATTAAAGTTTTAACTGTGGGAATTGAGAATAATCATTTTATTTGAAACAGTACTACATTTAACATCACTCATATATTGGTGTAAATAGTAAGTCAAAAAACAATAATGATTATTTTCAACTGAACGGTATAAATATTAGTATAGGATATTAAAAAAACTTAGGGGTGGGTACAGGACAACGTCTGTCGGGTCATCTAGTATATATATATATATATATATATATTTGTAATATTTTTGCAGCCCAACCGTAGAATTAAAAAAGAATTTTTTATGATTCAAAAAACCTGATTCGAATCAAGTTCATATATGAACAATTATAATTTAAGAGAAGAAATAATATCATTTTAATAATTTTATAAGTGAAATAATTAATTTAGTAAGCAATTAATTCCAAAAAGTGCAGAGATGAATACATTTATATTATATATAACAATAAATTAGCTACAAATATAACTAATATTTCAAGTGAATTTACAGTGAAATATAACGAAACACTTCTCTGTCACTAAAGCATATAAAACAATATTCCTAATCTTACGTTGAACGAATGCATGTGTATATTATTGATTGTTTAGATCTAATCTAAACAGAGGGCTGAATCAAACATCTTACGAATGACTTAAAATTCAACCCACTACTGTAAAGATTGATATTATTTCATTTGTGTGAATTTGCCATTACTTGCATAATTAAAATATGATAATTTTGTATGTGTATAAAACTCGTTGTGTAGTTTATTTTGATAAGAATTAAAATCTAAATCGCGTATTTATTAACTAAATGAGTTTTTGATATTTCATGAACAAATTTGCTCTCAGCGCTTAGTCAAAAATAAACAAGACCCATACGCACAGCATCTCGATAAGTCGATACGCTAAAACACGGACACATGTTTCGAACTCAAGTCGGTATGATTCAGTTTGAGTCATATAAACTCGGATAAATTCATATCGACTTGAAGTCGGAATAAGTCGGTTTGAGTCATAAGAACTCGGATAAATTCATATCGACTTGAAGACGAAATGAGTTGTTTTGAGTCATCGGAGCTCGGATCAATTCATATCGACTTGAAGTCGAAATGAGTCGGTTTGAGTCATAGGAACTCGGATGAATTCATATCGACTTGAAGACAATGAATGCGGTTAAAGTCATATAAATTGGAGTCGGGTGATGCATTTTAGCGTATTAAACCCGGGTGGATCGCATGATTTAATTCAAGATTTACTTTTTATATTTATTATTATTATTTTTGAAGTAAAACTTCTTTAGGCGCAACATGGGTGTAAAAACTTCTTTAGGCGCGACATGGGTGTAAATCCGTACAAATGCAACGAAAACGCCAACGTGTAATTGAAGACTACGACGCTAGTTAGCGCAGATGTCGCGAGTATCCACTCCCGTCATGTCATGCGTAAGTCGAACGCTAAACCCTATACGCACTATACTGTGCTGTGCCGGTAAATCTCGTAAATCCCCATTACGTTCGTAGTAGATCCAGAAAAAACTTTTTTCAGTGAATGTCATTCGATTTTTGTGTAATGAGCATAAAGTCTGGAATTCACCCGATATCGATTTAAAATCGTGCTTTTTTAAAAGCAATCAGGTGCAATTCTCTCAAGATATATAATATCTTGTCAAAATTATAAGGTGAACGTGCCTGCTGCTGACTCCTCTTTCCAAACACCGGATTGGTGTTGCTAATGGTTAGAGGATAAGCCATATTAGCAAGTGATTTTTCTAAATTTAAATTTTTTCTAGGTCTTTTGATTAACTTTATTAAAATCAGTGCTGTATATATTGAAGAATACAAGAATATTCCCAGGCAGGCGCCTGGGAAGAAATTAAAAATAATGAAAATGGAAGTATTAACGAGCGAGACCCTCAAAAACAAATACAATGCGCTATCTGATCGGACTGATATGGAAACAGATAGGGTGCTTGAGGAATACAAGAAGGTCAAACGGCGGAAGAAAGCCAAAAACAAGGAGGTCGAGAAAATTGATGTCGGGTCGCAGCCATCCACTTCAGGCGTACAGGCAGCAGCATCGAAGAAAATAGATATGAAGCAAGAAAAAATTCCGCCTATCATCGTGAAAGCTGAAATAGAGCTAAAAACCATTCGCTATATCCGGGATACAACGAAAATCAATTTCAGGTATCAGTTCCTAAAAAATAATTTACACAAATTTTATACCGATTCAATTACTGACCACGAACAATTAAAAAAAATATTGCGAGAATGTAATTACCCCTTCTACACCTACCCCATGAAACAAAATCTGGGGAAAAAAATTACAATTACGGGGCTCCATCCATCTATAACTGAGACAGAAGTCCGCGTAGAAGTGCAACTGAAAGGAGCTAAAGTAAAGCAAGTGGTACAAGTAACACGAAAACAGTCGGACGGTAGTCAACATAAACTATCAATATACATAATTTTAGTCAACAAAGACCAGGATATGGCGGAGCTGAAGCGCATAACCAGTATTGGTGGACACATCTTCTCCTGGGAGACCTACAGACCACAGAACAGAGCGTTGCAATGCCACAAATGCTTAAACTTCGGCCATACATCGTACACCTGTGACCTAAAATACAGGTGTATAAAGTGCCTTAATGTGCACGCACCAGGTGCGTGCCAGAAACTGCCAACTGAGGCACCGATGTGTGTGAACTGTGGCAACAAACACCCGGCAAACTACTCAAAGTGCAGTGCACTTCTCAACTACAAGGAGTAAAAGGAAATGATGCTCTCAGGAGAAGACAAATATACAGGCCAGCACCAACACCAGTGCCGCTGACGAGGAGCTTTTCGTCAGCTTTAAATAACACCAATGTTGGACCAAATGCAAAATCAGCGTTTCTTCAACTCCCTGTCCCAAGGTCATCATTTCGAAATCTGATCCAGTCCTCACCTTTACCGGTTGAGCCTACACCATCAACATCACCGATCCGGCCCACACCATCATCATCACAGAACCGGGCTGCACTATCGCAACCACCAACCGGGCCTGCCTGCAGCCAGTCCGATCCAGATTTCAATACACCAGAGGGACTTTTTGCTGTTATGGGCGAGATCAGGATGCTGTTTGCTGATCCCCAGGTAAAACAAATTTTCAGTGAGCTTTATAAACTGACAAAATCACTAAACACCAACATGACATATAACGAAAAATACACAACAATACTTAACTTTTTAACAGCATCTCCATAAACCAAACGCGCGACTTACACATAATGCACTTTAACTCTAACGGACTTAAAAACAACGTAGACGAACTGAGACAGATAATAACAAATTATGACTTGGACATAGTATATATCAACAATTACAAAGTTTACAGAAACAACAGGCAGACGGACGCACGCGGATGGGGCGGCACTGCGATTTTGATTAAGTCTAACATCAGACACGAGCAAGTGCCAAACCTGACAGCGGGCGGTTCTAAAATAACAGCTATTAATGTATACAAGAGAGGTCAAAAAGTAACCATAATGTCGATTTACATCCCGGCAAGTAGACTAGAACATACGGACTTACAAAGACTACTGAACTCGAACAGATTTGTACTTATGGTAGGAGACTTTAACGCACAACACACATCTTGGAACTGTAACTTCAACAACGCGAACGGAAACAGACTTTACGAATACCTGACCGAACAGAACTCCACAGACGCACAACTACACTATCTTGACACGCCGACCAGACACGCCACCGTACAGATACACCATCACAAAACCATCGATTTGGCATTGACAAAAAATCTACACATAACATCGGAACCCATAACAAGAACACTTTTTAACTCCGACCAGAATCCAGTATTCATGACCATTTCAGACAGACTAGATGTCGACCAGACTCCCAAACGCAAATTTTTAGAATACTCCAGAGCCAACTGGCCATTTTTCAGAGACATAATCACAGACAACACATGAAACACAATGCCAATCGATACCAATTGAGGAGGCTGTAACACATCTTACACTGACAATCACAGACGCTGCACAACAGACTATACCGACACTAGACTCAAGAACAACAATAGCCAACGACTTGCCGGAACACATTTTATTGAAAATACAACTTAAAAATCATACAAAGAAACTGTGGCAACGTACCGGTGACAGACTACTCAAGGAACATGTTAACAGACTGACAAAAATTATTTCCAATAAAATACGTGACCACCGAAACAACACTTGGACCAAAAGACTTGAGAACATAAATACTGACCCACACAAAATTTTGCAAACAGCAAAAAGACTGACGCGGAAACCAACATCCATACCCCCACTTAAATTAACTGACAACAATTACGCAACAACACCAGCAGACAAGGCGGAAATATTGGCAAAAAACTTTGAGAACATACATAAACAGAATGCCAATATGTCAAACGCAGACCTGAAACAAGATGTACACGAGACAATTCAAGACTTCACTGACCTCCACAGAGATAAAGATTTACGAATAGACCCTGCCACAGTTTCCGAAATAAAGACAATAGTTAAAAAATTACCAAACAGGGAAGCACCAGGACCGGTCGGACTACAAAACATAATACTTAAACAACTGCCGACGAACGCCTACATTTTACTTATCCGCATAATAAATAGATTAATGACAAAAGGCTGCTTTCCCGCTTCTTGGAAAACCTCCACCATATTCCCAATAGTGAAGCCAAGGAAACAGCCAGACATACCACTGAAGTACAGACCGATCAGCCTCTTCAACACAATGAGTAAGGTAGCCGAAAAGGTACTACTCAAAAGACTTAACAAACACATAAGATACAACAAAATCATACCTGACACACAATACGGCTTCAAAGAACGACACTCCACACTACACCCACTGACACAACTCATAGAAAATACAGACAAAACCATATCGGATTGGTGTTACTCGACTTTGAGAAGGCGTTTGACACCATCTGGATGTACGGACTTATTTATAAACTCATCCAACTCAACTTTCCACCGTACATAACAAGAACTTTACACTCATACCTCTCAGACCGCAACTTCACTGTACAAGTAGACAACGGACTTTCGACGGTTAAACAAGTGATGGCGGGAGTACCGCAGGGCTCGATCCTGGGACCGTCACTGTTTAACGTCTACATTCACGACATACCCACTGACGCCGACACAACGTTACTGACGTTTGCTGACGACACTGCCATATACAAATCATCACGATCACCTACGCTACTAACTACAAAGATACCGACACACATAGACAAGCTAACAGAATATACTGACAAATGGCAGATCAGAATCAATCCGCAAAAGACGGAGGCATTTTTATTTACAAAGAGCCAAAATGCCACGACTAGACTAACTGACTTGGACAAAATTAAAGTATTGGACTGTGAAGTTGAGTGGTCCAAGGATGTCAAATATCTTGGTGTGACCCTGAACCATAGACTCAGCTTCACAAAACATATTAATACGAAAATTGGACAGGCTTACGGGATGTTAAATCTACTGAGACCTTTCTTGAACCACAACAGCCCGCTAAGCGTGAAGAACAAGCGGGCACTTTACTTGGAACTTATACGACCGTTACTGACATACGCGACGACTAAGACTAACTTACAGAAACTACAGATATTACAAAATAAGACACTACGACTAGTACTTAACAAAATAAGAAACCCACTGACTAGACATTACTACACTTCAAAATACATACACAAACAGACTGACGTACCGACAATACTCGACTATATAAAAAAGCTCACAGAATTTTTTATCTAAAATGTGGGGATCATCCTAATACTAACATCGCGGGCCGGGGCCAATACACAAGGGACGTAATTTGGTATGGCAATCACGCCATGCCAAACTATATACTGAACGGCCCATAGCGGCAAATGATACTCAGATTTTCCTTCAGTGCGAATAAATCTATTATTTTGTTTTTCTTTTTTGTATAATTATGTATTATTATAATGCTATGTGATTTTTTTTAAGGATATTTTTTTTTTCTCTTTTTTGTCACACAATCATAAAATTATTTTTATATTCAGAATTAATTATTGTTTGCAAAATCATATCCAATGATGGATACTATACCTACGGGTAAAAAACCATGTTATAAAATGCAATGTACATACTTACATTTATTGAAATATATATGTTTTTTTGACTTTTTTGTGGCCACATGTAGTGTTAAAAGTATCGAGGCAAAGGATCGATACCGAGTACTGAAAAAAGAATCGAGGAAAAGTATCAATACCAAAAAAGTATCGTGGCAAAAGTATCAATACTACTCAGTACCGTTTTTTTTTACGGTAGATACCATAGTCTTATAGATCATACTAAAATATTACGGTTCTACGACAAGTCGTTTAATTTTAAAAAATCGTCAAAGTTTGCAAAAATTAGTGCCGTTTTTTTGGCGTTTGTCAAAATTACAACTTTCATCGACGTTTGCTCAAAAACGCCTAAACCGATTTCAAAAATTTAAAAACCAATCGATGTATTTTGATGTGGATTATTTTTTGTCAGTTTTGTGCAGCGATCGGCCGAGCCATTTCTTTGTAAATTGGAAATAGGTATTAAACTCTTCGTCCACATTTAAGCTCATACTACCGAATCGATTTTCAAAAATGAAAAACTGTTTGAAAGATATCATTTGGGAATGATACTGATTAATTTTAGTTGAAAATCTATCGAGCCGTTTTCTTGTAATTAACTGTTGAAAAAAAAATTTAAGCCGATTTTTATGGAACTTTTTTTGGCGATATATATCATGGTCTTATAGAACTTACTGAATTATTACGGCCTTAGGACAAGTAGTTTAATTTTAAAAATTCATCAGTTTGAGAAAATGAGTAGTTTTTTTGACGTTTGTTAAAAATAAAATTAGACGATTTAGTTTGTATAACGATAGAGTGTTCGTTCGTTTTCAATTTTGTGTAATGAATCCTCTCGGAATACTTTTAATCACTCATAAATTAATTTATTTTTATTGATTAAATCGAATATTTATATATATACAGGGTGGCTGATATGTATTGCAACAAAGTAAAGCGCTATAACTTTGTCATTTTCATTTTAAATTTCATTGTTCAAAAGCAAAAATATCAGAAATAACATCAAATTTTAGAATTTGTTCATATTTGTTCCAATTGGCCATTTTTGGCACAAATTATGGCTTTCAAACGGCAGAAAAAACCATAACACGCTGCACGAAAGTGGCTCTGGGGTATTTTGGCCCATTCCCGGCGAGGCGCCTTCTTGGGATGATCGACACTTTGGTATTTTTTAGTGCGAACCTTACTCTTCAAAATGTCCAAGACAAAAAAGTCCAGCAAATTTAGATCCAGAGATCTTGGTGGCTATTGTGCGATGGAAATGAAGCAAAAAACCTCTTTTATAAACCATTTTTGGTAGGCGCGTGCTGAGTTTGATGGTGCTGAGTCCTGTTGGAATGACCATGGTCTGCGATCAAAATTTTTGTCTACCCAGGACTTCAATACTGCCTTTAAGACATTTTCCCGATAATTTCGGCAATTATTTTGATCCCACGGTCGATGAATAAGAGTGGAATGTCACCATCGGCCGTTACGGTGGTTCACATCATTACCGTCGGCGGCGCTCGAGTTCTGGTGGTCAATCGAAGGTGTAAATTTTTAGCTGACCTTTTTGGCAAGTAAACCCTATCATTTTGTTTGTTCACAAACTGCTCGATTTGGAAGGACTTCCCATCTGAGAAAACCAAATTTGGTAACTAGCCACTTTCGTGCAAGCGAAGCAACCCCTTCGCTTCTTTCCGTATAACTTTTTTTTGTGCATCAATGAGCTCTTGCACTTTTTGGATCTTCAATGGTTTTAGCTCAAGCTCATTTTTCAATATGTGTTGCATCCGTTTTTGCGAAATGTTCAGCTCACGGGCCATTTTTTTACCACTGCGACACGAATTTCGATTGATTTTTGTCTATACTTTTTGGATCATTTCTGGGGTTGTTAGTGTTTTTTTTCGTCCACTTTTTGGACGCGGTGCAACACTGAGTGTATCACCGTTACGAGATATGGTACGAGAAACAAAATATTTGTTCGCATTTAAATACTGGAGGGCTTGAAATATAGCCACCTAAGGTTTTTCAGCCAATTATGAAGCAATCGCACAATCACGCTTGACTTTCATCACGAATAACTTTTTTTCTGAATGCAATAGATCAAAATGCTTTTGTACGCTTGTAAACAATTAAATAAACAATCACTGGAATAAATCTGTCATCTGTCTGATGAGCGGTTTAGAAATGATAGCGGTCTGAAATTGGTTGCAATACATATCAGCCACCCTGTATATATCGGGAAGTTCATGTAACTTGCCTTTTTTTAGGTTTGAGTAGTGGAAGTTACTTCTTCAAGAAGAAGTTACACTGATTTAAATTAATATATATACTGGTATAAAAATCTAAATTAATATATACAAAACATTTCTGGGAACCATTGCAGACTTATAAGATATAAAATGCTATTGAACCGATATGATTTAAAAAATCAAAACGCTTTCATCTATCTTTTATATTTGGCTCTATTTGTCATTATTCATTTATACAGCGAAAACCGACTTTTTTCACAAAAAAAACGGTTTTCAAATCTCATAATTTTGCCAAAAAAACGGTTTTTAAAACCGGTTTTTGAAAACCGACAAACCCTAATGTCAATGTAAGCGATGTCAATCAAACAGTTGAAAATGACGCAACATGGGCGTAAATACAATTTGGGGTTGGTACAAAATCTGAAATTTTTTATTTAAATACTAGATATTATAATGTTTTTACTGTATTAGTTTCATTTGATTCTGCTCGTTCAATTTTTTTTCTATACTTTGAACTTGTACAATTTGGGGATGATTGGAGACGTAAGGGCAGAGGTACAAAACCTGAAATATTATATTGCTTATAATGCCTTGATATAATTTGATAATTTTAGTTGAATTTAATTTTTCCCGTACTAAATGCCTTAACATTATTTTAGGGATGATTTGTGACAAAACGATCGTAGTAATTTTTATAAAAATCAGTGATTTTATAATATTATTATTAAAGTTTTTTTTACCTCAATACAGGCTTTTTTCTGCACTATATACCTATCTTCATAAAAAATTTCATATTAGGGCGGTCCGGCCGTCATGGGGTACTGATTTTAATAGCTATTTTTAATTTTTTTGGTGGTCTTGCTAGCTTAATATTAAAGCTAGCAGCGCCACGTGTTTTTTTAAACGGCACGTAGTACAATTTTTTTGTGGTACAAATTAGTACAAAATACGTACTAAATAATACAACAGGTCCGGATCGATTTTGCTAATTTGGTCTTGCTAGCTTATGAGAGGTTCAGCGAAAACAAAGAGCCGGCCGAAGTGGACCATTTTTTAACAACGGTTGTAATATTTAGAGATAGAAAGGATAAGCAACAAGAATGCACTAAAAGGATTACCGCTCCTTCTAACGGATATTGCGGCACTATGGTGGAAAAGAAGCAAAGAACAAGAGATTAGTTGGAAGCACGCGCTTGAATTGCTACAAAAAGCATTCTCACCGAAGAAGGCGCCGTACCAGATATATTTAGAAGTATTCAGAGGGCATCAAAACAAAACTACGGCGACCGATCTTTTTGTGTGTGAGAAAAAAGCTCTACTCTACTCTCTACCACCATCAATGAATACCGAGGAACAACAGCTCTATATGATATACGGCTTGCTGAACATAAATGTCAGCGTATTTCTCGGGATGCACACATTTCAAGAGCTGCGAAAAAAGCTCGAGAAGTAGAACAGAACATGCATGAAGCATCCAATATGGAACACAAGAGTAACTCTACATACTCAAATCAATGCACGTTCTGCAAAAGTAAAGGTCACATATGACCCATATGAACGGGGCTGCCGCTAACGCGCTTATGAGTATACGGGAGCTCGACTGAGGATATTAAGTCACCAGTTGTATAGAATAACAGACACATATTCAGACCTGCGCCATTAAGGGTGACTTTACCTCCTGGTGACTTCAGCCGACGTACACATAGCAGAAAAACGGCTGATTATGCAATTCCTAGTAATGCCGACAGCAACAAATGGCTAAACATTACTAGGTGTGGATCTCATTAAAGCCGCCGGATCAAATATTAACTTTTCCCAAGATGTTCGGGGTCACGCCGAAGACTGTCAACAAAGACGTGAGTTTGTCCCCGAAAAACAGCTAGAGAAGGAATCAAAGAACTGTCCGAGTAACGAGGAGCTATCAAAATCGTGGAACAATGAATTTGAACCAGAGTTTTCCAAATATTAGAGAGAAAGTGCTTTAATTCTATGTGTACCATCGAAGCTGTAACGTTAGAGAAAGAACAAAAAAAGAGACTCAGTCAATTACTTAAGGACCGTAGAAAATTGTTTGAAGAGACAGGCAAACAGTGAAATAATAAACCATAACATAAATACCGGATCACATCTCCCTGGGGCTACACCCCTATATAGGATGTCGCCGCACAAAACGGAGCTACTTCGAATGGAGATCAAGAAGATGCTAAAAGAAGACGCCATAGAAGAATGTGAATCGCCTTGGACAGCACCTGTGGTATTAGTGCCCAAGAAGGGTAGTATGCGAGTATGGGTATGTGTAAATTGATGAAAGCTAAATTCTATAACGGTGCCGGATGCATAACCGTTACCCAGAATAGATGACCTTCCGTACGCAGCGAAGAAGGCAAAATGTATGTCGACTTTGGATCTACAGTCTGAATACTTGCAGGTCCAAGTAATGTTCAAAAAGTACCCGGAATTTTCGTTTTTTCAAAAAAATATTTATTTATTCGTCTACATTAATGTGGTCCCCTTCAAAGTAGTCCCCCCCAGATATAATACACTTATGCCTGCGTTTTTTCCATTTTCGAAGCACCCTTGATATTCACTTTTTGATATGTCCTTGAGCACTCTCAGCGATTTTCTTCAATCAAGGAAACCGCCGTTCTTTCATGGGTCTCTTCAACTTTGGGAATAGGAAAAAGTCACACGGAGCCATATCTGGTGAATTTTTTGCATTTTGCAACACTTTATTTCATTTTTTACGCAAAATTTAATACAAATTCTTTGACTTTTAAATTCTTCCATTGTAAAAATCGCCGAGCTCAGAAAAACACACGTCGAACCTTAGCGACTACCACAGACAAAGTAAACAGTGAATATAGCTGAAAATTTCATCATACTTTAGGGGCATGTATAAGCTGAAAATTTCATCATACTTTAGGGGCATGTATACCAACACAATAAAAAAAAATTTTGACAATCAGAGACTCCAGACCCGCGAAATTTAATTATTAGTAATTCCGGGTACTTTTTGAACACACCTCGTATTCCAGTTCGTCGGCGTTCCGTCTCCGAAATGCACCAGCAACGTTCCAACGATTGCAAGATCGATTGAGAGCAGGGCTTAACGACATGCAGATGTTTACATATCTAGATGACCTAATTATACTATCGCCTACCTTTGAGAAGCACATGAGTGATCTGAAACAGGTGTTCTCGAAAATGGGCACTGAAAACTCCAAGCGGTAGACTATCTAGATGAAAATTACCGTTACAAGAGCACTATTCAGTAATAAAATACATGCAAGGAAAATTAAATGTTGTGGCTGATGCGCTATCTAGGATAGTCTCAGAGGAAACAGAGGTAAATCAAATAGAAGTTGACTTACCCACTAAAGATGGGAAACAGTAAAGGAAGAGTCAGTTGGGAGATGACTCCCTAAAAAGAATAATCAATTGCCTAGAAAGCGGCGACTAAGAAGAATAAGCGCTCCTGTGGACAAGCCGCGAATACGTCATTGCCAAAAGAGTTTTTTATCGATACACTCCGGAAATAGATTCGGAAAAGGCGCAGTGGGTTGTACCAAAAGAACAGAGGTACGTGATTCTGAAAAAGTATCATGACGATCCTACAGCAGGACACTATGGGATAGAACCTACCATCCAACGTATCTCTTCTCGTTACTACTGGGATGGCATGGGAAAAGAAATTATGAGAGTTCTAATCAAACACCAGCCGGACTATTGAGAATGAAGGAAAGGTTTGAAGTGATGCCCGTGGACCTTTTTGAGCTGTTTCCTGAGACGTCAAATAAACATCATTGGGTACTAATTATAGAAGATACGGCTACCCGGTGGGTCAAGTTATTTGCACTCAATACTGAAAGCGCCAAAGAAATAGCATCAACATTAATCAACAAAGTTTCATTCATTTATGCGATACGGAACACCGCGAAGACTTATTTCAGATAATGGAACGCAGTTTATTAATGCACTGATGTAGCAAGTAACACTATGTCTGGGAATTGAGCTGCACATTATAGGTGTCTACCATACTTCTGTCCTGAAGGAATATAAAATTAACGAAACATCTACTCCGATATATTCAGCAAGAAAACGTGGACGGCCAAAGAAGAATACAAAGAAAAAACTCCAGTGCTGCCCATATTAAGTACACAGCGTCGTGGCAAGTAACGGTACTTGTGCACTTGTCACCTGTTGTAGCGGCGCACTGAGGGACGCTAGAATGCTTGCGGGAGAGAAGGTGAGCACGTCATTAATAAGAGACAGAAGTTACAGCGGGAGTACACCAACACAAATTGCATCATTGAGAAGGGATCATGTCCAAGTATGAGTGCAGGTCAGAAAAGAACATGACTACCGAAGATCAAGACGAGATAAGAAAAGGCACAACTATCGCAAATGGGGAAATTGGAACAAGATAGGAGAATGTCTACCACCTACCCCCAGAGGAACGAGGGTTGGGCTACGATGGACCTCAAGGATATAAAATAGAAGCTCCGTTCCTAGATCTTTCTCTTTCGGGATCAGCTCTCAGCGTGCCAATAAGTTAGTACACTCAGTAGGAACACTTATTAAAAGTAACTTGAGATAGTTTGAGCCGACGTTCAAAGTGCTTATAGTACGTTTTGAGTTACGGAAATAAACGCCCTAGCATTGGTGACTGGCTCTAGCTCTAGATACTTAGCTCTGATCCTTCCTGTGACAGAAGACTCTACTACGATACTTTTGCCTTATATGATCTTTGCCATTTCTTCCATGATCTTTTAGGTCTTATTAATATTTAAATTTTCATTGAAATATTCGGAGATTTTTAATGTATTTATGTAAAAGTGTTTTTCATATATGCCTAAGTTTTTAATCTCACTCTAAGGTCTGAGTTAGAATTGACTTTTTGTCTGAAGGAACTTATATACGTAGAGCAACTTATAGTAATCGCAAAAAAATCGAAAATGAAAATTTTTACGACGAAAAAGTGTATCTATACATACACACACACATCCATTTTTTCTGAACGTGAAACCTTCAAAACGTGAAGAAATGTAAAAATTTTCAATTTTCGATTTTTGGACGATTACAATAACTTACCCTACGGAAAGTTAATAACTTGTTCAAAAATATCGATTTTTTTCAAAAATTTTAAACTTTTGGAATAATGCGGTGAACCTTATATATATAAAATAAGAGCAAATATTTGTGTAAAATTTTTTTCACAAAATAATAATACCTCACATTTTTTTTATTTTCCTCTTAAGAATTAATTATACATTAGGTAGTTTGATTAGCATACTTTTACTTTTACACAATTATAAAATCATAATTGTGTAAAAGTTATAATATAATACCAAATATTTTTAGGTGGTTGTATACCATTGAAAGAGCTCATTTACGGTCAAACATTATCGTATAAAGAATATAGAATACAAAATAGCATAATTTTGAGACATTATATACCTGGAAAGTCCTGCATGTGAGACGAGAAAAAAAAACTTCTTTCGACCCAAATCTTTGTATTAGTAAAAAATCTCAAGCAAATATCTGCACATCAGATTTAGTATCAGTTTAGGGAAGTCGGATATGACAAATCCTGTGAGACAACTCCACTCGAATTCACTTCGAGGGAGGAGTTGTATCGGAGTGATAACTCCGGAGTGAGTTATCCATCTCTACACCAAGTATTCTGAACTCAATAAAATCGGTTTAATATGTTATAATATTATTGTCAAAATTACTTATCATTATTTATATACAAGTTAAAAAAAGTTGAAAGATATGGAATTGTGAATTAAGTGAAAATAATTGCAAATTTATTAAATGTCCGAAAAAAATAATTTAACGCATATATTTAAAACGCGTTTTGAAGTGATCTATGTGAGTAGTGTTTGCATATCAGATCTATTCTAAACTATAGAAACTGAAATTCATTTGCTAAAATTCTGAATAATATTAATGTCACATAAATTAATAATCATAAATAAGCATAAGCATTATAATCACATAAAACATAATTTGATGTCAAATACATATTTTCGACAATGCGTTTGATATGCATCGAATAATCGTATTGATATGAATCGAATGATCTTCGAATTATAAGTTTCTAGCCTTGTAAAATAGTCGTCGATGTTAGATTTCTCTAGAATTCAAAAATGTCTTCTTATTACAGAAAAATAATTTAAGTTTATGATATCTTTCTAGCCGAATCATATCATATATCTGAAGTACTAAATGTAAATTATATGAGCAAAGCGCTAATTAGAACAGTAATTAAAATGATAATATATTATTAAGTGTATACCTTGTATGCAATTATATATCTTGTTCGTTTTTATATTTGAAATAAAATAATACTAGTGGATTAATTGCCAAAGAAAATTTTATACCTAGTATTTTAATTTTAAATAGTTTGAACAGGCTGTATGATAGTTCAAATTCCAAAGTTTTCGTTATAATATTAATATTTTATTTTTTCATTTTTGCTAATTCAATTTTTTTAATTGTGTCAAGTATAATGGTTTTCCAACTACCAATAAATTTTGCTGTCAATATATCAAGATATGGATTACTATATTTAGGATCTTGGTATATAGAAGGACTCTCAACATGCAGTAAAATATTATATATAATTTGGGCTATTGCAGCTTACATACTTATATTAGGTATATATTTTTTGTTAATTAACTTATTAATTTTATCAAAATATAAATGACGTCATATATTTTTAGGTTTTAAAGCATTGCATAAAAATGATGTAGTTATAGTAAAATATATACTTTCCGAAATATTTGAGTAATCGACTTAACCAATATATTAATTTGTGAGTAATTTATAAGTATATCGAGTTACTATAGAGCAATATAATGTGAAAAACTATTTCAGATTATTCAATATTTTACGAAAAAGTACTTTTTCCTGGCTTTTAAATTTGTGAAATCTGTTTAGCCGTTAAAAAAAAATTGATAACATTTTGACGATTTTTTCAAATATAACTACTTGTCGTAGGGCTATGACCATTATTTTTATAATAAAAAAAATTCATCAAAACCGTAAAATTTTTTTTTTCAACATTTAACTACAAAGAAACAAATCGGCCCAATCTTTAACTAGAACTTATCAGCACGATCACCAACTAATATCTTTCGAACAATTTAATAACAGATTAAGAAAGAAATCATTGCATACTCTTATTAACTTCCTGTAGGGCAAGTTATAGTAATCGCAAAAAAATCGAAAATGAAAATTTTTATATATCTTTGTATATATACATCAAAAAATGGATGTGTGTGTGTGCGGATACAAATTTTCGTCGACAGTTTCGGGAACACCGATCAACCGATTTCAATAATTCAAAAATCATTCGAATTTTATTGATGAGGAGACGTGCTGATTAGTTTTTGGCGAAGGCAGGTCTAACCGCTCCGTAGATACGGGGCCAAAAGTGCCAAAAATTGTAACTCATTTTTGGAAAGGCGAGTCGAGCGGTTATAGACTCTCAATAAAAATAAGTTATAGAAGTGTCATTTGGCGGTCAAAAATGTTTATTGGACATATGTACATCAAATTATCAGATATTTTATAGAGATTTAAATATTGTGTACACATTTTGTGTAAATTTTTTTGAGTTTCGTACCAAGATTTTTAATTTTGAAGTTTATTTATATGGTTCAAACAAATGTCCTCGACATTTTCGACAGTATGGAATAACTCATTTGTATGATTAAAAAATCATTCGGTTCGTACTCGATCGCGAGGCATTTTTGCAAAAGGCAATTTTGCCGTTTCGGAGGTATGGAATGCAAAGGGTGTAAAAACGGTTATGCAGTTTTTGAGAGAACGGATTATCCGATTAGATTAATTCAAAAAACATTTTGCTTGAGTAGATGGTGTGCAAAAAATGCTCTTACAGAAAATTTAGTAATGTTGAAAATTAAAAAAAAAATCAAAATTTTCAAAAAATATCAAATTTCGAAATTTTTCATCATTTTCAAAAAAAAACTTTACTTAAAAAAATTGAAAAAAAAAAGATTTTTTACAAAAATTTGAGAATATTTCGAAAATTAAAAAAATGGAATAATTTCAAAAATTTTCAAATTCTCAAAATATTTAAAAAAAAACGTTTTTTTAATATACTGAAAAATTTTAAACTTTGAAAAAGATTTCAAAAATATAAAAAAATTCTAAATTATCAAAAAAAATCTAATTTAAAATTTGAATCTTGTAAAAGTACACATAAGTTGTTTATAAAATACGCTCATCGCCCAATTTAAAAAGCTCTTATAAATTTACAGTATGTATTTATAATAAATAATCTATTTAAAAAATCTTCAAAATAGTTATTGATTATTTTCATTCCTCGAATGTTTGATTACGGTATGGAAAGTTTCACCAATTTGCCTTCAGGCACAATGCCATGCGCCCCACTAGTTATTTTTAAAATACGGTTAGTAACCCACAAAATTAATTACTTAAATATATATATATATATATATATATATATATATGCGTTATGATAATAAAATATCAAAAATATTTGAGCAAAACTGCTATGAACTAGCGGTGCCTTAAGGCAAATTGCTGGTACTTCGCGTATCAAAAATTAAAATTTTTAAAACACATTCAAATTGTTATAAAACCTTAAAAAATATATTTTTGAGAATTCTAAAAATTTTTGAAAAAAAAAGATTTTTTTGATAAAATTGATTTTTTTATACTTTGAAATATTTCGAAATTTCTGAACTTTTTAACTTCCCGCAGAGGAAGTTATAGTATATAGAAAATCGTAATTTTTATATATCGTTACGTTTCAAATATTGCTGAATATTTTGGCATATCTTAGAAAAAATGGATGATCAATCATTGACCGCAGGTTAATTAGCACTTCTGTCGCAAATCTCCTATGGCGTTCCAAGCAACCTCAGTTGTTAGCAAAACTTCTACAATAGTGTCTGGAGTAATTTCTAGGCTCAGTATCTCTTCTACATCGTCCCATAGAGCACTAAATCGCGGGCACACAAAGAACACGTCCTCATCATCTTCGATTTCGCCCAAACAAAATCGGCAATCCGACGAGCTATCGTGCTTGAATCGGTGTGGGTAGGCTCGAAAACTGCCGTACCCAGGTAGCATTTGCGTAGTAAAATAAAAAAATCTTCTCCATGCTTTGCGATGTTTGGAATGAGACGACGCGTCTCATCGAAATAGTCAGCTATTGAGCAAAAATATACAATTTATTATTAAGTTCCGGAAGGAGAAGTTTATGCTTTTATAAAAAATCCGATTCGCTAATTCTGTTGTCTCGACGTTTGAAGCCATTCTAAATCGAATGAGACGAAATTTGGAAAAAGTATGTCTTTTTTTGCAGATTTTTATGTTTTTTTTACGATAGATATCATGGTCCTAAGAACATACTAATGTATCACAGCCCTACGACTAGTAGTTTAATTTAAAAAATTCATCAAAGTTTGAAAAAATATTATGGTCAAAATTTATATCAAAAGCGGTTTTGTGATGTGATAAGTCAATCAATTCATTTAGAAATGGCGTTGGAATTAGCGAGAAACTGTTCATTTATAGTTTATAAAACTTCTCAGTTTTGTAAAAAATGTTACCATTCATTAAGTAGAAGTGAATGAGAAGTTTATGTTTTCATCAAAAAATCCGATTTGCTGATTTTATGTTTTACTCGACGTTTCAAGTCATTTTGAATCAAATGAGACCAAATTTGGAAAAAATTCAAAAACCGTTCGAAAGATATTGGTTGGAAAAATACTGATTAGTTTTTGGTAAAGTTCGGCTGGGCCCCTTTTTGTAATAAAGTGTTAAAAAATTTTTTTCGACGATTCTCATGATTTTTTTTTTGACAGTAAATACCATAGTCCTGTAGATCACACTAAAATATTACAGCCCTACGACAAGTCATTTAATTTAAAAAATAAGTCAAAGTTTGCAAAAATTGGTTTCGTTTATTTGGCGTTTGTCAAAATTAGAACTTTCATCGACATTTTTTTAAAAACGGCTAGATCGATTGGACAAATTTAAAAGCCAATCGATGTATTTTGATGTGGATTATCTTTTGTCAGTTTTATACGACGATCGGCTGAGCTGTTTCTTTGTAACTTGAAAAAAAGTGTTAAACATTTTATCCATATTTCATCTTATACTACCGAATGAATTTTAACAAATCAAAAACTTTGTCAAAATTAGAACTTTCATCGACATTTTTTTAAAAAACGGCTAGATCGATTGGACAAATTTAAAAGCCAATCGATGTATTTTGATGTGGATTATCTTTTGTCAGTTTTATACGACGATCGGCTGAGCTGTTTCTTTGTAACTTGAAAAAAAGTGTTAAACATTTTATCCATATTTCATCTTATACTACCGAATGAATTTTAACAAATCAAAAACTGTTCGGAAAATATTAGTTGGAAATGATACTGTTTAATTTTAGATGAAAATCAACCGAGCCGTTTTCATGAAATTAACTGTTGAAAAAAAAAATTAAGCCATTTTTTATGGAACTTTTTTTGGCTATACATATCATGGTCTTATGTAACTTACTGAAATATTACTTTCTTACGACAAGTAGTTTAATTTTAAAAATTCATCAAAATTTTAGAAAATGAGTAGTTTTTTATTATTTGCTTTTAGAAAATACTCCGAGTAAACGTGTTCGTTAGTTTTCAATTATGTATAATAAATTCACTCGGAATACTTTTAATCACTCAAAAATTAATTTATTAATTTATTTTTTATTGATTAAGTCGATTATATACACATATCGGGAAGTTCATGTAACTTTCCTCAAGACAAAATACCAATAACTAGTTTAAATCATTAAATTATATCCAAAATTATGTGCTATATTTTCTTATAGCAGATGCTTGATCTTTCATAAAATAATTTATTAAGTTTTTTCAAAAATGGTTTCGACGTTTTTCATACATTAAGCTGTCATACGAAAATTGTTTGAAATATATAAATTAACTAGCAAACCCGACGAACTCCTGTTCGCCACCAGATGTTTTCGTGAGAAAGATGAAGAAATCTAAATCCCAATTTTAATTGATTAGGTTAATTATTAATTATTACAAATATTAATTATTACAAATATCTTGTAACTAGTTTTTAATGCTATAGAAATTTTACAAAATATTATCTGAATTAATAATGCAAAATAAAAATTCCATGGGTACATTTTTACAAAGATTACACTGTTTATAACATTTGGTATTTTGTCTGAAATATTCATTTGAGTTGGAATAATCATTAATTTAATTTATCTTTTAAAAATTGATTTTTTAACTTAATTTACTTCTTGATTTACTATTTTTTATTATTTATACCTTTGCCAGGGTAAAGGTTTAATTAGTTTTTCTTACCCCATTTACATGTGAGGTATGATAGAGATTGTTTAAAAACATGTGTAGAATCTAAGTTAACATTAACACTACATTTTCTAAAACATACTCGTAAACTAAACAGCAGAGCTCACAACCAAAAAACGAACAACGAAAGGAAATACTTCTGTTATAGATTTGCAAACAAGGCAGTTTATCTCCTGCTAGCAACGCCGTAAGAATTGAGAAGGTTGTACATTTTACCCAGTAGTTTCAAATATTTCTGTTAAAAATACTAACTTTACACATTTTTGAGATATTGATAGTGGTCCTTTTTAACCGCGGACCTTCAAATCCAGCTCTACTTTAGGCTATAATACTGATAAATTAATGACAGGTAGACAGGTGAACATGTAGGCAAGTACACAAATAGGAAGATAGACAGGTACACAGGTGAACAGGTAGATAGGTAGACAGGTTGATAGGTGGACATGTAAGAAGATAGAAAAGAAGACAGGTAAACAGGTGAAAAAGTAGACAAGCAAGCATGTCAACTAGTAGGCAGATTGACAGGTACACAGGAAGGGACGTACATAGTTAGACAAACGGACAGATAAACGATTGGATAGGCAGGTACAAGGTAGACATGTCGCCTCTGGACAGGTAGATCATGTACAAATACAAATATCAAATATTCATTGAATAAATCAGTCATCCACGCATATCGGGAAGTTATTGCAACTTGTCTTAAGACAAAATGCCATTACCAAACACCTGGCTAACAATTGTTTGGTTATTTGATAAATATAACATTGATTTACTAAAATACTCAATAAATGTTGGTGACTTACTTCTTGAACATTTTCAAAAGAGCTAATGGACGATTGGGCATTTTTTTCTCTATTAGTTTTCTATATATTTATACTAGCAAACCCGACAAACTCCGTTTCGCCAGCAGATGGTGTCGTGAGAAAGATGAAGAAATTTTGTTTGTTTTATAGTTGAAAAGAAAAAAATTGATTTTATTACACAACAGTAATGAGTTTATTTCGATTACAAAAATGAAGTGTTTTTTAGTTGAACTTCTCTAAGTAAATAAAAGTGAATCCGCAAATTATCCGTTTCCTTGAAGTGCTCTTTGATAAACCACATTTCTTTTTTGTTCTGACGTTAACATAAATAAAGCAGATGGTTTTCCAACTCGTGAACAGGCAACGTATAACTACCCATGTGAAAAACAATGATTTTCTATATAATCTATTTGAAATTTATTCCGCAAACACTAAGCAATTGGCCTTGCGACTTGTTATTGCAAACGCAAGGCGAACTGGAAATTGCAATCGTTTGAAATAAAACGGAAGAACAGTCGGAATCATTGGTATATCACCAAATCGCCAGTAATTTTTGATTGAATGATGAAATTCAGTGCGTGTACATCATTATTCTTTACGGCAAGAATTGCTCGTTGACTTAACCAAGCATAATTCTGATAATTCTCACTAATGGAGTTATATCGTCAGGAAAGAAAACCCGACTTATTTTCATGTATATGTAGATATATATAGATAATCTATTTGAAATTATTTAAAACAATTATTGATTATTTTCATTACTCGAATTTTCAATTACGGTGCGTGAAGTTCCAGCAATTTGCATCAAAGCACGATGCCATGCACCACTATTTTTCTTAGCTATAAACTTAGCTATAAAATTGCAGAGCTCGAGACCTTTCCAACAAATGCAAAATTGTCGAAATCGGTTCGTGTGTTCTGGAGTTATATCGTCAGGAAAGAAAACCCGACTTATTTATATATATATGTAGATTAATACTAAATGACCCGACAGACGTTGTCCATGTCTACAATTTTTTAATATAATATACTAATATTTGAAATTTTATCGTTTACCTAAAAATAATAATTATTGTTTTTTAAATTACTCTTCACGCCAATGTGTAAATACGTTTATAATATGAGCGATAATGTTAAATGTAGAACTGCTTTAAATAAAATGATGAGTCTCAATTCCCACACTATATTGGAAATTGAAGTCTTTTAAACGTTATAACATAACCATACCCATAACATAACACTGATACTTCATCTTGGATTAAATTAATTTAATTTTTTATTATTTATGATATCCAAAATTGTATCTTAAATTTCTCCTAATTGATATCGTAAGGGCCAAATTGTATGTCTTCATCTTTACTTTTCCATTTGTTGTTATAAAGTGAAATTTTAACGAATTTTAAAAATATTGTGGAAAGATTAGTAAAAGATGCAAAAAAATTATATATTGAAAAAAAAACTAAATTGAATATTTAATATCCGAATCTTGTGTTGGCACTCCCTAAGTCGTGCGCTCGTATTTTTCGCAGGCATCGCATTAAAGGTAGGACCGGCCCCGATTAATACTTAATTTCAAATTTTAAGTGAATTAATTTGCCATATCCTGTTCATATGTGTATCATTCTATCTACTATATATACTGTATCTTATGTTATTTTAATTTCTGGCACATCTCATAATAATGTAGACATTTCATTTTTCTTATTCATAATCATAAATTTATTATACATATTCTAATATTGTCTGGGTTCATAAGTAAATTGAAATTTTTAGCAGATGATAGTTTTCATTTATTTTCAATGCAAACAATGACATGTCGTTTTTTGGCATTTTTTTCCATTTATTTTTACAATATTGCACATACATCCCAGTACTTTATAATCACATACATCCTAGAAAAACCTTAACAAACTTCAGAAAGATTTATCAAAATTCGAATAATCGTTTAGGAGGAGTATACAATGAGTGCTTGTAGTTTAATAGGAACTTTATATAATAGCAATAAAGCTCAAATTGATTATACGTTGTAGTTAGAAAACGTTTGTATGTGAAAAAGAAAAGGGCTTTTTTAGGGTTTTCCCGGCAATTATTCGATTTTTTTGCTAAAACTATCCTTGGACATCAACAAACATTTTAAAAAAAGAATTGGCCAAATTAGTCCAGGCGTTGTTGAGTTATGCGCTTACCAACACATTTTGCGATTCATTTTTATATATAAGACCTGACCCGTCAGACGTTGTCCTGTACCCATGCCTAAAAACTCCATTTTTTTAAAAACCTATACTGATATTTACCGTTTAGTTAAAAATAATCATCCATGTTTTTACATTACAATCTATACCGAAATGTATGTACAATTTCTACACTTAAATTTCAATTATACAGTAAAAACCAAATATCAAACTAATATATCAAACTGACAAATATCGAAATATGATCATTAACATTGTATATAATTATTTTTACACGACATTTTTTTAGAACGAATTTATTTTTAATATATCAATTAAATAAATAAATAAAATAGGTTCATTGTATGCCCTTGTGACTTGGAGTTTCATCTAACAATTTACATGTTTTTTTTAGATTAATATCGAACTTATTGCTCAAACCTAACCGTACTTTGCATTTGAACAATTCACACAAATTCCATACTCCAGACTAAACCGTAGAAGAAACGAAAGCATTCTATTTGGATATAAGATGCAGAATAAAATTACGAATTCTAACGATATATAATATTTTGTTTTCTTTAGAGAAATATAGAATAGTGTGAACTGTGAACTATTCAATAACAATATTGATAAAAATTGCTCTCTACAATCCAAACCGTAAAAGATACGAAAAAACTTTGTTCGGACGAAAGATGCAGATTAAAATTACGATAAAATGATATATGAAACGTTAAGTGATTCTACGTTTTAGTTAGAAAATGTTTGTATGAGAAAAAGAAAAGGGTTGTTTTTGAGGTTTTCCCGGCAATAATTCGATTTTTTCTCGCCGTAAGAACCATCCTTGGACTTCAACGAACATTTTAAAAAAATAATTGGCCAAATTGGTCCAGGCGTTGTTGAGTTATGCGCTTACCAACACATTTTGCGATCCATTTTTATATATAATACTAGCTGACCCGACAGACGTTGTTCTGTACCCATTCCTACAATTTTTCAATATTTTATACTAATATTTACTGCTTAGTTAAAAATAATAATTACTGTTTTTTGAATTACTATTTACACCAATATATGAGTGATGTTGAATGTAGAACTGTTTCAAATAAAATGATTGTTCTCAATTCCCACACTTTAATTATTCATTTAACAAATATTAAAAAATGTTCAATAAAATTGTATATTAAAAATTATACACTGCGACTTATAGAACAAATTTATTTCCAATAGCTCAATTTATTTTATTGCATTTAAGGGTTATATAGTATTTTTAGTCATACCTGTAGATGTGGATGTATAAATGAATGATTTTTTGTTTATTCACGACTAAAACATTGATTTTCCAAATTTATCACACTAAAAATGATCGTCTGCCTTTGTGATTTATGGTCATAGCATAAGATACACGTGTTGAAAATTGAAATCTTTTAAAAAGTACAACAAATTCAGAAAGAATTAATATATAGCATTTGCGACAAAGGTGCAATATCACCTTTTATTTTTCTACCCAAAATAATTGCTTCAATAATGCTGCCTATAATTTTTATAATTTCGTACCATATTTGAACTGGCTTTTAGTAATTTTAATATCTAAATTACATTTTTTTCTCCCATAAATCAATATTCATTATTGTTTATATTTGAAGTGAATTAATTTGTCAAATCCTGTTCACATGTGCTCTATTCAACTTACGATCAACAACATTATTGCTCTGTGAATTTTTCTACTGTGCTCCAATTTACTTGATATTTTGGAAATAGGCTAATCTTTATCTTAAGTTCAAAAGTGAAAACAATTTGCACTCCGTCACCATCCACCGCAATAAATGGATTATTACTCTTTTAATTATGATTTTATCAGAACTTGTAATACACTATTTTAAAGGTGATTAAAGAGCTACAACTTTCTATATCATAAATTTTACTGTAACTTCTCTTATTGTGAAACGGCGAAGGGTTAAAAGGCTCGAAAGACCTCTGGTTGGACAGCCGCGCATCCTTAATTAAAACCTCTATCAATATTTGTGTAATGGAAAAATAATAAACAACAATAATAAGTCAGAAAAATACCTCGAATTTTCATATATATATATATATATATATATACTTTTATACGTATTCTTTCAGAATTATTATAATGAGAATTTGGATGTTTTTTTTAATTTTTTTTTCATAAAATCATGTTTTTTGAAAATCGTTTGTACTAAAGTTGTGGTATTTTCTATATCCATATATCCATCAAGATCTCTTTAACCAAGTTAATTCTAAATGAAATACGATTATTTTTAAATTTGGTGGAAATGGCACTGAAAAACTATTTGATTTAAATGAAAAAACATTATATGCGTCTTTTATTTGCATGATAGTTTACTCATTTTACACGCAGAAGTACTCATTTTAAAGCTTATTTTGAGCACTATAAAAACCTATTTTCATATCTAGCCTAATAATGTTCCTAAAACACTATAAAATAGCGATTTATTAAGATTTTAATTGATATAATTTTGTACATTACATGATTTTCGTTAAAATGTATATTTTTGAAGATATTAGCAAAAAATGATGAAAAACGCAAAAAAGAAACAAATTTTCAGTATCCAGTAACTTGAAAAGTATTTACTTTTCTGAAAAACATTATTAAACATTTTTCTCTTATAATTAGTTCTTTTATCGATACCCAACGTTATTTTGAAAAAAAAAAAATTACTTTAATAAATTGTTTTCACTTCTGAAGAGTAAGATGAACCTAGTTCCAAAATTCCAAACGAAATGGAAAACAGTAAAAAAAGTTCAGACCGAAAGCGCTCCATTGTGTAAATATTCCGTATCCAATGACAAACATATGAATTTTTGACACAATGAAACTTGTAAATAATTTTTTTTGTATTGTGACTTAGTATAGTAAGGCAAAACGACTGCAAATTGAATATTTGCACGAATTCGTACGGCGAAATTGTTCGCAAAGTGCGTAAACAAAATTATTGCAAGCAAAAGCATACCACGCGCACGTTGAGAACACGATTCGCCGTGCGCGTCAGTCGCATGCGCAGACTGTCAGACTCATGTTATATTATTTGCATCTTATATTAATTTAATTTTTGGCACATCTCAGCTGCTTTTCGGCATTAATAATGTAGACATTACATTTTCCTTATTCATAATCATGAATTTATTATATTTTAATATTGCCTTAGCCTATAAGTGAATAGAAATGTTTGGCAAATGACAGTCTTCAATTGTTTTAATGTCAAATTAAGCTTCAAATATTTTCAAGGGCAAACAATGATAAGCGGTTTTTTGTAATTTTTTCTATTTATTTCTACAATCTAACTATATTTCTATGAATCAAAACGTTCTAGAAAATTTCCCGAACAAATTTCAGGAAGATTCATGAAAATCCGAATTATAGTTTAGGAAGATTAATGAAACTTACATTGTTACCGAAGAATTTTATATATAAGATAAAATAAAAAAGGCAAAAGTCATATTGTTTACATGGTAAACATTGATATAACAATTGTGTTTAAACAGTATATATTAAAAATTTAAAAGTTAAAAAATTTAGGTGTAAAATATATATTTACTTGTCAATACTTTAGGAACTTTGGTAATAATACAAGGCGTACACATGATAATTCACTACAGAAATATGGATGAAGTAATGGACATATTATTTTTCTTGATTACAAATGTTGTGCATTCATTCAAGATTTTCAATTGCTTACGCAAAAGCAAATATTATGATAGGATGATCAGTAGCGCACGCGTGAGCAAATTAGAAGTGAGCGATCCAAAATCATTAGAAATTATTCAAAGGTTAGTAGAGCAAACTTATTTTTTTACTCAAATATGATAATCCTGTATTGTATTCACCTTGCATTGCACATTTAATTATATTTGAAGGTACGAAAAGTCTGCTTTAGTTAATTTGACGACCTTTATGAGCTTGGCAGTGGTTACAATAAGTGGTTTATCAACCAGGCCTGTAATGGAACATAAAATAAAAGGCGATGACAGAATACTGCCATTTATTGGATGGTAAATAGCTTTATTCACGATATACTGTTTTAATTATTGTCATCAAAATCTTATTTTTAGGTATCCTTATAATGTAATTGCTTCTCCAGCTTATGAAATCAGCTACATTCATCAAATTTTTGGATTTTTTTTGTCAGCTTGTGGAGATATTATGCATGACGTGCTAATGGCAAACTTAATGGGTTTATTTTGCTGCCAGCTAGAATTATTAATGAATAAAATCCAGAATTTAACGGATCGTGTACAAGAAGTAATTAATACAAATATTATATTCTGATCATGTTGTATATACCAAAGCATATATATTTAAAAAGCTTTGATTCAGGAGGAGGAATTGTATGAAGAACTATGTAAATGCATTGATAAGCACGAAGAAATATATGTTGGAACTAAGTGTTTACAGAATTGCTTGAGCCCAGCAGTATTTTTGCATTTCTCTGTGACTAGTTTAATTCTATGTGCATCTTTATACCAGTTAGCTAAGGTACAAATAATAACTTGAATATTTTAAACACTTTTTTTCAAATAAGCCCCAATATTAATTTTTATTTCAGCTGTCGTCACATGGGGCTTCGCTAATGGCGGTCATAACATCATTGGGATATTTTTTCTCTATGTTATATCAATTATTTCTTTACTGTTGGAACGGCAACCAACTTCTAGCGCTGGTAATGTATAGTAATCTTGCTCATTAATTATCTTGTGAAAAAAAAATTAATGAAATGCTTTTTCAAATTTTCAAATCTAAGTCATTGCTAAATATTGAGGAGCTAATATTATTACATGCTGGATAATAAAAGCCTCAATAGAGTTTTAAATTTTAAATCGAACATTTGCAGTTGGATTTCAAATTTTGTTTTTTATAGTAGTTGTTTCATTAAATACTAAAATTTCACAAATTGCAACTTGCCATTTACTTTTACAGCATTATTAACTTTCCGCAGGGTAAGTTATTGTGCGTTATTGAAAAGCGGAATTGAGAATTTTTACATTTCTCGGCGTTTTGAAGGTTTCTGAACATTTTGGCATACTTCAGAAAAAATGGATGTGTGTGTGTGCGTGTGTGTGTATGTATATATGGATACAATGTTTTGTCCACGTTTTCGGGCGTACGGATCAACCGATTTGAATGGTTCAAAAAACATTCGATTCCTATTGATAAAGAGATGTGCTGATTAGTTTTTGGCAAAGGCTCGTCCAGCAGTTACGGAGATAAAGAGCAAAGAGTGCAGAACATAGAAATCGAGTTTTTGAGAGAACGGAGCATCCGATTTGAATGATCTAAAAAACATTCAATTAGTACTAATTGGGAGAAGTGGTTATTAGTTTTTCTCAAAGGCAGGCCCAGCCATTTTGTAGATACAGATCTAAATGTACAAAAAATGGCAGTTTTTGAGAGAACTAAGCGTCCGATTTAATTGATTCAAAGAACTTTCTGCTTGTCTTAACAAAATAATTGATTTTGGAAAAAAACATTTTTTGTTTCAACATGTTTTTATTTTATTTTTTTTTAATTTTTTAATTTTTTGTATATCGAAAATAATTCAGATTTTATTTTTATTTCTGACTATAGTTCTAATATACTTTACAAATAATTTCAACTTTGCAATTCAGTTTATATAATTCTTATAAATATTAGACTATTTGAAAACATTCAGTATTCCTCGAACATTTTGTTACGGTACGGAAAGTTCCGGCAATTTGCCTTAAGGCACGATGCCACCCCATCCCACTAGTTCAATATGTCATTGGTTATTATTAACTTACCGAGGAAAAGTTTATGTTTTCACCAAAAATTGATTTTATATTTTTCCGACGTTTCAAACTATTCTGAAACGAATAAGACGAAATTAAATCGAGTTTATCACTTCTTACCATGAACATATTAAAGTTCTATCAATATTTTTGGAATGAGTGATTATATTTTTATGAACCATCTGAATCAATCTTATATAAAATTATATAAAAATCAATGTATGTCCGTCTGTCTGTCTGTCTTTCATCTATGTATTCAAAATACATCTATATATTTGGTATATCTCCGCACAGGTGGTGGGTTGTTTGACCAAAGAATTTTTTTTTTCTTTTTAATTTTAGATATGTTTTATTCTTCTATAATACGTGATTAAAAACACATATATCATTTCCTAAAATGTTACTCTCTTATAAACCGAGTGGTAAGGATTGGCTACCACTGATTTTTTATTAACTTCCCGTGGGGTAGTTATAGTAATGGGCCGAAAATCGAAAATGAAAATTTTGCATATCTTTACGTTTTGAAGGTTTCTGAACATTTTGGCATACATCAGAAAAAATACATGTGTGTGTATTTTGTGGCCGCATTTTTTCGTTCATTTAAAATTGATAGGGAGATGTGCTGATTAGTTTTTGGCACAGACAGGTCCAGGTGTTACGGAGATTTGGAGCAAAGAATTCAGAAAATAGAAAGCGGAGTATCCGATTTGGATGATCCCAAAAACATTAAATTTGTAATGATTGGGAAAAGTTGTGTTTAGTTTAGCCTTCTGTCAAACAGATTAGTATTAAGTCAAATCAGCACAACAGCTTATAGGACTATTGCTGCTCAAAAATAAAATTTTAAAAATATTTAGACAATAACTGGAACATTTTCTGTACGTATTTTGATAGTTAGTTGTTCAATATGTGGGTTTAGTTAATATATTGTTGAATTTTTACTGCTAATATGCTTATAATCTTATATTACATATTGGGATGCTGAAAGGAATATTTTGCTCAAAGATGCATTTCATAAAGCTCAACAATCAATCATTAAATATACGAGCGAAATTTTCTATTTTGATAACTAGATGTAACAGAATTGTATTTTTGTTTATATTTTTATTTATATTAATAACACAGCACGCGTGAGCGGGATAAAGAATTGATTAAATTTTTGGGAAGTCAGGTCCAGCGGTCTTGGAGATCCAATAAAAAAAGTAACTAGTGGGGCGCATGGCATTGTGCCTTAAGGCAAATTTCTGGAACTTCCCGTACCAAAAATTATGATTTTTTAAAAAACGATTAACATTTTTGAAAAAAATTTACTTCGAAAAAATTAGATTTTTCAGTAACTAAATATAAATTTGACAAAAAATTATTTTTTTTTTGAAAAAAAATGTTTTCTTTATTTTGACATATTTTGGAAATTCTGAATTTTTTTTTAAAGCAATCGTACTGCTTTAACTGCATTGAGAGGAAATGTCAAAGCGCATAAGTGCCGCGTCGCCGTCCAACAGATAAGCATTGGTACGGAACCCATATGAATGTAAACAAAATTTATACTTATTGTTAAAATCTCTATAAAATATCTGATAATTTGATGTGCATATGCCAAATAATCATTCTTGACCGCCAAATTTTTTACTTTTTTCATTAGATCTCCGAAAGCGCTAGACCTGCCTTCATGAAAATTTGATCAATTCTTCATCTTGTCCATACAAGTGAAATGCTTTTTAACAGCAAGATCTGCCTTTGCCAAAAACTAATCAGCACGTCTCGTTATCAATACGAATCGAATGTTTTTTGAATTATTCAAATCGGTTGATCGGTGTTTCCGAAATTGTCGACGAAAATTTGTATCCGCACACACACACGCACACACACACATACATACACATACACATACATACACATACACATACATCCATTTTTTAAGGTATGCCAAAATATTCAGAAACCTTTGTAACATAAAGATATATAATCATTTTCGATTTCTTTGCGATTACTATAACTTGCCCTACGGGAAGTAGCCTTTTGTCATAATGCCATGTACCACAGTTTTATTGTTATTATACCCGATTTGACTAACGTAGACTTTATTAATAAGCAATTACATACTTTCATACAGAGTACTCAAGTGTCCGAAGCTGCTTACCAGTGCAAATGGTATATTACTTCAACAAAATTCCGAGCAAGTTTGCGAATGATGATGATGAGATCACAAAAGCCTATTCGAATCACTGCTGGGTCATTTATAGATCTTACATTACAAACATATGTAGCGGTATGAATCTTCAATTCATACATCTCAATCATACAGATATCTGATTAAAATTATATATTATTTTTTGCAGATTGTGAAAGCTTCGTATTCATTTTTTGCACTTATAAAAAACTTTGAGTAAAAATGAAGATGCTGCTGATATATGTTCTCTAATGTATTTACTACACAATATTGAACTTGCTAGTACTGAAAAACAAAAACGCTACCAGAGCGTTTTCCCCAGGAGTGTCGCTGCTTTAAGATATTTCTATCATTATCAATAAAAATGTTTTAAAAAAACTTAAAAATTTTGACCTCTGAAGTACTAAAAATTACAGTAAAATACTAGAATTTTTAATAGTTTAATCACTCATATCGATAAATCTTGAAGCAAAGGCAAACACAACATGTCGTCCATGGACGACGTTCGTAGCGAAAAGATCAGTAACTTGAGTTTCAGCACATAATTTAATGCAATGAACTTAGTTCTTAGTTTTGTAAATTTCCAAAAGTAAATTTTGTTTGGCTTTTAAAGTTAATTAATTAAAGTTAATTGTTGCATTAAGTATACCTCATATACATGGTTTTAATTGTTGTCTATTAATACTTATTGATATAAATTTACATAATATTAAACTAATTGTATCAAATAGTTGCTACTGATGCTAATGTCTAATGTAATCTTAAAATATGTTCACTCACTTCATATAATTAATCATAGACGGTCTTCAAAATATAATAACTAAATTACTGTGGCAGGTTGACTATTGTTCATTAAAATGGAATTTCAAGTTTATATACAGTAAAGTATATCATATGTAGATACATAGCTCATTCATAGGTATCTATGCATAGCTCTTTTAAAATGATTAGTATCTGACATCATCATAAAAATGTACAATAGGTAGTAAAATGATAAAAGTAATGCGCTCAAGAAAAACAAAAAACAGAGTAATTTTTAAAAATATCATCTCTAATCCTGCAAAATTTGCAGTACATTTTAAAATTTCATAAATACTGTATTTCAAAGTATACTAAAAATGATAAAAGAATTTCACACTCTTCTTCAAAACTCATACGTTTCTTCAAAGAATGTCATAATCACCAACATTTATAATTAATAAAATAAAAATATATAATAAAATACAAATATTATCTTTATGTAGAATAATAATATTTGTTGAAACATATATTCTCAGGTTAAAATTTTCTACTTTTTTGAATTTTTTAGTATTTCCGCTGTCGTGGTGTGGAAAGCTGCTTAATTTAATGTTTATAAAAATGAAAATTATTGATTGAACATTTTTATTAGATTGATTTTTGATCTATTACTGATAAAATGTATGTTCTATTCAGGGCCACTCCTGGGATCATCAGCGTCTGCATGTCATTTTTTTCTTATATTTTTTGAATGATATTAAATGAAAAAACTATATTATTAAATTCATATCCGATTTTTGTGTTAGGAGTGCATCCGCATTTTTCGTTTCCCGCATTTAAGGTAGAACCAGCCGTGATGCCCCAGAGAGGCTATTTTCACTTGTTATATTTTCAAATCCATCATTCTAAAGTGAAAATCTGATATAATTACTATTTGATATCAAGCTAACCAAAGTGCTTTCTCTATTTACTAATATATAAAATTTGTATTATAAAAATACACAAAGACAAACAGGTAACAGTTTTAATCACATTTTAATAATCCATTAACAAGTGTCATGACACGTATTCTTCCGTAGTAGATCAGGACAATCATATTGTTATGAATCGTGGTTTTATTATTTTCAATAAATTACTACACCCAATATGACATATGCATACTTCACTCACAATCAGCAAATTATGACGCGTTACTTGTGGTACAAGTGCAGGTTTCCGCGGTACATTGAACACTTTTTTTACCTGTGATGAAGTAAATACAGAAAGTAGTGAAAGTAAATTAATGTGTCACATTAATGTGACAAATATATAAAATAAAATTGCAATGATAAATTGTGTTTTAAACTTATATTACATTTGCAGAAGCTGGATTATGATGTAGATTAACATTGTATAAAGAGATCATTTGAAGTGCAAAGTAGCAATCACGTACAAAGATTGTTTTTTAATGTACTTCTTTAGTAATAGATTACAATATTAGTAAGCTTCAATAATTTTAACAAATTCGTATTACTGATAAGGACTTGTAAGATTAAAATTCATGTAAGATATTATATTCCCAAAATTTTCAAACTTATTTCATCATCATATCTGTATTTTTCTCTAAAGTTTGGTTACTCAACTTATATTATAACTGGTGATGCATAGCATCGTGTCTTAAGGCAAATTGCTGGAACTTCCTGTACCAAAAACTAAAATTAAAAAAAAATTTCATCTTTTTTCCAAATTTGAAAAAATTATATTTTGGAGAATTTTGAAATTTTTGAAAAAGATTGATTTCTTTTTAACATTTACTTTTTTTAAGCAATTGCACTGCATAGATATTTTAGAGTCAAACTATCAAAGTGCGTAAGCGCCGCATTGTAGTTTAACGTGTAAACATTGGTACGGAATATACACAAAATTTATATTTATTGTTATAATCTCTATAAAATATATGATAATATGATATTCATATGTCTAATTTCTCATTTCATTTCATTTTTGACCGTCAAATGGCATTATTTTTTACTTTTTTATTGGATCTCTGGAAATGCTGGATTTGTTTTTCCAAAAATGTCACCAGTTGTTTATTTTGTGAATACAAGTAAAATTTTTTTTGAATCATTCAAATCGGACGCCCCGTTTCCTCAAAATCTGAAATATAATTTTTTGCCCCGTATCTTCTAAACGGCTAGAACAAAAACTAATCAGCACGTCTTCCTATTAATAGGAATCGAAAGTTTTTTGAATCATTCAAATCGGATGTTTCTGTTTTTGAAATCCAGTCTACAAAAGTTGTATCCGCACACACATACACATAGACTCGGGGCGAATGCGAAAGAGAAAGAGCGTATGGGACTTCGCTCATTCAAAAGATAAGTATAATTTTAGTGCAAGAACGATAACATTCTAGACCTTCTCCACACAAAGTAATGCCTAACGGCGGTTTCCGTATATATCAGAGGCAAGGGCAAAGCGCAGGTTTTAGTCGATATTATACCCAAGCGGTATTAAGTACGACATACCCAGACAAACTATGCGTAAATGCCTTTCCTTCGCTATACAAAAGAAAACGTACACTCGGGGATGAGGATAAACTAATACTGGGCGCGTCTCCAAATGTTGATAGGAGAAAGCCCTCTCCGTTCCTGTTTCGCAATGCCTGCGTTAGGAACATAGGGTAGGAGTAAAATAAAATAGCTGCAGTGTACACAAATTTTCTACGTTTGGGTGAGGTTGATACTTATATCTTACCATACATAACGTTGTTTACGTCGATGATTATGGATATGTATACATCAAAACCGTTTACTGCACAGAAGAAGGATGGATGCCTACGTACTTGCGGACAAAGGTTTGCAAGCGGGCCGAAGTCGTCGTCATCATGAGACCGTTTGGAGCAAAGTGGACCCCATGGCTTTGCTGTCAAGAAGTGCTACTAGGAGTATAAAGAAGAGCACGGCGAGTTAGAGAAAGGAAGCATTGAAACGGCTTGAAACACTCCTAAAAGTTCTCCACAAGAAGATTAAGTCAACATCAACATTCACATGGAGATAAAGACAAAGACGAGTCGTAGGTATTGCAAATGCCATGACACGTTTCCTGGATCTCATTGCGGCCACGGCGCAGAAATTGCTCGATGAAGTCGGAAAAAATTAGATTGGCTGGGTGAACTGTTATATAAGAACATGTAATCTAGTGCTGCTCTTTTGGCTTTTTGGGCATCACGGGTTCCAGCACATAGGTAAAGTGAACCGTTAAAACCTCTGCAATAGGTATCAACAAGAAGAACTATGTGCTGAACATCAATGCGCATAGGATGCTGCTCATCATACTGGAACCTACAGACACCCGGTATATAAAGACCTCGACATTTGGGGATGGTTGGGGAACCTACGGCACTCCTCGTTGAAGGAAAACAGCCGAACCGTCATCGTGATCGAAGAAGCTAGGAACACTGGAGCCGAAACCAAGGATGAATCTGTCGATGAAGAGATAAAAAAAACTTGAGCAATGGCAATAAGAAGGACATTAATTTTGCAAACACAACATACTGTCAGATGATGAAGAAAAAGAATTTGAAACGAAGTCTCTCCCTAGGATAGTGCCTATGGCAGAACGCCTAATAAAACAAAATAACTGATTGGTATAAGGTCTGATCAAAAAAAGAAATTTGATTAGCAGAGAAGGCAAAGTCTCCGAGATTGTTCGTCGACTAAAATAAAATATCGGATTCCAGAGCATGGGTAAAGTGAACCGTTAAAACCTTTGCATTTAGTGTCAACAATAAGGGCATAAAATCGCTTGCTGTCTAAACGCAGTAAAATGTGCCCTATGTGCTGAACATCAAAGCGCAGAGGATGCTGCTCACCATGCTGGAACCTACAGACGCCCGGTATATAAAGAGGCACTTTATAAGTTTATAAGGTGCAAAGCATGAAGATACTGCAACTAAATTTAAACGCACTGTTGGCTTAGTAGCCGCAACAATCCGCATCTACAGCTTTACGCACCATCTAGCCTCCATTACGTATCTCACTGACTTTCTGGATCGACTGACCGAGCATGCGTAGCAACATCATTCGGTGGTGATAGCCTGGGACTTTACCTTCTGAGCAGTAGCTTGGTGCAAAAAAACGAGGACAAACACTACTGGATACTTTTAGTACACTAGACGTTTTTCTGCTCAATTGTGGTGATACACCAACCTACACTGAATGCGAGGCAAGCTCGATCAAAAACCTCTCTTTTGTCAGCAGTAGCCTCGTCATAGGTAACTGTAATTGGATAGAGATGGATATCTACACTGTCAGAGACCAATGCAATATTTTGTAAATTAATTGTTTGAGCAGAACTTCGGAAGACCTATCAAACAAGCTTACTGTGCTGGGTGGAAGGTAAAAATCCCTTGATCGATAGGCATTGCTTAGCATAGAGACCATAATACTGAAGGTCGGCAAACAAGAAATCATATCACAACCTTACATTCGAAGCTTGGATGTGAAACTTGATACACGACTAAATTTTAAGCAGAAAGTACAACAAGTAAGTGACAAAGCATCAGTAGCGATTGTACGATTTATGCCTAACATCAGTGTACCAAAGCAGACTAGAAAACCTATCGTCAGTCCTCACTTATGAAAGAGAGCTCAAAGAAGCCATAAAGAAAAGTTGGTCATGTATACCGTCTGAATACCTTAGGAGTAGTATGCGGCTTCCGTAAAATATCTAAGGAAGCGGCGTGTCATTGTCAAAATTTTGCCTCTTAGAGTCCTAGCTGAGGAAATACGAAACCTCTACCAACGCAAGAGGTTAACGAGACTAAGCGCTGAGAATCTCAGAACCAAAGAACATCAAAACAGCATAAGACGATGGCAAATACTGTGGGATGCCACAGAAAAGGGAGGGTGGACGCACCGTTTTATACCTAAGATTGTTATTTAGTTGAACTGGAGGCATTGATAGGTCAACTATTATCTATCGCATATACTGTCTGGACACGGCTGCTTTCGAGGTTATCTTCACTGCTTTAATGCTGCTTCACTGCATAATGATTTTCCTGATTGCCCAGTTTGCAGAAGAGTCAATGAAGATGCAGAACCTCTTTTCTTTGAGCGTCCGTGCTTTAGTCTACAGTGAAATGAACTAGACATAATCCTAAAGCAAAGGATTCAACCAGAGACAATAATGGGACTAATCCTTTCACCAGAGGAACGCCAATATTACGTATGCTACAGAAGTTCTCATAGCATTGCGTTGCATTGAGAGATATCTAAGATATCAGAAAAGGAGCAGTTACTATACACTCCACCCATTTTTTTAAATGAATCGCACTGCATAGCTGTTTTAGAGTCGAAATATCGAAGCGCGTGTAAACATTGGTACAAAACTCATATACATGTACACTAAATTTAAGCTTAGTATTATAATCTCTATAAAATTTCTGATCATATCGTGCATATATTGGACATATATTTAATGATCATTTTTGACAGCCAAATTTTAACTTCCCGTATGGTAAGTTAATGTAATAATAGTCCATTGAAAATTTTTGCGTGTCTTCACGTTTTGAAGGTTTCTGAATACTTCAGCATATCTTAGAAAAATTCGATGTGTGTGTGTGTGTATTTTGTGTGTCCGCAATTTTATGTCCACGTTTTCAGGCTCACGGATTAACCGATTTGAATGGTTAAAAAAACAGAGATGTGCTTATTAGTTTCGGAGATACGTAGCACAGTGCAAAAAATAGAAATTAAGTTTTTGAGATAACGAATCATCCAATTTGAATGATTCAAAAAAAAATCTGCTTGTGTTGACGAAACAATTGCTTTTGAAAATTTTTTTTTCAGGATTTAAGTTTTTTTCCGGATTTTTTTTTTTGTATATCGAGATTAATCGAATTTTAATTTTAATTCTGGCTAAAGTTCTAAAGCTCACTTATATTTTCTGAATAAACAATTTTATTCATTAATAATTAAAAAATAGTCTTTCGTTGGCTTACTTATGCAGTACGTATGTTGAGTCCTGGGGTCACTGCGGGCTATCACAGTTTCTAGCTCAGATCCGGACCTCCGTCGGCACAAATTTCGTCAAATTCGACTTTTTTTTCCAAAAGCAATTATTTTGTGAAAACAAGCAGAAAGTTCTTTGAGTCATTCAAATCGGGCGCTTAGTTCTCTCAAAAACTGCCATTTTTTGCACATTTAGTTTTGTATCTCCGAAATCGCTGGACCAGCCTTTGCCAAAAACTAATCACCACTTCTCCCCGTCATTACAAATTAAATTTTTTTGAATCATTCAAATCCGATGCTCTGATCTCTCAAAAACTCGATTTCTATTTTCTGCATTCTTTGCTCCGTATCTCTGAAACGGCTGGACCTGCATTTGCCACACTAATCAGCACATCTCCCTATCAATAGAAATCGATTGTTTTTTGAACCATTCAAATCGGTTGATCCGTGCGCCAGAAAACGTGGACGAAAAATTGTATCCATATATACATGCATACACACACATCCATTTTTTCTGGAGTATGCCAAAATATTCAGAAACCTTCAAAACGTCGAGAAATGCAAAAATTTTCAATTTTGATTTTTGGACGATTACAATAACTCACCCTACGGGAAGTTAAAAAAATAAAAATAACTCAGGTAAAATTAGATATAAAAATTGACATACTTATTTCTCATATATTCTTTTTCTTTTCTGCACTACAAAAACTATAAATCTAAACAACATTATAAACGAATCAATTTCCGAGTTACATCGAAAATTGGATCTTTGACAAGCAGACGCAAAAGAAAATCTTCTGTATTGATGGATACTCCGGAAATAGCGCTGCACAAGTAATATAAGAAAATTATGAAGAAGAAACAAAAAAAAGATGAATTATGAAAATGATTATGAGGGAAAAAAGTTGATGAGAGTTTTCATTACTTCATCTAGGCGAAGAGCAAAGACAGTGCTAAATTAACAAAAATAAAACCGGAGTCAATAGAATCAAAGAATTATATTGCCTGGTTTGTGGTAAAACGTGCATACAAATGAAGTAGAATCGATATTGTGTCAGAGTGTAGTTTCAATATAGTTGGTCCAATTCTTCCTATTATTCTTAGTCAAGTAAACGGGTAGACATGAAAACATATTTTCTACATGTTTACCTGTCTAAAAGTAGAAAAAAAGAAAAATAGCCAAAAAATCAGTTTGGAATGTATAACTTGTAGACAGATTATTAAGTTCGAAGTTACAACTTGTATACATATTAAAAGGTACCAAGCTGGAGAGTAAGACGGGTGAACAAATGTAGAAAAGAGGACGCGTAGACAGATGTACTGGTGGACTGATAAACTGATAGACAAAAAAGCTTGCAAATCAAGTGGACAAGTAGACGGGTAAACAGATGATTACGTAGACAAGTAAATAGCTGGATATGTAAACAGTAAATAAGTGGAAGGGCAGGCAGGTAAACAGGTAGACAGATGAGCAGTTAGGGGGGTATAAAGATAGACAATAATAAGTATGGAGAGGTAGACAGGTGGGTAGACAGACGTGTCAACACGTAGACAGCAGATCATATAAATAAAAAATATTATTAATTAATATTTTTTACTCATGTCGGAAAGTTCATGCAATTTGCCACTAGGCTACCTACAACTAGTTTCTGTTCAATTGGGTAGAAGAATAGTTACTGCATCTATGGATCTTTATTTTGTAGATATTTATTCAGTGAATCTCAAGATATCGAAACTGCTTCGAATCAAAATCTTTGTTCTCTCAAAAACCCATTTTTTTACACTTTTAGCACCTTATCTCGGAAACGAATGTGACTATCTTTTTATAACGGCTTTGCGTTTCTAAACATTATAATTATTAGAACGAATATGAAAACAAAATTCTTACTTTTTATTGAAATTATTATAAAATATCTGCAAATTATTTTTGCATATTTTCACGTTTTGAAGGTTTCTGAACATTTGAGCATAACTCAAGAAAAAATGATGTGTGTGTGCTGATTAGTTTTAGGCAAAGGCAGGTCCAGCCATTACGGAGATACAGAGCAAAGAGCGCAGAAAATACAAATCAAGTTTTTGTTCGGTGTATCCACGGTGTATCCGATTGCACGGTGTATCCGATTTGAATGATCTAAATAACATTCAATTTGTACTGATGGGGAGAAGAGGTGATTAGTTTTTGGCAAAGGCAGGTCCAGCCATTTTGAAGGTACAGAGCTAAATTAGCAAAAAATGATAGTGTTTGAGAGAACTAAGCGTCAGATTTGAATGATTCAAAGAACTTTCTGTTAATAAATGTTTTAATAAAATAATTGCCTTTGGAAAAAAAATGTTTCAATTTTTTTTTCAATTTTTTTTTGTATATCGAAATTAATTCAGATTTTAATTTTAATTCTGACTAAAGTTCTAATATACTTTAAACAAATAATTTCAACTTTGCAATTCAGTTTATATAAATATTCGATAATGTTATAATATTTATAATAATCTATTTGAAAATATTTAACATTCCTCAAACATTTTGTGGTGCGGGAATTTCAAACAATTTGCCTTAAGGCACGATGCCATACACCACTAGTTTTATTATGATAAAAAATACATATTTAATTATTGAATTATGAATATTTATTTTGTTGTTGTACTTAATAATAAAAATGTATCGCATTGATTCAATAATGTAGCTCTAATACTATAAAACCTTTTTAAAATTAAAAATTAAATTATGAATTGTTTTGCCCCTCTGAACAGGTGATAAAATTTTGAAACTTAACATTTAAGTAGTACCTATTCAAATGTAAACTTTCGTCTTACATTTCATGCTCTAAAAAAACAATTACTTGTATCTTATTGGTAATAAAAATTCAATTAAATTATAAATAGTTTACCTTAGCCTATTAAAGAAAGAAACTAGCAATTTATATCAATTTGAAAATATGAAATCAATACTTCATCAAAAAATCATGAGTCATGTATTATATAAAAGAGATAAATGAAAAGATTACAAGTCAAAGGTAATTTGAATTATAAACTAGTTCATGTTAAAAATGACTATATATATATATATATATATATATATATATATATATATACATATATATGTGTGTGTTTTTTTTAGATCATTCATATCGGATGCTCAAAATGTCGATTTCTATTTTCGGCACTCTTTGCTCTGTATCTCCGTAACGGTTGGACCTGCCCTTGCCAGAAACTCATCAGCACATTTTCCTAACAATAAGATTTTTGATATTAATAATGTTTTTTGAACCATTCAATTCGGTGGATCCGTGCGCCCGAAAACGTGAACGAAGAAATGCGGACATACAAAACACACGCACTCATTTTTTTCTGAGGTATGTCAAAATATTCAGAAACCTTTAAAACGTGAAGATATGCAAAAGTTTTCAATTTCGATTTTCGGCCAATTACTATAACTAGCCTATGGGAAGTTAAAAAATTAACCGAAAATTTTATTGAACATAGTTTGATAGTTGCTTGTTTGATACTTGTTATGTGTTGTAATGTAGCAGTGATTCCCAACCTTTTGGGCCCCGCTCTACCTTGAGGTTTCTGATTTTTTTGTTCCTGACAAAATGTGAATGATAACTTTCAAGATAAAATCGCTATTAAATTGTTATTAAACATAAATAGTAAAATTTCGGATTAAACCGAAAAACGAAAATTTCAAATTAATTTTATTACTGTTGTTTCGAAATTTATTTAATGTAATACTTAAGCTTGGTGAATGCTGCACAAAGAATTTGCATTTACTCTTACAAAGCTTTAAATTCCAGTCTATACGCTATGTCATTTTAAATCTATTTCTTTTTTATCAATAAATTATAGCAAATGGTTACATATGGTTACATTTGTGCATTTGGTTTCAGTTTCTTTATATAACTATTTCTTAACGAATTTACTTAGCTAGTTGACATTTTCGTAACTCAGAACGAAATTATATCAAATTTTCATACATCTTTTCTTGTTAATTAAATCATATGATTTTATGGTGGATATGGAGAAATATTTCAACCAAGCTCCAATAATTTTTAAATACAGCCAAATTGTTTCTATTAGACGAATCGGATTCTTGCTATTATCCACAACTTTAACTAGACAATAAGAACAGCATTGAGTGAAAAATCACCAGAATGACATTTTCCAAACCTATTTTGATATTTATTAAGGCTTCGACACCATAAATAGCCCTCACCGTTGGGATCATCGTTTTTCCCTTTGCAGAAACAAAAACGCAAAATGTGACAAAAATGTTTGTTTTAATTTTCCATCTTTTAACGAACGCTAAACAAAAACTAAGCAACTGAAAAAAAAGTAATTTCTTAAAAAACTTTTTCGTATTTTTTGTTTGTGTTTTTTCGCTTTTAAAGTTTTGTATAAAATTCTGTTTGGGTTAAACATTGCAATTAACTTTTAATCAATCAATTAGTTAAATAAAAAATAGCACTTTTCTTGTGCATGAATCTTGTCACTGACCATAAGGCACTTGTGCCAAGCAGTCAGAAACTTCGTTTATCTAATTTTTTGGTAATTTTCATAAATTTGAAAATGAGAGTTTAAAATAATTATTGAAGTCCTATTTGGATTCTTAAAATTTTTGCATTCCGCAACATTATCTTCCATAATGTTAAGTTTTATATAAGTAGTTTATCGCATATATCATTTTGAGTTTATGACAGCTAGTTGTAATTTTATTATAAAGTAGTGAGAAAAATTCAAATTCAAGCTAAGCTTTTTAAAAAGTCAGTCCAACCCGGGACAAAAAAACATAACTCCGACACCAGAGAAGCAACGTTAAAAACTAGGAATTTCCCGACCAAAACGGGGCACCTTAGTTAGATCTAAGAAGCATTTTTTGTTGATACCATAACATTACATTCAAATAACCAAAATTTTCAAATTGCTCCACGGTGGGGCGTGCGCCTCACGTTGCGAATCACTGGTTCATATAGTATAATTGCTTAAATTGAAATTGGACCTTTCTGCTCCGCCTTATCCTCTAGTCTAGATCATGATAGATCTATACAAAAGACTAATCAGCACGTATCCCAACTCATATCTTTCGAAAGCTTTTTAAATTTTCAAAATCAGTATTCAGATTTTTGACGAAAAGTATTTCATTTTTTAACTAATTCTTGTGTCGTAATACTATTCAAGGCGAGTATTAATCAAATTGTATGTCAGCATCAGTAGCTTCCAAATCAGTGCAGGAGTTTTAGAGAGAACGTTGACGAATGAAATATTGGCTTACATATATACACAGGGCCGGTCCTACCTTGCGTGCGATGCATGCAAAAAATGCACGCCTTAGGGGGCGCCTAAGGCGTGCGTATTTAGGCGCCTAAATATATTATTTCAATTTTTTATTATTTATATAAAATCTAGAATACTTAATGAAAAATATAATAAACAATCTAATTTAACAAGGAATACGGAGACACAAAAAGCATATTTATTTTGCAATGTGATATCAATAGACACAATTAACCGATTAATAACTCTGCAAATTAGTACATAACAGCTAAGTTACCGTGGAATCCAAAAAGAATTTATCTAGTGTTCAATCCTGTAAGCGCAAACCCGCGAAAGATTAAATTAATTATTGGGCATTATTGACGAAAAATTGCGAGCTGATTTAGTTGAAACGGAAAATTTTAATAAATATAAACAAATTATAATTGATAAAATGAAAAATGGGGAGTCAATGCTTAGATAACGGCACGTTTATTCCGAGAAATTGAATTGTAACTTTTATTTTGTTGCAAATGTTTCTCATCTGATGAACTTTGAATATTGAAGACATGCGCCGTTAGGGTGATGGAAATGGAACAAATATAAAAAATGAAAGCAAAATTTACTATGGAACGAAAATCCTAAGGCTTTTTATACCTAATGGTGTCCATACTCTAAATTTAATAATTATTAGCTATGCAGAAACAATACATATCAAATATAATTAGTTTTTTAACTTCCCGTAGGGTAAGTTATAGTAATCGAAAAAATCGAAAATGAAAATTTGTATATATCTTTACGTTTCAGAGGTTTCTGAATATTTTGGCATACTTTAGAAAAAATGGATGTATGTGTGTGTGTGTGCATGTGTGTGTGTGTGTGCGTGAATGTATGTGTGTGCGGATACAAATTTTCGTCGACGATTTCGGGAACACGGATGAAGCGATTTGAATAATTCAAAAAACATTCGATTTGTATTGATAAGGAGACGTGCTGATTAGTTTTTGGCGGAGGCAAGTCTAGCCGTTACGAAGATATTGGGCAAAAAGTGCCAAAAACGGTACCTCAGTTTTTAAGAGAACTTAGCGTCCGATTTTAATAATTCAAAACATATTTTACTTGTATTGACAAGATGAAGAATTGGTCAAATTTTCATAAAGGTAGGTTTAGCTGTTTCGGAGATCTAACGAAAAAAGTAAAAAAAAAATGCCATTCGGCGGTCAAAAATGATCATTAGACATATGCACATCAAATTATCAGATATTTTATAGAGATTTTAACAATAAGTATAAATTTTGTTTACATTCCTATGGGTTCCGTACCAATGTTTATCCGTTAGACAGCGACGCGGCGCTTATGCGCTTTATATTTTGTCTCTATGCAGTTAAAGCAGTACGATTGCTTTGAAAAAAAGTTCAGATTTTCCAAAATATGTCAAAATAAAGGAAACATAAAAAATTCAAAAAAAGTAATTTTTTGTCCAATTTATAGTTTCTTCAAAATCTTATTTGTTCGAAGTAAATTTTTTTAAAAATATTAATCGTTAATAAATTTTTGGTACGGAAAGTTCCAGCAATTTGCCTTAAGGCACGATGCCTTAATTGTCTTAAGACAGAATTCCAATTACAGCTATTTTTAATATAGTTTAAGAAATGTATAATTTCTTTGCAGTTTTACTGATTTTTGGACAATACTTCTAAAATACGTTAAGAAATGATCACAATCACAATTGAAACAATCTTATACTCTGAATATGACAGGAAAGCAAGTATAAATACAATTCGGGTCTTACGATATTAATAAGGAGAAGTTTACGATGCAATTTTGGATATTGTAAATAATGAAACATTAAATTAAATTAAAATTTAAGAAATCCAACATGAAATACGAGTGTTATAATTAAAAATTAAAATGAAAAGGTAGTTTTCTTGGCGTGATTTGCTCAATAGAATAAATCAAATAATAAATAAGTAAAATGATTCAAAACCCAAATATTAATATTATACATACGTTGAAAATAATTGAAAATTTAAAAATATTTGATTATGATCAACCCGCGAATTGTCTCGATTTTCTAAATCAATATTTTTTTACGCTTTTAGATTATATCTAATTTTTTGTGTACTACATCAAGAATAATTAAAAATTAAGTTTTTAAAAAATGTAAATATTTATATAATTTATCGATAAACTGTTAAAGCTGTTAAAATTAAGAGGGGGGGGGGCGCTAGAAAAAAAAGTTGTATGTGGGCGCTATGCCTAATTTTTCAATTGTGGTCTCAAACGATTTACAATGTCTTGATACGTCGAGATAATATGAAATTGCCGAATCAGAATTTCAGGCGAAATAAACATCTCCTTTGAAAAGTTAATTAATAAGTGTACTTATTATTGCGACAAGTGGCTTTTTTCCATGGACTGTTAATACCAATGACATAAGAGAAAATTGTGTTCCGACTTTTTTGGTTTCTTTTTCACTGCAATTATATCCTCGCGAAAGGTACGAGACATATTATATATTGTTTATGTGAACACACTGAAATCGTACGCGGTAAATGTCATCACATTCTTTGTTCGAAAGTTATAATTGCTCGTTCGCATACGGAACGAATTAACTTAATCCCACAACATTTAACAACGCAATTAAATAAATCATTTATAACCATTATGTTTATTATAATAATAATCTTTATTTCATATTTAAGATTTTTTTTATAAAAATAAATATAAAAATATAATTTATTATAAATTCATTATAGACAGTAATTATCTTCCATAATAAACATATACTTGAAGTGAAAGTAAAATTCGTTAATTCAAAAACGAAGTATCATTTCATTATAGTTTCATTCTACTATTGTAATAATACAATACGATGTTAATGCATTTATTATAATCGTGTCTTTGTTCCGAATGTTTTAGTGCAATATTTTTTTTTCATGCTAGTTGATGCATTACTGTAATTTTATTGTTCAAATATTTTCAAAATGCAGCAAGTTCGAATAGTGATAGTTTTATAACAGCCACTTCTACATATTGGATGACAAAAAAAGTAGTCATCCCAAAACGAAAGTGACTTACGATCTTTCACTTAATTGCAGGTTCACTTGCATGCTACACTTTCTTCTGTTGCTTTACTGATAACACTTCATCTGAAAAGTTTAATATGCCACGATCGTTTTCGAATCGCTTTCTTTCACGTATATTACAATTAATCATGCACACAAAATTTCAAAATCTTTTGAAACAATTCCATAAAATAATTTACTTCCACTTCATGTAACTAAATAAGTATAGACTCAGTTTACAATTCGCTCATATGTACAAGATGGGTTGTGATAGATACACCGTTTTATACTTAATAGAAACTTGATCTAAAGAGGCGCTCCATATTGAGAGCCAGGGGCTTGGGCGGAACTGCCGGAGGGCGCGGGGGCGCCATAATCACCGCTTGGGGCAGGTGCTATGCTCTCGGGATAGCCTCCTGCAGCTTCTTGTTTCTGAGTTTTGTATTTGATGAAGTATACTTCGGGTTTGGCAGGTTGTGTTGGTGCTGGCGTTGGAATGATTACTTCTGGTTGTTCCTCTGGTTTCTTCACAAGTACATAAATCAATGTTTTCTCTTGGTCTTGTGGTTGGAGTGGGATAACTGGAGCAGTTGGGGTTGGCGGAGTTGGGGCTTTGATGAATACAATCTTGTAATGCTTTTGAGGAGGAGCGACATGGATTGGTTTTCTGTGATAAAAACGACAAAAGCTATAATATATGTCCTTGATTCACGTGTCATTTTTAATTTATAATAAGTGCATTTAAAGATAATTTAAAATATGTTTACTACCAATGACAAAATATAGAGAATTTATAGATCTTCCGATCTAATATTAGAAATCGTATTATATTTATGGTTCATGATCATAGTTTGAATATGTTTGTTACTGTAACAAAGTTTTTAAAATCATAAAAAATAACATAGTAGTTACGGAAGTCTCATTGCTGACTCAAGTTTTTTAAAATACCACGAAGTAGTGTCTTGAAAATATTGTCAAAACGCACTGGAATTTCATTCAAATCTGCATAGGTAAAATTTTTAAATTCTGTAAATTCGTGTATTTTTGCTCGCTTTTGACTAGAGTAATACTATGATACTCGTGTATATTATTGAAAATCTCTCTTTGTAAGTACTAGCTTCCATTATGTAAACTATTGTATTAGGAGTTGTAATTTATCATTACACTGTATGACGATATCGATACAGACCGAAACTTATAGATCAATAAATTTAATTTAATTACATATTGAATTTAGCTAGAAATCATTAAGAAGGACATTGATTTCTCTGTACGTTTCTAATCATAGAAAAATATCAAAGCTCATAAAAAGCAACATAACTATTAAAGAGTGAAATTAATAATAAATTAAAATTATTCTCTTCCTTAAATTACTTGAATAACCGTTTCTGGGATTAAAATTTCTATTATACTTTTCTTGCTGGGATTATAGTTGGATTTAAGTTAGCGTATTGCCAAAATTTACAGTATGACGATTTACAGTATTTTTTCGCAATTTGTGGTAAAATATAGAGAAATATAATATAGGTTCAACACTATATTGTCGTAGATAATAAAATATGTTCGAACCGATCAAATCCAGAATTAAATGCTTGCCATTCGTTCAGCCTGCTACAAAAACTCATAATTATGATAGGAATATTATTCATATGATTTTGATAGGAAAATATTATATAAACTTACTGTGGTGCACTGTATTCAGGCTCATGTGGTGGAACATGTACGTAAACGTGTTTGTGAACTACTGGAGCTTGTTGTGGTGGGCCATAAGCCTGGCTTGATCCTGTGAAATGAGGTTGTGGCGGCAATTGCGGTGGGGCTCCGTAGCTACCTCCCGGCGCAGATGGACCCCCAAAGCCACCTCCTGAAGCCGAAGGGCTTGGCGCCCCATAACCATTTGATGGAGGTTCTGGTCGAGCGTAGGCTACTGCTGCTAAAACTGACAGCACCTGGACAAAGGTAATTTATTCTCAAACGACTATTCTGTATCAGTGAATCAATATGGCTGTTTACTATAATGCTCAACTTATTCCATGCAAATTCATGAATAATCTATTATTTAATAAGCGAATTAAAAATTAACTTTCAAAATCAACTTGTTTTTGTACTATATTGAAAAAATCGAATTAATTTAAAACTAGTGGTGCATGGCATCGTGTCTTAAGTTAAATTGCTGCAACTTTCCGTACCGTAATGAAATATTCTAGGAATTTCAAATGTTTCCAAATAGATTATTATAAATACTGTAACTTTCATTATTTGTAATTTATAGAAAAATAGAAGAGTTTATCAATTGTACTACAACGTTTATACATATATAGTTAGTTGGACTATATATTTACTTTATAAATAATTAAAAACATGATTTGACTTTGATCAATATTCAATCCGATGAGAAAATATGAACATTAAACTTTTTAAGATCAGAACAATATTTTTAATGACAAATATAACAAAAAATGATCATGTTTGCTGAGATCACTTCTGGCTATATGTCAGGGGACGCCAAACATATTTAAATAAAATTTTAAAAAAACTTAATCAAGCGAAGTTAGATTTAAAGACCTTATCATATATTTCTAAGAATTATATACTTACGTAAAACTAAATTGCAAAGTTAAAATTATTTATTTCACGTATATGAGTAAGCTTTAAAATTTTAGACAGAATTAAAATTAAAATCCGAATCATTTACGATATTCTAAACAAAAATATTTTTTTAAAAACTAAATTTTTTTGTGTATAAAAAAATTCGTTTGCTTCTCCCAAAAACTAATCATTTCTTCACACTGTCAACACAAACAAAATTTTTTTTTCAACTATTCTAATCAGATGATCTATAATCCTAATAACTGCTATTTTTGCGGTTTTTGCTCTGTACCTCCAAAACAGTTGGAAGTGCCTTTGCAAAAAATTAATCCGTATATCTCCATGTTAATATGAATCGAATGTTGAATTAATCAAGTCGCTTGATTCGTGTGCCCGAAATTGTGGATGAAAATATGTATCTACACATACATACACAAGCATATACATACACTCATTTTTTTTAAGAAATTACAAAATGTTTCAAAACCTCTGAAACGCAAAGATAAGCAAAAATTTTCATTTTAGATTTTTGGACGCTGCCCTACGTAAAGTTAAAAAGCACATTGATTAGAATATTTATTAATAAATAATACATCTTTGTTTGTTTGACCAAAAATCAGAATGATTTCGGTGCGATTTTTTTAATCTTATTTTTGGAAGGTATTTCAACAATTGACCTTTCTTAGATTTAGTTGTAAAGAATACTGGTATTACTACTGCTTGATATATGAACCCCGGCATCTCAATCGATAAAACATATATTTATTTGTTTTTTTTTTATGATCACATAACAACCTAAGCAATTATTAACATATCTATTCATATTGTTATGCATGACTTTATTCTTTCATTAAGCAAATAGATAATAGTAAAAGTGCTCATAGAGAAATATGGACAATTGATTAACATATTCATTAATTTGAACACGTTTTATGATTAATGGCATACGAGTATTCTTACGTTCTTCTCACGTAGTTACTAATATTTTGAATTGTAAAAAAGTATCGATAATTGGAAATATAGAAACATGAATAAAAATTAGGATGCTGGAGAGCATATGAAGCATATTTCTTAAATTATTTTCCAATATAAATAGGTATTTTATGCGTACTATAACATTAAATATAACTGACTAGAACTAAAAGAAAATCTAAATTATTTGTGTATATAAGCATTTATCTAAATGCAATATTAAATTAATTTTTAGAAAAGAAATCTTGTTACAGCTTCATAAGTATTAATTAAATTTGTTTAATTTATATTTGGTAATAAATTTAAAATCAAAATTTATATGAGACAGATATTTATTGTAATATATAATTTGATCGATAACCATTCTACGAAATCTTCTACGGTTGACTTTTGTTAAAAACTATTGTTAATAATTTGAAAACTAATAAAACTATTTAATTAGCTTTTAGATGCAAGACTTTTAGACAAGATTCTACTGTTGTTTTTTATTTCCATTAATTTGCTTACTCAAAATTACTGAATCAATTTTAAGTATGTAAGTACAAAATTTAATTGTATGTCTAATTAAACTTGGCAGAAAGAAGTTTAGAAATTCAATGACCTCTTCAAAGACCTTTTCAGATTGCTTTCTAGTACTAAGTTTGGAACAAAAAACACCTAAATTTACATTCAAAATGTTTTCAATCATTAATTTATAATGATTTATAAATAATTATTTGACAAAAAAATCTAAAGTTTCCCGTCGTTGTAAACTCATAAATTCACTTATACAGTTGTATGCGTCAATTAAAACATCGATTTTAAATACTTTCTCATTTCAATTACCTGCAGAATACTTGACGGGTTTATTCAAACAATTGGATTTATATACTAGTGATGCATGGCAAATGCTTCCCGTAGCAAAAATTAAAATTTTGACAAAAGCTTCTATTAACTTTTTTGAAAAAAACCTAAAATGTTTTTGCAGTTTGATTTTTTTGAAAATTTTGAGGTTTTTTAGCAATCGCGCTGCGGAGGCTGTTTTAGAGACAAACAATATAGAATCGCGTAAGCACCGTGTTGCAATGTAAGGGATGAACATTGATCGCACTTTTAGCTTTTTTATTCAGACGTTTCTTTATAATAGCAGAAAGTGAAAAATTTTCGTCCACGTTTTAGCCCGCAATTCTGAATCGATTATGAAATTCAAAAACGTTTGTAAGATATGGACGTTGGGAATCACGCTGATTAGTTTTTGGTAAAGATCGGCTGAGCCGTTTTCTTGTAATAAAGTGTTAAAAAAAATTTTTCGACGATTTTATTATTATTTTTTTGACGGTACATACCATAGTCTTCTAGATCGGTACATACCATAGTCTTCTAGATCATACTAAAATATTACGGCCCTACGACAATTGCTTTAACTTTAAAAACTCGTCAAAAGTTTGCAAAAATTGGTATCATTTTTTTGGCATTTGTCAAAATTAGGCCATTCTTTGTAATTTGAAAAAAAGTGTTAAACTTTTCGCCCACATTTAAGCTCATACTACCGAATCGATTTTAACAAAATCAAAAGCTGTTCGAAAAATATTATTTGGGAATGATACTGGTTAGTTTTAGGAGAAAATCTACCGAGCCGTTTTTTTTTGTAATTAACTGTTGAAATAAAATTTAAACTGATTTCTATTGAACTTTTTTTGGCGATGTATATCATGGTCTTATAGAACTTACTAAAATTTTACGGCCTCACGACAAGTCGTTTAATTTTAAAAATTCATCAAAGGAAACTGGTTCAAATATAAAAATCGTTGATTTTTGAAAATTTGCTTTTAGAAAATACTCCGAGTTAACGTGTTTTCAATTATATGTAATAAATTCACTCGGAATACTTTAGTTACTCATAAATTAATTTATTTTTTATTGATTATGTCGATTATTTACACATATCGGGAAGTTCATGTAACTTGCCTCAAGGCGAAATACCAATACCAACTAGTTTTTGAATAATTTAAATCGGATCTTTATGTTATCTCAAAAATCAAATTGCAATTTTTGGAACATTTTGCCCCGTATCTTTGAAACGGCTAGACGTGTCTTTGCCAAAAACTAATCAGCAGCAGCACTGCTCCTCATGAATACGAATCGAATGATTTTTTTTAAATACTCAAATCAGTTGATCCGTGCTAACAAAATCGTTGACGAAAACTCGTATCCGAAAACACACATCCACTGATTCTAAAATATGCCAAAATGTTCAGAGACCTTTGAAACGTAAACACATAAAAGAAATTTTCATTTTCAAATTTTAATTTCTATTGGTATAACTTACCCTAAGAGAAATTAACAGGTAAGCTACTATAAGAAAAAGGCTTGTGCGTTAGCAAATGTTTATGAGGAATTGTTTTTATCATATGCAGATGGTAAGCTTTCCATAGTGCGTTATGGACGTATAATGTAATAGAGGCCCATTATCGATTTGAAATTGATTGAATAATTATGCGTGACTTTCGACACCGATCACAATAAGCAAGGTGTTTAGACATAATGTATAATATAAGCAACCGATCAGTAACAACACAACACGGACGACGGACGACCATCGTCGACGAGTAGCTCAGGCGGCTATGAGCTAATGCAGTGAAAGTGGTTCATCAACAAAAGTAAGTGCCGTCTCTAAACCATTTCATTTTCTTTGCTCAATCTGTTTGTATTACATACACCAATGATGTTTCGATATAATCAGATTAACAGCAATCACAATCTAAATTCTTGCGCATCTAATGGATGTTAAAAGTTTTTTATCATTATTCGATTGCATAACTTATAATGACCCATCTAATACGTGTGGTCTGTAACTGGTTTAATTTTCATTACTTCACAGCGTGGTTATTTGGAAATGATGAACCCAATTATAAACGTTGATTTAACAAAATCAGACGAATTGAGCAATACCAAGTGATTCGGATTTTTAGCGATTTGTTGAAATATTGTCATATTCAAATGCGATATGATGCAAACATGTTAAGAATGCAGAATGGCTTAATATTGCATTTGATTTTTTATGGAAAATACAATAAATTATCAGATGGATGAATTTGACATTTTTGGAGATATTACTATAGTTTTTGGGCAGTAACAACTTGAAATCTTGCCAAATGGTTTTAAGCAATTAATAGCAACATGAGGCTATAACGTATTTACCCAGGTATAAAAAATACTTCAATAGCAATTACTACAAGCACGCTGTCTAGTGTTCGAATCACGCAGTAGTGATATCAATTTTCACTTGAAAATATAGAGCAAAAATAGCTAATAGAAAATATCTTATTCTATATCTCGGGCACTGCGGTGTGAAATGGCAATGAGAAATAATCATTTCTGAATCGAGTTGGAGCTTAACTCAGCTCACGAACCTGCCTTAGGACTGTACTACCTATTATAGTATATATATATATATATATATATATATATATATATATTTATATATATATATATATATAAATATATGTATATAGCAAAAAATAGAATAAAAATAATACACTAGTAAAATGTTGACTATCAATTTAAACTAAACATAAATAATTTTAGTAAAAATATGAATGAATTAAAATATAATATGTAGAAAGTAAATATTGCGAAGCCATCTAAAATCCTACTATTAACCAAGATCAAATAAAACATAATGAATATTTATGAACGATTAGATCAAGCATTACACCAATTAGAGTTTTTGGTAATTAAAAATGACAAATTTATTGAATTCTTGTGCATCTATAACAGCCGTGAAAATTTCAAAGTTTGAATGTGGTATTTATAATAATTTTTTATAGAAATACTTGAAAAACTATTATTATTACTAAACTTATAATACAGTTCAAGTAATAAATCATTGGCATAAAACAAATTGAAATATATACCGAAACGCGTGGATTATCTGTGATCTTTTCATTGTTCAGTTTTTTTTAATTGGCGCCTGAATTAACTTATATATATATATATATATATATATATATATATATATATACGATATATATATCGTATATATATATATATATATATATATATATGCATATAAATTGCCTATTTAGTATATTCGAATTGTATAATTAATTAATTAATTGGGTCATAAATAGAGCCATAAATTATGCTCAAACATATGAATAAATACCAAGTTTTAGCAAAAGCAGATTAATAGTTATTAGTACTTGATATAATATGTAATAGTATTAATAGTTATTAATACATGATATGTAATTTTCTTAAATTTTGCATTAACTTTTTTATATAATCTGGATAATTAATTTCGTGGAAAGCTAAATTGAATTCTATCTTTTGATAATATGATATATTCTCATTTTAAGTATTATTTTTCAAACTTTTTATTTCATTATTTGGTTATAAATTTTTTCTTAATATTCAGATAATATAACAAGTTTGAACATGTATATATTTAATATTTTAGATATCCATTCGCACAATATTAATAAGATATAGTGGTGTTTGGCCTAACTAAATAAAAATACATTAAAATAAATAGACAATGTTTAATGATACGTTTCAATAGGGCCATAGGTAAATTAATAAGAATATTAAATTTTTACGAGAATCATTCATTAAACTCTTACGATTTTTATATCTACTCACATTTGAAATTTAACTTCTTTTTTAATGATTATATATGATCATATATGTTATAAACATTAAGCATATTTTATTATATAATAAATCTTTGTAATTAATATTTTAAATTTAATAAATTTTAATTATATTTTAATAACGGTAGTGGCGTGATAGATTATAATATAATTGTGAATTAATTCTATTAATTACATACCACAAATATCTTCATGATGATTTTCAAGTAAGTCACCACAATAATACAATAGTATGCACACTGTCGTTACTGAGTTTGTTATAACTTCTCCTGGTTAGAGCATCACCTATTTATATGGAGAACAATTTCTGGTGGTCTTCGAAGAAGATCATCATTGCAGTAACTCCCGCTTTGTAGAAATTGGCGCGTTTTTTCTGGTGGTAGGATAGTACCGAAACAGTATCTCACATAACGTTTAGACAAATCGACGAAGAAGTAGAAGGTCTGGAGGGAGTCTGTAAATTACTGGATGTTACACTGGACAAATTTTATTATCGTTGCATCATCGGGCAGGTGACCGTAAATTTAATATGTTCAACTAGCAGAGCATGAAAGTTTTTAAATCAAATTAATTGTAAGTGTTTTTATATTCAATGCATCACTTGTGTAGTAATAAAGACGTCGGCAATTCATGTTAATATAATTGAACTTTTTAATTTAAATATTGCTAGATTTTGTAATTTAGATTATTTGATAGTAATAATCTACTTCATTCATTTATCACTGCTGATTAACTTCCTGATAGGGAAAGTTATCGATTTAGTCCAAGAACAGGAATCGGAGATTTTGTGTTTTCTTCACAATTCACATACTCCACAAAAATGTATGTGTATATATTTGCCTAGTAGTATAGCCTAGTATAGTTTCTAAAAATATTTAGTAAATATTTGGTGAAATTATATTCGGTTCAAAAACATAACATTTTACAAGGGCAGTAGTTTAGTTTCTTGATGCAAATGATAAAGAGTAAAAATGTCCACTACCGATATCTTAAAAACCCGTGAAGTTAACAATTTTTCAATCACAATATTCCAAAATAGAAGGAAAAAAAGAGTGCGCGTAAGGATCACACGAGATTGAAGTAAAACTTATTTGCTACTGTTCAAAGTAGCAAATTTAAGTTAAGTAACAATAAATAAATCATATAACAATTTTAAATAATGTTTATTAGTAATATGGTAACACTCGTGATGCACACATTTATTAGTGTCAACCATATACACATTTATATAATGATAAATTATAAATTATATATTTATAATAGCATTAAAAATATGTATAAAATTTAAAAACAATAATGTAATTAAAGTCATACTACAAATATGACATAATCGGTTTGTCATTGCAATTAGCATTTAGAAATAAACCTTCATTAGAGAAATGAAGTAATTGCTGATTAATAAATTCTATAATATTCGTTTGCACAGTGGATTATGTTAAACAACGCCTAAACCAATATTGTTTTTGCAACTTCACTCATCATGTAATTGTTTGAAGAACTTCATGTAATTAAAATTAATATACATTCATTGACTGCTTGTATTTTTTTAACTTTTTCGCTGACGATATAATCTCATTCTTAGAACAGCTGTAATATCTGTCTTGCCTAAAAATATTTTCCATTTTAGTAACTTTAATAGATTTATAGAAACTACAAATAATATAGAAATAATTTCTAATCAATAAACCTACGTTTAGTTCGCGGAACAAATGTTTAATTTGTTTTATTATTTTTAAGGAACAGGGTAAAATATCCTTCTGATTCAAGCATTTTTCATTAAATCAAGATTAGTACTACGATGTAACTTTAAAATGTTTATTTATCTATGCCGATTTTCTTGTTGGTATCGGTACGCATACAACGTTGATGCTGGTACCCATACAACCACAAATCTCTATTCACATACAGGACGACTAATCACAATCGACCTGTATAGAAATGATATTATCGAGAGCGAATGACGAATCATTGGCAATCGACTCTTATCTGCCGTAACGCACTTCCGTTGCATTTGTACGGATTTACACCCTAGTCGCGCCTAAAGAAGCTCTATTTCAAAAAAAGCCAGTATAACCAGCCATTACTTTGATTCTTACGACGGTGCTATCAGGAGCAAAACGGCAATGTTTGAAAATCCATATTTAAAGTACTTTCCTTCATTGTTAGTTTTTTGGTTTAGTTTAAAGAACTAAATTTGGTTAAAATAAGCTATTTTAAAAGATATAAATTAAATAAATCGTTATCAACTGCCCGTAGGGTACCCTACGTAAGTTAAAGTAATCGCAAAAAAATCGAAAATGAAAATTTTTATATATCTTTACGTTTCAAAAGTTTCTGAATATTTTGGCATACCATAGAAAAAATGAATGTATGTGTGTATGTGTGTGTGCGTATGTGTGTGTGTGCGGATACAAATTTTTGTCGACGATTTCGGGAACACCGAACAACCGATTTGATTAATTAAATAAACATTCTATTCGTATTGATAAGGAGACGTGCTGATTAGTTCTTGGCGAAAGCAGGTCCACCCGTTCCGAAGATACAGGGCAAAAAGTGCCAAAAACGGAAACTCAGTTTTTAAGAGAACGGAGCGTATGATTTTAATAATTCAAAAAACATTTTACTTTTATTGACAAGATGGTAAACTGATTAAATTTTTGGGAAGGCAGGTCCAGCGGTTATGGACTCTCAGTAAAAATAAGTTAAATAAATGTCATTTGGCGGTCAAAAATGTTAATTGCACATATATGTACATCAAATTATCAGATATTTTATAGAGATTTTAATAATGTGTACACATTTTGTGTAATGTTTTTTGGATTCCGTACCAAGATTTTTAATTACGGTACGGAAAGTTCCAGCAATTTGCTTTAGGCACGATGCCATGCACTCCACTAGTTCTAACTCTGCCGATGAATATTTCTGAAAAAATATCAGATCAGGGTTATTATCAATAATGTAGCTATTATTTTATAAAATGCCCTTTAAATCAAAATGGTCCCTGGTCGTTCCAATTTACCCCAATTATGTGTGAAAAACAGCAAACAGCAAAAAAACACACTTCTGCAATATGAATTGACTAGGAGCTTTACTGAACATAATCAGATGGTTGTTTATTTGATATATGTTATTTGTTGTAACATAATTGGTTTGGTTTTCGCAATATAATTGCTCAAGTCAAATTGGACCTTTGTGTCCCGTCTTATTCTTTTCCATTTTGAAAATTTGGGGCTTGTTGAAATAGTTTTTCTTAAATTAATTAATTTGTAGGTCCAATGATTATATTTCTACGAGATAAGAATAGACAGATGCTGTAACTATTACTCTACCAAATCAAGTAAAAGTAATTTCATAACTATTATGCATTACTTCACAATTAATAAGGCTCTAGAAACAGTCCGGTGTTGCAGCTTACCCCGTGTTTGAAACTAGTTGTAATAAAGAAAAAATACAATAATACCTCTGGTAATTTATTCTTTGCTTATTTTTAAGAAAATTTACATGTTTCTAAGTAATCCTTTAATAAATCAACATAAAATATAATACAAATGAAGTATATAGTTACTTTTATAATATTATTATTTATCATAAGTCAACGTAAACTACAATTATTTTCATGATGTAAAAAAAAATTGTCTATCATTTCAAATTAAACATTTGAAAATTCAAATTTGCCAAATTATTACATATTTGATTGTTAAATTGTTATTAAAGATTGATAAATTTGAAACAAAGTTAGATATATAAAATATAAAATTAGCCGATAACTAGTGGGGTGGGTGGCATCGTGCCTTAAGGCAAATTGCTGGAACTTCCCGTACCGTAACGAAACGTTCGAGGAATATTGAATGTTTTCAAATAGATTATTATAAATATTGTATTATTGTCTAATATTTATAATAATTATATAAACTGAATTGCAGAGTTGAAATTATTTGTTTAAAGTATATTAGAACTATAGTCAGAATTAAAAATAAAATCTGAATTATTTTCGATATACAAAAAATTTAAAAAAAAAAAAAAAAAAAAATTGTACAAAATTTTTTTTTCCAAAATCAATTATTTTGTTAAGACAAGCGGAAAGTTCTTTGAATCAATTGAATCGGACGCTTAGTTCTCTCAAAAACTGCCATTTTTTGTACATTTAGCTCTGTATCTCCGAAATGGCTGGGCCTGCCTTTGCGAAAAACTAATAACCCTTTCTCCCAATCATTACTAATGGAATGTTTTTTAGATCATCCAAATCGGATGCTCCGTTCTCTCAAAAACTCGATTTCTATTTTCTGCACTCTTTGCTCCTTATCTCCGTAACTGCTGGACCTGTCTTTGCCAAAAACTAATCAGCTTTTCTCCTTATTAATAGGCATCGAATGTTTTTTAAACCATTCAAATCGGTTGATCCGTACGCCCGAAAACGTGGACGAAAATTTGTATCCATACATACATACACACACACACACACACACACACACACATCCATTTTTTCTGAGGTATGCCAAAACGTTCAGAAACCTTCAAAACGTCGAGAAACGTAAAAATTTTCAATTCCGATTTTCGGCCCATTACAATAACTTACCCTACGGGAAGTTAATAATAATGCAAACCGAAATTTTATGATAGTACAATTTTATATTGGCTGACAGAAATGACTCACCTGTACACTTCTGTTTACTGCTTCGGCCTGCGGGATATCAGTAGCAATTACAATATTATGCCGGATGATTTACATGCTCTGTTACAATGATTCAAAATAAAATTGATGTCTATTGATAAGGAGACGTGCTGATCAGTTTTTGGACAAGGCAGGTTTAGAGGTATCAAAGATAGGGGGCAAAAAGTGCCAAAAATGTAAATTAAATTGAAATAAATAAAATACTCATGATAATAATAATAAATTATAATAGACAGGGTTAATGTAGAGATAAAAACTAGTGGGGTGTATGGCATCGTGCCTTAAGGCAAATTGCTGGAACTTCCCGTACCGTAACGAAATGTTCGAGGAATACTGAATGTTTTCAAATAGATTATTATTAATATTGTAACATTGTCTAATATTTATAAGAATTATATAAACTGAATTGCAAAGTTGAAATTATTCGTTTAAAGTATATTAGAACTATAGTCAAAATTAAAAATAAAATCTGAATTATTTTCGATAAAAAAAAAAAAATTATGAAAAAAAAAATTGATAAAAAAAACAAATTTTTTTTTCCAAAATCAATTATTTTGTTAAGACAAGCAGAAAGTTCTTTGAATCATTTCAATCGGACGCTTAGTTCTCTCAAAAACTGCCATTTTTTGCACGTTTAGCTCCGTATCTTCGAAATGGCTGGGCCTGCTTTTGCCAAAAACTGATAAACACTTCTCCCAATCATTACTAATTGAATGTTTTTAATCATTCAAATCGGATACTCCGTTCTCTCAAAAACTCGATTTCTATTTTTTGCACTCTTTGCTCCGTATCTCCGTAACGGCCGTAAAAAACTAATCAGCTCTTTTTCCTATCAATAGGAATCGAATGTTTTTTGAACCATTCAAATCGGTTGATCCGTGCGCCCGAAAACGTGACTGGAAATTTGTATCCATACATACATACACACACACACACACATCCATTTTTTCTGAGGTATGCCAAAATGTTCAGAAACCTTCAAAACGTCGAAAAATGTAAAATTTTCAATTTCGATTTTCGGCCCTTTAAATTTACCGATAAAAAAATCCTTTTTTATCGGTAAATTTATAGGATTTCTTAGCAATTTTGCATACCTTAAAAAGTGATGTATGTGTATGTGCAGAATACATGCTCGAATACATGATTTAGAGAAAATCGATCAACCGAATTTAAAAACATTTGCTTTGTTTTAAGCGTGTAAAGAATTATCAAGCAATTTAGAAATTGGGAAGTCAAGCGGTTTCAAAAATACGAAGAAAACTAGTGGTGCATGGCCTCGTGCCTTAAGACAAATTACTGGAACTTCCCGTACCGTAACTGAACATTCGAGGAATGAAAATAATCAATTTTCAATAAACATTTTCAATAATTAATTACAATTGTTTTACATATTTTCAAATAGATTATTTATTTTAAGTTTAGTGCTTATTAAATTAAGCAACAAACGTATTCCACAAACAACGTATGAATATGTTCACGAAATAAATGTTCAAATTTATTAAAAATGTATGTTGATTTTCTTTCAAAGTTTTGAAAAATCGATTTTTTGAAATTTTTGAAAAAAAAATCGTTTTTTTTTATTTTTTAAGAAATTGTAAGTTATTGAAAATTTTAGATTTTTTTGATAATTTCGAAGTATTCTAAATTTTTTTTCAAAATTACGAAATTATCTGTAAAAGCATTTTTTGCACACCGTACAAAATACAAGTATACAAGCAAAATGTTTTTTGAATTAATATAATAATAGGACGATCCGTTCTCTCAAAAACTGCATGACTATTTTTACACCCTTTTCTCTGCATACCTCCAGAAGGGGTAGGCGTGCCTTTTGAAAAAATGCCTTGCGATCGTGTACAAACCGAATGTTTTTTTCAATTATTCGAATCGGTTATTTCATACCTTCGAAAATGTAGAGTCATTTGTTTGAACCATATAAAATTAATTAGTGGGGCGCATGGCATCGTGCCTTAAGGCAAATTGCTTGTACTTCCCGTACCAAAAATTATTTGGTACATTTTTGAAAAAAAATTACTTTGAAAAAATTAGATTTTTGAGAAACTTTAAATTTTTGACAAAAATTTTACTTTTTTAGAAAAAAAAAATGCTATTTAAAAAAAAATTCTTTATTTTGAAATATTTTGAAAGTTCTGAACTTTTTTTCAAAGCAAAGACGAAATATCGAAGCGCGCATAAGCGCGGCGTCGCCGTCTAACGGATAAACGTTGGTGCTGAACCCTTAGGAATGTAAACAAAATTTATACTTATTGTTCTCTTATAAATCTCTATAAAATATCTGATAATTTGATGTGCATATGTCTAATGATCATTTTTGACCGCCAAATGGCTTTTTTTTACTTTTTTCACCAGATCCCCGAAACCGCTAGACCTGACTTGATGAAAATTTAATCAGTTCTTCATCTTGTCAATGCAAGTAAAATGTTTTTTGAATTATTAAAATCGGACGCTCTGTTCTCTTAAAAACTGAGTAACTGTTTGTGGCAATTTCCCGAAATCGTCGACAAAAATTTGTATCCGCACACACACACACATACACACATACACACACATACATCCATTTTTCTAAGGGGTGCCAAAATGTCAGAAATCTCTGAAACGTAAAGATATATAAAAATTTTCATTTTCGATTTTTTGCGATTACTATAACTTACCCTACGGGAAGTTAAAAATCTTGGTAGGAAACCAGAAATGGTGCAAAATGCGTACACAATGTGTACTACACATTAATAAAATCTCTATAAAATATTGATAATTTGATGTGCATATATCTAATGATCATTTTTGACCGCAATTTTTTTTAAACTTTTTTTATTGAAACTCCGTAATCGCTGGATATTGAAACAATTCTTTGTTTACTCAATACAAATAAAATGCTTTTGAATTATTCAAATCGGAAGCTCCGTTCTCTCAAAAACTGCATTACCATTTTTGGCTCTTTTTGACCCGTATCTTCGAAACCGCTAGACCTTTACCAAAAATAATCAGCACGTCTCCTTATCAATACGAATCGAATTGTTTTTGAATTATTCAAATCGGTTGATCCGTGTTCCCGAAATCGTGGACGAAAATTTGTATCTGCACACACACACATACACACACACATAAATCTATTTTCTATAAGGTATGCCAAAATGAATAGAAACCTTTGAAACGTAAAGATATAAAATATTTTATTTCTGATTTTTTGCGATTACTACGGGAAGTTAAAAATGCACACAATTTCCATTTGTTGGTTGAAAAATTTAGTGGATAAAAAGTTTGATGAATAGTCATCAAATTATCTTTATGTAGATTCTTATTTAGATTTGAATAATATGCACAATCAGTTGTCAAATTTCTGGTTGGCCCTACATTAATAACGAGTTCTATTTATATTTTAACCTAATCAATAATATTCAAATATCTTCACAATTTTCAAAATCAAAGTAAAATTAAAATTGCAATATTTTTAAAAATATTTAGCAGATATTTGGAATTTGAAAACGAAGAGAGTCTACATTTCATTCGAGTAATAATGCGCTGAATAAAAAGCCAACTATTCATATGACATTTATTTTGAAATCCGAAAGTTCTTGCCACTTTTCTTGAGGTGTAATGCAGTACATCACAATTATGTAGGAGAAGTACGGTCAGATAGACATAGTGTTTTTCAAATATATTTATACATTTAATGATAATGTAATCAGTCTCAATCGATTTTACACATCTTTAACTTCCCGTAGGGCAAGTTATAGTAATCACAAAAAAATCGAAAATGAAAATTTGTATATATCTTTACGTTTTAAAACCTTCTAAACATTTTGGCATACCTTAAAAAATGGATGTATGTGTGTGTGTGCGTGTATGTACGTGTTCGGATACAAATTTTTGTCGACGATTTCGGGAACACGGATGAAGCGATTTGAATAATTAAAAAAACATTCGATTCGTATTGATAAGGAAACATGCTAACAAGATGAACAACTGATTAAATTTTCATGAAGGCAGGTCTAGCGGTTTCGGAGATCTAGTAAAAAAAGCCATTTGGCGGTCAAAAATGATCATTAGACATATGCACATCAAATTACCAGATATTTTATAGAAATTTTAACAATAAGTATAAATTTTGTTTACATTCCTATGTTTATCCGTCAGACGGCGACGCGGCGCTTACGCGCTTTGATATATCATCACTATGCAGTTAAAGCAGTACGATTGCTTTGAAAAAATGTTCTGAGTTTCCAAAATATTTCAAAATAAATTTTTCTTCAAAAATTCTTTTTTTTCAAAAAAAAGTAAATTTTTGTCAAAAATTTATAGTTTCTCAAAAATCTAATTTTTTCAGAGTAAATTTTTCTCAAAAATGTTAATATTTTAAAAAAAAAAATTTTTGGTACGGAAAGTTCCAGCAGTTTGCCTTAAGGCACGATGCCATGCGCCCCACACAGTTGTCTCATTGACTACCAGTATCATAGTCTTTTAATTGAGCAGGAGCAGATAAGTTATAGTAATCGCAAAAAAATCGCAAATGAAAATTTTTATGTATATTTACGTTTCACAGGTTTCTGAACATTTTAGCAAACATAAAAAAATGGATGTATTTGTGTGTGTAATTTTTCGTCGATGATTTCGAGAACATGGATCAACCGATTTGTTTGTTTCAAAAACATTTGGTTTCTATTGACGATGCGCTGCTCAATTTTTGACAAAGCCGTTTTCGAGGATACGGGACAAAAATGCCAAAAATAGTAATTTAGTTTTTGAGAGAATGGAGCGTTTAATTTGAATTATTCACAAAATTATTGACAATATGAAGAACTGATTTGATTTTTGGAAAGGCAGGTCCAGCGGTAATGGACTCTCGATAAAAATAAATTAAAAAAATGAAATTTGACGGTCAAAAATGTTAATTGGACATATGTACATCAAATTATCAGATATTTTATACAGATTTTAATAATGTGTACACACTTTGTGTAATTTAGAGTTACCGTTTTGGCACTTTTTGCTCCGTATCTTCGGAACGGCCAGACCTGCTCCACCAAAAACTAATCAGCACGTCTCCTTATCAATACGAATCGAAAGTTTTTTTATTTATTCTAATCGGTTGATCCGTGTTCCCGAAATTGTCGACAAAAATTTGTATCCGCACACACACACATACACACATATACATGCATCAATTTCTCTAAGGTATGCCAAAATGTTCAGAAACCTATGAAACGTAAAGATATATAAAAAAAAATATATTCGTTTTTTTGCGATTGCTATAACTTGCCCTACGGGAAGTTAAATACTAAAAAAAAATTCAAATAAGTAATTTTTTTTCAAAATGTTCAAAATGCTTAAGAATCTATTTTTGTCAAAGTTTTGAAAAAATTTTAAAGTATTTTTAAAAATTTCAGTTTTTGGTACGGAAAGTTTCTATGGAAGTTTTGGTAAGGCACGATGACATGCACCACTAGGTTTAAGAAATAGTTAGAGTAGAAGTTAAAAGCCAATCACCTTTGACAGAATTATATTTTCTTTTTTCTTGGCCTCGAATGAACTCCGTAGCGCAAAGTACTAATATGTCATTTTGCTCATGTAGAAAACGTAGTATATTTTAACGTAATTATTAAAAACACACTTCTATGGGAGGTACTATAATTCTATGTAAAATACTAACATTTGATCTTCGATACTAAATTTTTATTATATTACAATTATTCATAAATGTATGAATCGCGGAGTAAAAACTAGAAAAATTGTCTTAATTTTAAAACAAATGAAATAAATCATAATTTATCCAATAACACAAATACAATTATATTTATATTTACTACATATGTATCCCGTTCATAGAAGCAGTGATGCAAAGTATGTGAAAATCAAAAGCCCATTAATAACATAATTGCTTCATAAAGAACACATTAGCCAATTAGTATATAACGTTAAATATAATGGTATGAGATTGTCAGCTTAACAAAGTCTTAAGACTATAAATAATGTTTGTTCATTATCTAACGAGATTGAAATACCGAATTATCAATATTGAATGTGTTGCTCATATTTGAATTTGCAGAAGAAAAAGTCATCATTCATCTATATAAAGGATTTTTATTAAGTCACATTATATATAACATAATATTAGTTTGCAAACATTTAAAAAATACTAAAAAGGTTTATAAGGTATGGCAAGGCATAAAGGTCCAATTCGATGTAAAGTAATTATACTGTCTAGGTCTAAACCAACTAAACATGTGTTGTTTATTTGGTACGTGTTCATAACACGTATAGAGAAAACTATCGTACTATGTTCAGTAGAATTTCTAGTTAATTACTAATTATAGAATTGTGTTTTTTACTATTTTTCTAAAACTTGACGCCTGTCCTTTTTTACCCCATAAACCAGGGGTGGGCAAAAGCCGGCCCGCGGGCCCGCGGCCCGTTGAAAAATTCCGTACGCAAATTTTTATAAACTCTTTCATAAGATTTTATTGACATCAACATTATTAGTGTGCGTACTGTATATATAATAGGCGTAATAAAATGGGCAATAAGCTGATTTTTACCAAAAAAGTAATATAGAGAAATCTATCACAAATGCAAGTTATATCGCACATAAAATTGCTAAGTTCTGTAAACGTAGACATTTCATTTTTCTTATTCATAATCATAAATTTATTATACATATTCTAATATTGTCTAGGTTCATAAGTAAATTGAATTTTTGGCAAATGATATTTTCTATTTGTTTTTAATGCAAACAATGACATTCCTTAACAAACTTCAGAAAGATTTGTCAAAATCCGCATAATCGTTTAGAAGGAGTAACAGTGAGTGCTTGTAACTTAATATGAACTTTATATAATATAAGCAATAAAGCTCAAATTGATTCTACCTTTTAGTTAGAAAACGTTTGTATGTGAAAAAGAAAAGAGCTGCTTTTAGGGTTTTCCCGGCAATTATTCGATTTTTTCTCGCCGTAAGGACCATCCTTGGATATCAACGAACATTTCAAAAAAATGATTGGCGTGGAGTTGTGCTGATTACTTTTTGACAAATGCAGGTCTAGCCATTTTGGTGATACGTAGCAAAGAGCGCAAAAACAATCAATTGTTGAGGAAACGGCACACAGTGCTTAAATGGTTCAAAAACTGTATAAATAAAAAATACGTATAGTATTGATTAGGGGAATCATTGATTACATTTTATAAAATGTGCAAAGGAGCAGTTTTTGAGAGAACGGCGCACCCGATTAAAGTGATTCAAAAGCATTGACGGTGTTTCTTGTAGATATACATGGAAAAAGGTCGTCGCCTGAATGTGAGCACTCATATTATATTAGATTTATTCAATACAAAGATTAGATTTACAGCATATGTAATAGTTATTTTATAATATTTAGAACAATTGTTATAACTCAGCAATAAATTATTATTGATGATTGATTATTTTTATTTAGCGAATGATTAATTGTTGTGGGAAAGTTCCTTAATTTACCTTAAAACTCGATACCATGCACCTGTTTAGTTTATTATTTTAAAGAACAAAATTCTTATAAATCAGTGTGATGTCTTGGTAGATTGCGATTCAATGTTAAATATTCTGGATATATGCAAACGTAACATGGTGCCAAAGATGTATATCAAAAAGTTCATATAAAAACACGTTATGCAAGCAGGTCATTTGAAGTAATCAGAACACAAACGTTTAAAAAAATTATACTTGCGTAATGTACACACTATTACACTGTAACTAATTCACTTTCTACTCTCTAAGCATACGACTCCTTATACATATTTGGTACAAAAATATTGCATCAATTTGTAACGATTATTATTTTGCATAATATTTATCTTAATGGCAATACAAATATTTTTGATAATAGAAATATGAATGGACTAAAATTCAATAGACCACCTTGAAAAAGACATAACTATTATCTACTTTTTTTGAACGGCAATCAGAATTTGACATTCTATAAGCTCTTGAAATGATTATTTCTAGCAATTGCTATAAGAAAACAAATAAAAGTTGTTGTGTTTTATTAACTTTTTGTTTTCGCCAAAAATCCTCTTTGCTAATTTTATGTTTTCTAGACGTTTCAAGACATTCTGAATCGTTTGACACCAAAGTTGCGCAACAATTTGGTGTTTGTCATCGTTTTCTGCCAAAAATATAAAATTCTTCCTGGGGATGCCAAAATATAATTAAATATATTAATACTTATATTATTAAGCAGTAACATAACCTATAAATTTTTACAAGCAAATGATCGATTCTCATGACAATAAATTTATCTGACAAAGTTTCATACAAAAGTTTAATGCATCGCGATCTGTATAAAAATGTACTCATGAATTATATTATGTTCTATGCAGAAGACGTATTCATCTCATTTGAAATGATTGTATTTAAAATAATAGTGAGATTAAAATAATACTGATTATAATAAATTAAGGGGGTATTCTAGTGTAGAAATTCAAAAAAATCGATTTTTTATTTCATATTTTCAAAGTATAACTATCTAAGAATATGGGTACGAGAAGGTTTTTGAAAATATGGATTATTTTCGGAGATATAGGCATTTTACTAACTCGGTCTCCATACTGGTTTGGCTTCACGCAAAACTTTAAAATTCGTTTTTCTCAGAACACACTTTTTCAGTACTGTTGACACGATTTCTCGAGTTTTAATCGACCGATTCACTTGAAATTTTCAGAGAGTCTTGTTTATAACCTATCTATAGCCCGAACTAGGATTATCCCCAAATTCCAATTTTTACTATTTTTAAAAAATTCGAGAAACTCAAAAAACAGTAAAAAAAACAAATAGCAAAAAAATATCTGAGAATTTTACTGAACATAGTTAGATAGTGATTTTTTGATATGTGTTATTTGGTGTGATGTAGATGGTTTGATTTGCACTGTATAATTGGTAAAATTTTAATTGGACCTTTGTGCCCCGCTCTACCCTAGAGTAGGAGTTCTAAAATTAATTAGCACAATCTCCACATAACCAGACTAAAAACTATATATAGACTAAAAAACACGTCTACTAAAAAATAAGCCTAATTAAACTAAATAACTAGTTGTAAGAGGCATTTTGCGTTGTGACATGGTGCATAAAGTGAAGATAATTGAATCAATCAACAATTTTTTTTAACTTGCCGTAGGCCGTAGGGTAAGTTATAGTAATCGCAAAAAAATCGAAAATGAAAATTTTATATATCTTTACGTATCAAAGGTTTCTGAATATTTTGGCATACCTTAGAAAAAATGGATGTATGTGTGTGAGTATGTGTGTGTGTATGTGCGTGTGTGGGTGAGAGCGGATACAAATTTTTGTCGACGATTTCGGGAACACCGATCAACCGATTTAAATAATTCAAACAACATTCGATTCGTATTGATAAGGGGACGTGCTAATTAGTTTTTCGCAAAGGCAGGTCTAGCCGTTCCGAAGGTACGGGGCAAAAAGTTCCAAAGACGGTAACTCAGTTTTTAAGTGAACGGAGCGTCCGATTTTAATAATTCAAAAAACATTTTATTGGTATTGATAAGATGAAAGGCTGATCAATTTTTTGGTTAGTTAAAAAATGTGTTCATTGGACATATGTACATCAAATTATCAGATATTTTATAGAGATTTTAATAATGTGTACACATTTTGTGTAATGTTTTTTGGGTTTCGTACCAAGATTTCGAGAGCACGAATCAACCGATTTGAATGATTAAAAAAACATCCGATTTCTATTGAATGAGAGACGTGCTGATTAGTTTCTGCAAAGGTAGGTCCTGCCTTTCAAAAATACAGGGCAAAAAATGACATTTCAGTGTTTAGGAGAACGGAGCGTCCAATTTGAAAGTTAAAAATGAAGTTTTTGAGAACGAGGGTTCAGCGGTTTCGAAAATCCAGAAAAAAATAATATATAATATTCAAAGTTCACCTAAAGTTTGCACTAAATAATATAGACCAAAAAATGTCCTCTACATTTTCAACTTAAATGGGTTTCAAAATTTTCAAGAAAGTTTAAAATTAAAAAAAAAATGTTTTTTTTTTATTTTAACAAAAAATTTCAGCAATTTGTAAGGCACGATGGCATGCTTTGATTTTCGATTATACTATGCTCAAAGTACAGGCTATTGAAAGGATTATTTCTAGTAATTGCTATGAGCAATTGAATAAACAAAAATTGTTCTATTTTACTTAATTAATTAATTAAAATGAAAATTAATTAATTAATTAATTAATTTTCCAAAAAGTTGTTTTCGCCAAAAATCCAATTTGGTAATTTTATGTTTCTAGATGTTTCAAGAAATTGTGAATTATTTGACACCAAGGTTGGTAAGAACGTTCGTCATCGTTTTCTACCAAAATATAAAGTTCTCCTTTGGGATGCCATAATATAATACGATAAAAAATATTATGAGGGAAGTTCAAAAATTGCTTTCATACAGTCTATAGGAAAAAAAAGAATTTCAATTAAAGCCGCGACAGAATTATAAATAAATCTGATTTGGTCATTTGATCACAAAATCAAATAGAATAACTATGAAACTACATGATTACAAATACTTTCGAATAATCGGTCATTATATAGATACCTATATATATTCGAAGCACGGATAAAATTATATAACGGAGCAGTAGGTGAAAGACTCACCGCAGATATGAAAGAAGACACATTAACTTATTTGCTTTTCTAGTTAATAGGTACATACATACATTCAAAAATACATATATGTATATAAATATATATATATATGTGTTTGTGTATAATTATTTATATTGAATTGCGTTTTAATCACTGCTATTAATGGTTAACTGATTTGTTATACAACAAAATAAATGAGAGAATTGTATTTTATGACAACAACAATTATTTTTTGTAAAACAAATTAAAATAATATAATTCATAATGATCTTTTATTATACGCTATATAAAATTTCACAAGCATAATGATAATTGACGCAGGAATTGTGCCGGAACGTTCAGTTCGCAAAATATTAATCGATTTCAGTTTGTAATATATTGGAATTTAATTGATATATTGTAAACTTTGAAACATAAAATTAGTTATATTTTAACTTACTACAAAATTTGATTCTCACATTATAAGTAGGGAAGCTAGGGGCCATCTCTAACAAGGGAAACTGGTAACAGGCGTTTTTCATGGGATCTTAAATGATATCAAAATATTTTTCGTCTTGATTAGACATTTGAACAGCTCTGCATAATATTTTCATACTGTCCCGCGGACCGTCGCAATATACAGAACTGTGCAAGTCCATCATTTTTGACACGTAATATAAAATTGTTCGAATATACTATTTTGGTTTGCTTTATTTTTATGGCCTAACTTTAAATTTTATATAATTTATTAACTTCGCGTAGAATAAGCTATAGCAATGGGTCAAAAATCGTAAATGAAAATTTTTGCATATTTTCACGTTTCAGAGGTTTCTGAACATTTTGGCATACCTCAGAAAAAATGGATGTGTGTGTATGTGTGTGTGTGTGTGTGTAGTTGTATGTGTGTGTGTATGTGTGGAGACAATTTTTCGTCGATGATTTCGGGCGTACGGATTATCCGATTTGAATGGTTCATTTAAAACATTCGATTCCTATTGATGAGGAGGCATGCTGATTAGTTTTTGACGAAGACCGGTTCAGTGGCTTTGGAGATATAGAGTCAAAATACTAATAATGACAGTTTTTAAGAGAACAGATCAACCGATTTGAATTCCGATTCCGAAAAAACATTCGATTCGTCATAATGGGGAAAAGTTTTTGACAAAGGCATATCTAGCCGTTTCAGAATATAAGCACCCGATTTGAATAATTTGAAAACTTTCTGCTTGTTGTTAACAAACGATTGCTTTTGAGGAGATTTTTTTTATTTTCAATTTTTTTTTTTAATTTTAAAAATAAATAATTTGAATTTTAAAATTAAATTCTAGCAAACGTTCTAAAACATCACTTTTATACTTCAATACATAATTTTGACCTTGCAATTAAGTTTATGTTATATTATACTGAGACATATTAGGCAATGTTCTTCATTTTAAATCCGATTGATTATGTTTTATTTATTTACTTTTTATAACATATGAATAATGAAAAGTACATTATTTATAATAATTTATTTAAAAAAATTGTATATTCCTCAAATATTTCATTAAGGAACGGGAAGTTCCAGCAATTTGCCTTAAATCACAATGCCATACACCACTGGTTTTGTTTAAATTTTGTCAATCTTTGATAATATGTAACAATTTTTATGATTGCTATTTTGTATATTAGTTATTTCAATTAATGTAAAAAATCACACCTGGGGTTAGTTAAAAACAAAATCTTTGGTCGAGTTGTAACATACAAGTATTATATACAGTAAAGCATATTGAATGGAATATATAGTTTGTAAGATGTGAGCACATGTAAATTGTGTTCCAGGATTTTTTATTTATATTATGATATTAATTGCAGTTGAATGATAAAAATGTATATTACAAGAGACCTATATTTTATTATTTATAGTTTGCGTGTATGTGTAAAAAGAATTACTTAGAAGTAACTCAATTTTCTTAAAAATGAGTAATTTATAAATTATCAAAGGTATTATTATCGTATTTTGTGTCGATATACTTGTTTATCTATATTCGTTATCTAGCTCCAAACACGGGGTAAGTTGTAACGCCGCTCTTTTTTCTAGAAAATGAATAATTGTGGATTATGAACATTATTCATGAAGGTATTTTCTCATAATTAACTAGGAATAGTTCATAGTTATAGTATCTCTGTTCATCTTCATTTCGTAGAAATATAATCAGTGAATCTCAATATGTTGATTTAAACACAACTGTAATAACAAGCAAAGATTGTTAGCTTTCATACTTTTTTTCTACTGTAGAATTAAATTCTTATTTTAGATGCAAATAAAAGTTTTTAGTATGCTTTCTTCCGTAACTTCAAAATGGTGGAACTTTCGTTTACAAAAAGGAAATTTTTTGCATCATTCAAATCGATTCAGCCATTCTACCTAAACGTAATCCATCCATCTATTTAAAAATGAGCCTTGTTTTTGTTTTTAAAAAAAATACTGACAATGCAGATTGTTAAAGACATTTCAATCAAATTGAGTTGAATAATTGCGACCTAAGTAAGAACGAGGTCTAACAATCACTAATAAATTATCTATTAGTTTATCCTTTCTTCACCAAAGCATATCGATCAACACTGTAGAATTTTTGTGTCTGCTAATTGTATTAGTTTTGTTGGTTCACCTTAGCAAAGAATATTTTCGATGGCAAAAGAGTTTTCTGTTGATTGGATTTATGATTTTTGTAGTAATCAGTTCAGGCGTCGGCTAGCATAACTAGTCCTCGGTTCGCTGGTTCGATTCCCGCCACGACACTCAAAGCGATTAACATCAGACAGCAATTACAGAATGTTCTAATGTGACAGATTGTAATAAAAAGTATATAAAGTCCCTCGTTTGCTGGTTCGATTCCCGCCACGACTAAAGCTTAACATCAGACAAATATTACAGAATGTTCTAATGTGACAGATTGTAATAAAAAGTATATAAAATAAAATCTGATTGCCTGTATACCTGTATGCCTGTTGGCCTGTCTACTTGTCCACCTGTTTACCGGTCTACCTGTTCACCTGTTCATTTGTCTATGTGCTCATCTGACTACATGTCTACGTGTCTACTTGTATACCAATTAACCTTCATATTTGTCTGCCACCCTAAATAGACAGATTGTAATACATATGGTTATAAGTAGAAAACTTGAGTTAGGCTATTTTATAGAAGATTACAATTTTCGAACAACTTTATATGGACGTTCTTGTACCGGCAGCGCGCGTACTAGCTTAAGTTTTTCCAACTTTTTACCCAAAGTTTCACTTACATTTAAATGAATTTTTTAATAACAGAAGAAAAATGTACAAGCTTTCGAATGATATGATAATTTAAAGTAGTCAAAAGAGCCGAACTGTTAAAAATGGTGCAAATGAAATCATTTTGCCTTTTCACGCACTAACAAATAATTTTTTCACAATATTTGTTATGTGGAAAATGAAAAATCATTTTTGCCTTTTCACGCACTAACAAATAATTTTTTCACAATATTTGTTATGAACAACATAGACAAGATCAGTATAAATAGAATGACGTTAACATTTTTCCGATATCTCTCTTATTTCCGACAAAAAGTGAGTTTGAAAAAAGGGGCCACTTTCACATGTTTTCACTGATATCTCAGCTAAATATTGAGCTACGGATTTGAAAACCTATATAACCTATAAACCTATAAAATGGCATCAAATTTTTTTAAATACCAGGGTGGGGCCAATTCTGTATGGAAACACGCCCATACCCTTCAACACATTAAGCTGATTTTTAAATACCTATAATTTATAGATGACTAAATTTTCAACCTCGTTTCTATATAGGATGGTGCCACACACCATTATTTGTGTATTAAATAAAAAAGTCTAGCAATAAGTTCATTATTTAATTTTTGCATACAATGTTATCACGAGTTATTAATTATAGATTTCAGTCTTGTCTTTTACATATAAAATATTATCAATAATTGATAATGCAAAACACTGTAAACATTCATGAAGAAACAAATGAATAAAGCTTTCCATCCTCATGTAAGAATCACTCAAAGTTATGAAAACTATCGCATATTAATAAGTGAATGCCTATCTCTATTCGAATTTGATTTAAAATAAATTATATCTGATAGTTATCAGTATTATGGTATTTTGCATAACATTATCATATTACGTTTCCTTATTGGTAGAAATATATAGACAATCATATCCAATGGATTTGATTTTACAAGCAGTCTTGTGCAACATGTGAATGATTTCACGTGTAAACACATTGTTCGATTCGCCATGCATATAAACAAGCATAAAACTAACTGTCATACGCACATTCACGTATGTATTGTATCGCCAATTTCAATTTCATTAAGAATGGATATCTGATACGCACACATCCCATATATACCAGCATATATTCTTTTTTTAACTTCCCGTAGGGTAAGTTATTTTAATCGTCCAAAAATACACATTGAACATTTTTGCATATCTTCACGTTTTGACGGTTTCTGAACATTTTGACATACCTTAGAAATAATGGATGTGTGTGTATATATGTATGGATATAATTTTAGTTCACGTTTTTGGGCGCACAGATCAACCGATTTGTATGGTTCAAAAAACATTCGATTTTTATCGATAGGGAGAAGTGCTGATTAGTTTTTGGCAAAGGCAGATTCAGCAGTTTGGAAAATACGGATCAAAGAGTGCCGAAAATAGAAATCGAGATTTTGAAATAATTGAGCATCTGAATTGAATGATCCAAATCATATTCGCAACGTAATGGTAGAGAAACGTGGTGATTAGTTTTTGGCAAAGGCAGGTTCAAATGTTTCGAAGATAAGCAGCTAAATTTGCAAATAATGGCAGTTTTTGTAAGAATTGAGCATCTGATTCGAATGATACAAAAAACTTTCTGTTTGTGTTGGTTCTCGTGAAAAAATTTTTTTTGTTAACTTTCCGTAGGGTAGTTATAGTAATGGGCCAAAAATCATAATTGAAATTTTTTGCATTTCTCCATGTTTTGAAGGTTTCTGAACATTTTGGTATACCTCAGAAAAAATGGATGTGTGTGTGTGTTTTGTGTGTCCGCATTTTTTCGTTCACATTTTCGGGCGCACGGATCAACCGATTTGAATGGTATAAAAATTTATAATAATCTATTTGAAAACATTTAATATTCCTCGAACATTTCGTTAAAATTCGGGAAGTTCCAGCAATTTGTCTTAAAGCACGGTGCCATGCACCAAGCTAGTTTTTTTTTAAGACACAAGTTTTTTTTTGCACATTTATAAACTATTCTACAAATATACATTTTTATACGCATTTACATACAAAGCGTGAAATTAATTTCCATATATATCGCAAAAACAAGTAAAGTTTGGTATGTTTCAACAATACTATTTTAAAGTAATGGCCACGAGGGTTCTCCAAATTTTGTCATACTCGCTGCATCCAAAATTTAATTTAAAATGAAGTTACAGCGTTGTCAATATTTTAACAAAAGTACGTTTTTAGATGTTATTGTTAGGTTCTATGTAGTTTTCTTTATTTTACAATACTTTAATATAATTTTAAAGTCAGATCTAGGAGCTTGTTGCAACAGTATTTTGAGATCCACTGATTATATTACATTGAAATAACATAGATATATTATTAAGATTTGTCTTCAGCGAAGTAGGTAGTTCAGGTAATTCAAGAACTCAACACAACTTTTATACATTTATTACAGAAACAGAAAATTATAAATACTTTATTAAATATCATTATTTTAGTTATGTTATGTTATGTGTTTTGACGTCCAGGGCCCAGATCTTCTACCTAATCAAGTAAAAACAATTCCATAACTATTGATCTTTATTTCACAATTAATAATTTACGGTTATTACGGTTAATTACAAGTACTTGTGTCGGCAAAACTTTACCAAAATCTAATCATGTCGCCCCAACCAATATCTTTCGAACTACGATTCAGATTTTCGGGCGAACAAAAAATTTTTCTCTTTATAAAGAAACTGCTCGTCGATCGTCGATTGAGATATATTGAATGTCCCATTGAATGTGAGACATATGAGATAAATTGAAATCGATTTAAAGTAAACAAATCTGTTCACACACACATTATTTTTCCAAATCCGGTCTCATTCGATTCAGAATAGCTTGAAACTTCGAGAAAACATAAAAATAGCGAATGAGAAATCCCGATCCTTCGGGAAGTTAAACATTGAATATTCAACGCCTTTTTATTAAAAAATACTTATTTTTATTACAATTATAATTTACATGTCATAGAAAAGTTTTGTTCAATAATATAAACACGATAAAATCTTCTATATATATAAAAATAAGTCGGGTTTTCCTTCCTGACGAAATAACTCCAGAACGCACGAACCGATTTGGACAATTTTGCATTCGTTGGAAGGCTTCGGGCTCCGCAAGGTTTATAGCTAAGAAAATTAGTGGTGCATGGCATCGTGCCCTAATGCAAATTGCTGGAACTTCACGCACCGTAATTAAAAATTTGAGTAATAAAAATAATCAATAATTGTTTTAAATAATTGCAAATAGATTATCTTCTATATATATATAAAAATAAGTCGGGTTTTCCCTTCCTGACAAAATAACTCCAGAACTCACGAACCGATTTCGACAATTTTGCATTTGTAGGAAAGGTCTCGGGCTCCGCAAGGTTAATAGCAAAGAAAAATTAGTTGTGCATGGCATCGTGCTTTAATGCAAGCTGCTGGAAATTTACGCACCGTAATTAAAAATTCAAGTAATGACATTAGTGAGAATTATAAGAATTTTTTGGTTAAGTCAACTAGCAATTCTTGCCGCAAAGAATAATGATATATACACACTGAATTTCACCATTTAATCAAAAATTGCTGGCGATTTGGTACCAATGATTCCGACTGGTCTTCCGTTTGACTTCAAACGATTGCAATTTCCAGTTCGCCTTGCGTTTGCAATAACAAGTCGCAAGGCCAATCGCTTAGTGTTTGCAGGATAAATTTCAAATAGATTATTTAGAAAATCATTGTTTTTCACATGGGCAGTTATACGTTGCCTGTTCACGAGTTGGAAATCCGCTTTGTTTTGTGTTAACGTCAGACCAAAAAACAAAAAAATGTGGTTTGCCAAAGAGCACATCAATGAAACGATTAATTTGCGGATTCACTTTCATTTACTTAGAGAAGTTCAACTAAAAAACACTTCGATTTTTGTAATCGAAATAAATTCATTACTGTTGTATAATAAAATCCATTTTTTTCTTTCCAAATATAAAACAAAAAAATTTCTCATCTTTCTTACGAAACCATCTGGTGGCGAAACGGAGTTCGTCGGGTTTGCTAGTAGTTTTATAAATATATTTCAAATTCTACAAAAAAAAAATTGTGCAATTTGTTAAAAGACGGTAAACAAAGTGCCGAGTGGCCCTTGCAAAGCGCATGGTTTACGGAACTTCCTTGTCGATTCCTAAAATTATTCAAGCATTAAGAAGATACGGGGTAAAAAGTAGCAAGAATGGCAATTCTGAGAGAAGGGAGCGTCCGATTGGAATGATTGAAAAACATATCCCTTGTATGGATATGGTAAAGAATTGCTTAAATTATGGGAAAACAAAGCTAGCGGTTTTGGAGATCAAATAAAAAATTTAAAAAAAAATGCCATTTGGCGGTCAAAAGTGATCACTAGACATTTGCACATCAAATTGTCAGATATTTTATAAAGATTTTAATAATAATTACAAATCTCCTTTACATTTATATGAATTCCATGCCAAAATCTGTAATGATTGACTTTTAGACTTTAGTATGAAGTACTAGCAATTTGCCTTAAGACACAATACCATGCGCCACTAGTTTTGCCATTTGTTGCTTGTATAAATTTACATTGATGACGGTTTGAAGTAGTCAGCATGCAAACTGATCTTTTGTCTGTCCATTTTAAAAAAATTATTTCGCTGCGATTTCCCAGACTAATCAATTAAGAGGGGCACAACTAGTGTAACCGCCTAAAAAAAGGTGATTTTTGGGAATTTATATTAAAAAAACTACTCTATCAATCATTTTAAAATTTCAGGAATATATTTATACATGTTTTAAAAGTACACAGTAAAATTTTTGAAGAAAAAAATTAAATATTTTTTAAGTTATCGTCGATCTCCAACCGCGCGACAAAAAAAAGCCCTTCACTGCTGCAGTGATTCCGGCCTTCTACGTGGATGAAATTTAAAAAAAAAAATTCTCGTTGAACTAGATAATATTGTCTGTAAAATGAACTACGATGAAGAAAAAAAATCAAAAATTGACAAAATGACGGCGTTTTTTAAAAAAAAACTCGAATTTTACCCAAAATTTTGGTCGTTTTTGGACTGCCAAAAATCGATTTTCGATCCGGTCAAAAAATCGATAGTTCATTTTACGGAAAACTATATATAGAACATGTAAAAATAATTTGATAGTGATCGGATCATTTGTTTTTAAGTAATCGCTGCAGCAAATTCGGAAAATGCTGTTTCGAGAAAAACGCGTTTAAAGATTAAATGATCGTTATATTATATACTATATATATACTCTGTAAATGGCTGTAACTCAAAAACTATTTAAGATATCGATTTAAAATTTTGGTATGTTATTTTTAAAGGTATAAGATATTGAAATATGGAAAAATTGAAAATTCGATTTTTTGAAAATTTCACACTAGTTGTGCCCCTTAAATACGTTTTTGTTTATGCTTGGCCTGGGGTTGTAGGTTCTTTGTGTTAATTTTTACTGTACCACAGATAAATGTATTATCTACTGTATTCTCACCGAAAGCAACACTAGACAACTCAAATATCAAGAATATGTAAAGAATTAATTAAGAATACTTGTATGTTTTTATTATGTAGCAGTTAACACTGTAGCCATCTTGCGCTGGTATTACAATACATCATGATTATTTTTGTTGACTTCTATGCTGCGTGTTCTGTTAGCATCCAAAATTTAATTTAAAACGAAGTACAAAGATGACTCCAGTTTTCTAATTAATATCAATGTAATTTAATTTTTTTCCAATGCCCTTAAGTATAACATATTATATTTAAAAGTATTCAGAATTAGATAGAGAGTTAAAATATTTTATGATGGCAATTATTCCAAATTTGGATGAATTTTTAAAATTAAACGACTTGTTGCAGGTTCATAATTTTTTAGTAAGTTCTTTAAGGTTATCATCCCTAAGATCATGAAAAGTTTCATCGAAATCGTCTTCTTTTTAACTTCCCGTAGGATAAGTTATAGTAATCGCAAAAAATCGAAAATGAAAATTTTTATATATCTTTACGTTTCAGAGGTTTCTGAATATTTTGGAATACCTTAGAAAAAATGGATGTATGTGTGTGTGTATGTGTGTGTGTGTGTGTGTGTATGTGTGTTCGGATACAAAATTTCGTCGACAATTTCGGGAACACGGATGAAGCGATTTGGATAATTCAAAAAACATTCGATTCGTATGATAAGGAGACGTGCTGATTAGTTTTTGGCGAAGGTAGGTCTAGCCGTTCCGAAGATATGGAGCAAAAAGTGCCAAAAACGGTAACTCAGTTTTTAAGAGCGTCCGATTTGAATAATTTAAAAAACATTTTACTTGTATTAACAAGATAAAAAACTGATCAAATTTTCATGAAGACAGATCTGGCGGTTTCGGAGATCTAGAAAAAAAGTAAAAAAAAAATGCCATCTGGCGGTAAAAAATGATCATTAGACATATGCACATCAAATTATCAGATATTTTATAGAGATTTTAGCAATAAGTATAAATTTTGTTTACATTTCTATGGGTTCCGTACCAATGCTTATCCGTCCACGGCGGCGCGGCGTTTACGCGCTTCGATATTTCATCCCTATGCAGTTAAAACAGTACAATTGCTTTGAAAAAAAGTTCAGAAATTCCAAAATATTTCAAAATACACTTTTCTTCAAAATTTTTTTTTCAAGAAAAGTAATTTTTTGTGAAAAATTTATAGTTTCTCAAAAATCTAATTTTTCAGAGTAAAAGTTTTTCAAAAATGTTAATCTTTAAAAAAAAAAAAAAGAGTGCGCGTAAGGATCACACGCGATTGAAGTAAAACTTTTAATATTGTATGAGTAGGCAATTAAGATAAAAATAAAAAAACATCATATTTGAATTTTAAAAATCATTTATTAATAATCACATAACATCAATAACACAGTTTAAAACAACAACGATAGATTAATTGCTATCATATTTCATATATGATATAATAGGTTTGTGATAACTAAAATGAGAGACATAAATTTTGCTTTGTAAACTATGTACATTTCTGGAGAAAACTGCATCAATAGTCGAGCCATATCTTGTGGTTGAATCAAATGGAGAATTATTCATCGTTAAATTAAATTTATTATTTAAAAAATCAATTAATGGTTGAGATTCTTCTGAACGAAAATTGACATTAAAATCTCCAGCAAGAATTAATGGTATCTCGTTGTGATTAGTGTTTAAAAGTTTTGCACCCTCATTAGAAAAATGAAGTAACTGCTGATGTTCAATTCAATAATATTTGATATGTTTTTATTGGGAGAAATTTAAAGGACGACTATAATCAATGTTTGATTCTGTGTGTTCACACAGCGGACAACTGCAATATTACCTACTTGTGTAGTTTCATTAGGAATATCCAGTAATATCGTTGGCGCAAGAAACTGCAAAGGAGTCGCATTATGAAGAGTATCTGAACATGAATGATAGACATTAGACAGCTACACCATCTGCTCTTGAGTTTGATCGTTTGTATTGAGTAACGCAGTAATAGTTCTGAATATTAATTCGTTCATTATTAATCCAAGTTTCCGAAAATAACAAAAACGTACAACGTTGTAGCACTTTATCTTGCAGATCAGGCAAATGAGCTCGTAAACTTTGGCAGTTAAAGGAAAGCAATGAAATGCCGTTCAAACTTATTATCTCACTCAATTTTTCTTCTTGTGTTATTAATCTACAAGTTGAAAGTCTTTGGAATTCAGTTTTTAAGTCCATTAATCCTGCTGGCCGTTTTCTTCCATAATAAAAATTTTTGTCGTTGTTTTAGAAATGATGAACAATCCATTAATGCTGGTAACTCGTGATAATGCAACATATAGAAGCTGCTGATTATGTGTTTTATTGTATTCATATACAATTTTATCAAAAGTACCACCTTGTGATTTGTGTATTGTGAGTGCACAAGCAGACACTAAAGGAAAATGATTTCTTTTGGCAAATATGATTTTATTTCTATTCATTGGAATAGATGAAGATCTCCTGAGATGTGCAGCTTTCTTCCTAATTTTGTTACCTATCTTACCAGGAAATTCAAACCATAAACGTAGAAGTTCATCATTATCGCCACGTTCTATGTACACTAATTTTCCTACACAACCATCAGCTAAGCCATCACTTACATCAATATTAGTTGTTATAATGTGAAATTTATTCAGAACTAAAATTATTTCATACGGCAAAGCCCCGGTATCAATAACCGATTTTTGTGAAACTGCTGACGAATGTATGATTGTTGATCTGTCGCATGGCAACCTACATAAATGTCCGTGGCAGTAGATATTATTTTGTCTTCAACGAGATTCAGTATAAATTTATTATATTCCATGACACATTTATTCTCTAAGAAAAGTCTTATTCCATGAGGACATAACATAAAAAACGTGATTCAATTAATGCAAGTTCATATAGGGTTTAGCGCTCGACTTACGCATGACATGACGGGAGTGGATACCCGCGACATCAGCGCTTACGGCGTCGTAGTGTTCAACTTCACGTTGGCGTTTTCGTTGCATTTGTACGGATTTACACCCGTGTAGCCTGAAGAAATTTTTACACCCATATCGCGCCTAAAGAAGTTTTACTTAAAAATTTTTTTTGGTACTGAAAGTACCAGCAATTTGCCTTAAGGCACGATGCCATGCGCCCCACTAGTTTCAACATCTAATTACGAAGAAACGGTCCAGCCAATATTTATCAAAATAGTCGACATGATGCTCAACCAATATTTTTGAACAGTTTTTGCTAAAAAGCGGACGAAAATTTTAGCAATTTTCTGCTAATTTCAAAGAAGCGCCTCGGCCGATTTTTGCAAAAATTTGTACAGTGCAGTCTTTATCAAATTTCTTTGAATGATTTTAAAAAATTTGTAATCGGTACAATCGTTTTTAATAAAACGTCCACGAAAAGAGGCTCCCAAAGTTCATGGAGAGTAGGTTAGAGTAGACTGATTTCGAAGATACGAGGTAAAAAGTAACAAGAATCGTAATTTTGAGAGAAGGGAGTGTCCGTTACGAGTAATTCAAAAAACATTCGAATCGTATCAATGCGAAGACGTGCAGATTACTTTTTGGCAAAGGCAGGCCGAGCCGCTGCGTAAATACGGAGTAAAAAGTAACAAGAATGGAAATTCTGAGCTTTGTGAGATGAATCAAATTAATCAGCCCTTTTGATGAAGAGGTCATACGGATTCCGTGGCCAACCGCCATCGGAAACCTTAGTATTAGTTTTGTGTGCGTGGTGCCACAAGAAGACAGGTCCAGCTGAAGGTCAGATCAAGTAATATAAGCTGTAGCTATTCTCCCCGCACATATTTTGTACACTTGTAATAATATAAGAATAAGAGATATTAGCGAATTTGACTATGTACTAGCCTACAGTCATGTCCACAAATACAAGCGTTAGGTATTTTTAATTATTGAATAGATTTATCTATAACAGTAATCTTGCTCTTATTAACATATTAGCTACTAATACCCACAGGTGTTTACAGGTACTTTAGCGAGAAAATAGAGTGCTAAGGTAATCTTCGTATTGGGAAGCGGTGCTATAATTATACTACATAGCAGCATCGCCCCCAAAGAGGACACCGTAATACCACCAATCGTTACAATGGTTATAACTTATAACCCACATATTTATTCCAGGTTGATCTCAAACTGTCTAAAGTAGAGAGACCATAAAATTAGTAAGTTGGAATTTTTGACGAAAACAAACTTTGTCTTCGGGAAAATAAAAACCGATTTTAAATTGTTTGTAGAAATTTTGGAAAGTGACAGATAAATATATTGATATATAACTTTTATGCAATTTTTATTTTGTGAGAGTTTATTCTTTGTAAGGGCTTCTCAATAAATGATACGGCTACATGCATATCAAAAGCACAAATGCACCCTACACCCCAAGTTATTAAAAGTGTTTGAAAAAAATGAACCCAAAAACTCTTGATATTATATACACTTCCGGTAATAATTTGAATATTTTTTAACTTCCCGTAGAGTAAGAATACTTCAGAAAAAATGGATGTGTGTGTGTGTGTGTGTATGTATGTATGGATACAAATTTCCAGTCACGTTTTAGGACGCACGGATCAACCGATTTGAATGGTTCAAAAAACATTCGATTCCTATTTATAGGGAAAAGAGCTGATTAGTTTTTGGCAAAAGCAGGTCCAGCCGTTTCGGAGATACGGAGCAAAGAGTGCAGAAAATAGAAATCTAGATTTTGAGAGAACGGAGTATCCGATTTAAATGATCTAAAAAACATTCAATTAGTAATGATTGGGAGAAGTGTTTATTAGTTTTTCGCAAAGGCAGGCCCAGCCATTTCGAAGATACGGAGCTAAATATGTAAAAAATTGCAGTTTTTAAGAGAACTAAGCGTCCGATTTAAATGATTCAAAGAACTTTCTGCTTATTGTCTTAACAAAATAATTGATTTTGGAAAAAAAAATTTTGTTCCAACTTTTTTTTTAGTTTTTTGTATATCGAAAATATTTCAGATTTTATTTTTAATTCTGACTATAGTTCTAATATACTTTACAAATAATTTCAATTCTGCAATTCAGTTTATATAATTCTTATAAATATTAGACAATGTTACAATATTTATAATAATCTATTTGAAAACATTCAGCATTCCTCGAACATTTCGTTACGGTACGGGAAGTTCCAGCAATTTGCCTTAAGGCACGATGCCATAATTGCCTCAAGACAGAATTCCACTTACAGCTAGTTACTTTTTTATTTATTGTTGATTGTAATAATAATTGAATTATAATTGAAAGCATTCTAATAGATTTTTTTGGAATATAAATTCCTCTTATAGAAAAGGTTGAAACTACTTGCTGTGCGATCAGGCGTTTTACAAAAACTTCACGTATGTGTTATAAAGGGCACATTATAAAGTGCCCTTATAACTTATCTTGCCCTTATCATGGCGTTTGTCGTTTTGTAAGTTAGATGGCGTAATTGGCGTTATGTAGGTTAGATTTTTTGTGTGAAACCCCTGATCGCCCAGCAATTACATGCTTTTTGACAGTTTTACTACTAATTTATTAGAAAGTAGGACCGTAAAATAGCGTAATTAATTTGTTTGGCATTTGACTTCACTTTTTAAGCTTCTAAATAGAAATATTATAGCTACAATTTTGTTTTTAGGATTTCAAAATTTTGAGAGCATAATAGCTAATTAATATAAATTAATTATGTTAATTGTCTTATACAGACATAAACATCTTTTCAGAGCGCAACTTTTTGGTGTGGCAACATATAATACTGATAATGTACTTATCACCTCGGCGAAGGTGTTACATGTACCTAATTTATCAACTTTTTTCAAATTAATAAATTTCCGTAGGGTAGGTTATATTAAATGTTTACATTACTTTACGTTTCAATGATTTTTAAACATTTTAGCATTCCTTAGAAAAAATGTATGTTTGTGTGTGTATGTGTGTATGTGTATATATGGATGTACGTATGTGTGTGCAAATACAAAATTTTGTCAACGATTTTGAGAATACGGATCAACTGATTTGAATGATTCAGAAAATATTCGATTCCTATTAATAAGAAGACGTGCTGATCAGTTTTTGGACAAGGCAGGTCCAGCCGTTTTCAAGATACGAGGCAAAAATGCCAAAAATGGTAACTCAGTTTTTGAGAGAAGGGAGCGTCTGATTTCAATAATTCAACAAAAACAAAATGAAGAAATGATGGGAAAGACAGGTCAAGCGGTTTCCAAGATGCCATTTGGGGGTCAAAAGTGATCATTAAATATATCACATCAAATTATCAGGCATTTAATAGGGATTATATTAATAAGTATAATTGTTTACATCTCTGTGGGTTCCGTACCCACACACATCTCTGTGGGTTCATTAGACTGCGACGCGGCGCTTACGTGATTTGATATTTCTTCTCTAAAACAGCCACGCTGCATAACTGCTTTGAAAAAAAGTTCAAGATAAAAAATCTAATTTTAAAAATATCATTTTTTCATTTTTCAAAAAAAAACAAGGCTTTTTTCGAAATTGTAACTTTTGGTTCGAAAAGTTCCAGCAATTTGCCTTAAGGCACGAAGCCATGCACCACTAGTTAATTATTAGTATGATTTGTTATAACAAATGATTTTAAAAAATAAACAAAATATAATTAGTTTTTACGCGATTTTTACGAGATTTTGTCTTGTGCTTTTATTTGAGATATATATCCTCAAGTGGAAATGTGGTATCACACTGCTTGATATCGAGCTTGGATGAAGTTGGAATCAAACCCGGGACTCTTTGGTGCTATTCCACGTCCTCACAGTAACGCCACGGCTGGCACTTTTCGAAAAATTAACAATAAAAAAATTCTGAGATAATTGATTGGGCAAGAACAGCAGTCTTTCTTTGTGTCTGGTTGGAAACCATATAATTTTTTCGTCTATAGTGAACATATTTGTTTCCTGGATTCTACCAGTTTGGACACGGGACTGGTGTTAGTAAAAGAGCGTTAAATTATATAATTTCAAGTCGAAGTGCTACGCAAGCATTTTTTTTTTTTTTTGAGTTATGGTAGCAGAGTTTACAAAAATTGTGCCAGGTAGATATACTGCCACGTTTAAAAATAATGATGTTAAGGTTAAATATGAGATATCAATTTCATAATTATATTGCTTATATGACTTGCAATTATGAAGAAATCTTTCATTAGCCGCGAACAAAGTCACGCAAATGGACCAAACTTGACAGACCATAATGTTTGTCAAGGTTGTTTATCAAATCCAGAATTTAGTAACACCAACGACGCACGAAACAAATCTTATGTTAATTTTCAACATATGAAACTTAATTTTATGTGAAACACAGTCATTAATTTTAATAATATAAAATAAATAAAAATATAACGAAATAATATCATCTAATTTTAAACCATATTAAATATTTTATTATAATTCATTATTCATTATTAATTTTGTATTATTTCTGTACAAAATTGTTGTTAAGCTTTTAAGCTTGTTTATTTATAATAATGTGCATATTACGTAAAACTAATAATTAATAAAAAAATGTAATGTTTTTTCACTAAAAAAATTAATTGAAATTTTATAATAATATACATTATATAAGTAATCTAGTAATCATTATGTTCATGAAATTGAAATAAAGTATATTTAACAAACTTATTAAATATACATTGTTGACTCCATTAAAATGAATAATATGTAATTTTTTTCAGCAGTGATATGAATAAAAGCTAAAGATTTTTTATTCAGGACAAATGAAAATATAAATATGTATTAAAAATAATTTATTTCTTAAATGATGGGTAATTTTTTCTATTGAGATGGATAGGGGAGACTGGGTATGGTTGTAACAGGGTCGAGATAGGGTTCAAAGGAAGAAAAATAAAGTATGTTTGTTCGAACAAGTTTCCACTATTGCATTGAGTCATCACAACAAAAAACAAAAAAGAAAAGAGAAAATAACAAATAAATACAAGAGAAACTAGTGGGCTGTATGGCATCGTGTCTTAACGAAAATTGCTGGAACTTCCCGTACCGTAACGAAATGTTCGAGGAATATTGATGAATGTTTTCAGATAGATTATTATAAATATTGTAACATTGTCTAATATTTATAAAAATTATATAAACTGAATTGCAAAGTTGAAATTATTTGTTTAAAGTATATTAGAACTTAAGTCAGAATTACAATTAAAATCTGAATTATTTTCGATATAAAAAAAAATTGTTAAAACTAGCAGAAAGTTCTTTGAATCATTTAAATCGGACGCTTAGTTCTCTCAAAAACGTCATTTTTTGCACATTTAGCTCTGTATCTCCGAAACCGCTGGACCTACCTTTTTTAAAATAATTTTATTTTTTTTTTTCAAAAAAAGTATTTTTTTGTCCAATTTATAATTTCTCAAAAATCTATTTTTTTCGAAGTAATTTTTTTTCAGAAATGTTATTCGTTTTTAAAAAAATATTAATTTTGATACGGGAAGTTCCAGCAATTTGCCTTAAGGCACGATGCCATACGCCTCGCTAGTTTAGAATAAAATTTCACTTGAACATACTATACTATATGAGCTTATTTATTTTTGACAGTATATATTATTATATAAATATAAGAGTCTGTAATTACACATAAACATATACATATACGTAAACAAAATCGTGATAAATTTATTTACTAATAATCTTAATGATATCAATCCTCCACTGATTTTTATTTAGTGAAGTGATCGGCCGAGTGTAAGCGTTGTTGATGCAACTAAACTCGTACTCATAGTTATACATGATGATGTTTGTAATTTAATTGTAGTGGAATCAGTGAGGTTACTCTCAAACAAAATATATTATAAAAATTATAATTTCTTTGTGTTTTATCGTTTATTATTTATTAAAAGTTAGTGAATGCTGCGCCTTACTGTATTTAGTTATATTGATAATTTTGGATTTTAATTACAGTGTTAATATAAGTAAGTTTCAACCGTTTTTTGAACTGTTCTATATATAATATATATATATTTATATATATATATAATATATTATTTATTTATTTACATATATACATTATTTTCATATCTCAGTCAGACAGAGGTGCCTGGTATGAGAGATTATGAAAAACAGTTTTCATATAATATTTACATTTCATTTGACTATAATATCTATTTCATTAATATAATATCTATATATAACTCTTCAGTCTTCTTTTTTTCAATTTCCATATAGTACTTCTTTATTTTTCTTTTAAATTATCATTATCATTGGTCATCTTAATATAGTCTGGCAATTCGTTATATATTTTGGTAGCACTCCATATGACATTTTCTCTCAAATTCTTTTTTCTATTGCGTTCAATGTGAAAATTGTTGTGTTGTCTCGTGTAGTGTTCATGTATATCTTGATTTGTGTCTATTGTTGCACTTGTTTTAATTCGGTTAAATTTCATTTTGTGTATTAGTTTGCATTTCTCTATTTTAATTATGTTATTTAGTGAATGATTATTTGTTTCTCTCTGCAAGTATTTGGTGGGTGTTAGATGTGGTAAATTATATGCTATTTTTATGGCTTTATTCATTATTCTCTGTATGTCATTTAGGTTTGCTTTAGTTGTTTGGCTCCATGTTGTTATGCCATATAAAATTATAGGTATTATTTGCGTTTTAAGAATTAGTATTTTATTTTTTTTGCCGAAAGAGTGGATCCTTTTCAATGCCCCTGTTAATGTTCCTATCTTTCTTTTTATTTTGTTTATATGGTCTGTCCATGTCAGTTTTTCATTTATTATCAGTCCTAAGTATTTTATGCTTTCCACTTCCTCTATTGCTCTATTATTTACTTCAATTTTTAGTTTAGTGTTCTCAGTATTTTTTCTATGTTTGAAATATATGTATTTTGTTTTATCTATGTTAATTGTTAGTTTATTTTCAGTTAGCCACTCGGTGTATATTTTCATGTCCGTGTTTATAATATCTTCGAGTCTTTTTTTATCCTTATCCGCATATACTATCGCTGTATCGTCTGCATATAATATGTATCTTCCCTTTAATTTTGCGTCTTTAAGGTTATTGGTGTATAATAGATACAATAAAGGTCCTAATACAGAACCTTGTGGAACTCCACAGGTTATGTTACATCCTCCACTTGTGAAATTTCCCACCTTCGTCCTTACCACTCTTTTCATGAGGAAATCTTTGATAATGCTGTAAGACAAACCCTCTACACCTAAATCTATTAGTTTATTAAGTAATATGCCATGATCTACTGTATCGAAAGCTTTTTGTAAATCAATAAAAATTGCAACTGTGTGCATATTTTCCTCAAGGTGCTGACTGATGGTATTAGTCAAATCTATTAGGGCACCTTGTGTATTTGATGAAGGGAGGAAACCATATTGATTTTTGTCAATTTTTTGAATGAGAAAATCAAGTAATCTTTTTTTTATTACTTTTTCATATATCTTGGAGAATGTGTTTGTTATTGTTATAGGTCTGTAGTTATTTGGATCTGTTTTGTTTCCTGTTTTGAAAATTGGTTTTATTGTAGCCATTTTAAGACACGATGGAAATACACCACATTCTATGTATCTATTCATTAAAACAGCAAGTAGTGGAGCTATTATATTTATTATTTTTTTAGTGATTCTTGCTGTTATCTTGTCTTCGCCAGGTGCAGCGTTATTTTTCAGATTTTCAACAATTTTTTTTATTTCTTTCTCATCTGTTAATTCAAAAATTTGGATTTTGTTTTTAGGTCTGTGTATTGATGGTTTATAGTTGCAATGATCCATTTTCTTTTGTAGTTTCATACCTATTTCAGCAAAATGTTTGTTGAGATACTCCGCAATGTCTTCCTTTTCTGTAAGAAATATATTTTTATCTTTATGCTGTATTTTTTCAATATTTTCTTTATATTCGTTTTTATTTTTTCCTCCTCCTAATGTTTTATTTATTAGTTCCCATATTTTTCGAGAGTCACTTTCACATTTTTTGTGTTCTTCTGAATAGTATTGTCTTTTTGCTTTGTAGATCATATTTTTTTATATCTTTTTTTATATTATTATATTTCATTTTTATGGCATTATGTTTGCTTACTTCATTTATATTGCATTTCTTTAAATTATTGTAGAATTTGTTTCTGTATTTCATTAAGTTAATAATTTCTTCTGTTATCCAGGTATCTTCTCTGGCTCTTTGTTTCTTATTGTTTCTTTGATTTTATTTTCTTTTGCTGCATCTTGTATAATTTTTATTAAATCCTCTAATTGGTCCACTATTTTAGAGTCTAACTTACAAGTTATTGTCTTTTCTAATCCTTCTAAATCTATGCTATATCTAATTATTTTATGCATTTTTGGTTTGATTCTCGGCGTATTTTGTATAATACTGTTATCATTTTGTGATCAGATATTTCTGTGTCTTCTATTTCTATATTAATCTTCTTTTTATAATTTGATATAACATGGTCAATTATTGATTTAGTGTTTTGAGTCTCCCTTTGTGGCGTATTGGCTATCTATATTATTTATTATTTTGTATCCTGATGATTCTATAATATCTTTGTAACAATTTGATATATTATTGTTTGGAATTATATCTAATTCATATCACCTATTATTATTGTATTTTTACCGTTTTCTTCCATTTTTTTTTCTATTAAATTTATCAGATCTTGTTTATTATTATTCGGAGGGTTGTAAATAACAATAAACTTTATAACAGGGTTCATATTTGTTACTTCTATTTCCAGGAGGTTTATATTATTTTTATTATTATTTTCTATGACAGTACAGTTTAGTTCATTTCTTACAAATATCGCTATTCCTCCCTCCTCTTTTCTTTTCTCTGCAGTTGTAAAAACCTCTAAAATTTTTTAATTAAAGTATCCTTCTTCTTCTTGGTATATCCAAGTTTCTGTTAATATTAAAATTTGGCAATTTTCATTTTTATGCATAATTATTTCTAAGTCATCTATTTTTTTTCTAAGCTTCTTATATTGAAATACTTAATCTCTATTTTCTTGTTATTGCTATTATATTTATTCATTTTCTTGAATTTGTCCATTGTAATTCGTCGATATTCTTACCATTTTGGCTCTGTGTTGATAACATGAACATTCCGTTTCATTTGCATTATGCACCGTATTAAATTTGATTTGTATTTTACATTGGCATTTGTGCAGTTTATGCATTTCTTAGATTTGCTCTTACAATCTCTTGTGTTATGCTCATCCGCACAGTTTGCACAGAACGTCTTGTTTTTGCATTCTACTGCCCTGTGTCCATATGCCTGACAGTTATAACATCTTTTATGTTTAAATCTTCTATTATATATGAGCTGTCCTCCATCCTAGATTACATTATTTTCTAACAATTTTTCGTATGTTTTGCCCGATGTTTCGATATATGTATCCAATTTTTCTGTTTTTCGTGATTTCCTTTGGTATAGTTAGTTTAATTAATTTGATCTGTGTTATTTATATTGTAATTATATTCTATCATTTCATTTATCAATTCT
>NW_020537324.1:37748494-37775492 GCF_003426905.1 Ctenocephalides felis | reverse complement strand
AAAAGCATTTTTTTTCTAAAAAAGTAAAATTTTTGTCAAAAATTTAAAGTTTCTCAAAAATCTAATTTTTTCAAGTAATTTTTTTTCAAAAATGTACCAAATAATTTGCCTAAGGCACGATGCCATGCGCCCCATTAATTAATTTTATATGGTTCAAACAATGTTCTCTACATTTTCGAAGGTATGAAATAACCGATTTGAACAATTGAAAAAAACATTCGGTTTGTACACGATCGCAAGGCATTTTTTCAAAAGGCACGCCTACCCCTTCTGGAGGTATGCAGAAAAGGGTGTAAAAATAGTCATGCAGTTTTTGAGAGAACGGATCGTCCTAATATTATATAATTCAAAAACATTTTGCTTGTATACTTGTATTTGTACGGTGTGCAAAATATGCTTTACAGATAATTTCGTAATTTTGAAAAAAAATTTAGAATACTTCGAAATTATCAAAAAAATCTAAAATTTTCAATAACTTACAATTTCTTAAAAAATAAAAAAAAACGATTTTTTCTTCAAAAATTTCCAAAAATCGATTTTTCAAAACTTTGAAAAGAAATCAACATTACCATTTTTAATAAATTTGAACATTTATTTCGTGAACATATTCATACGTTGTTTGTGGAATACGTTTGTTGCTTAATTTAATAAGCACTAAACTTAAAATAAATAATCTATTTGAAAATATGTAAAACAATTGTAATTAATTATTGAAAATGTTTATTGAAAATTGATTATTTTCATTCCTCGAATGTTCAGTTACGGTACGGGAAGTTCCAGTAATTTGTCTTAAGGCACGAGGCCATGCACCACTAGTTTTCTTCGTATTTTTGAAACCGCTTGACTTCCCAATTTCTAAATGCTTGATAATTCTTTACACGCTTAAAACAAAGCAAATGTTTTTAAATTCGGTTGATCGATTTTCTCTAAATCATGTATTCGAGCATGTATTCTGCACATACACATACATCACTTTTTAAGGTATGCAAAATTGCTAAGAAATCCTATAAATTTACCGATAAAAAAGGATTTTTTTCTATTTTTAACTTCCCGTAGGGTAAGTTATTGTAATGGGCCAAAAATCGAAATTGAAAATTTTACATTTCTCGACGTTTTGAAGGTTTCTGAACATTTTGGCATACCTCAGAAAAAATGGATGTGTGTGTATGTATGTATGGATACAAATTTCCAGTCACGTTTTCGGGCGCACGGATCAACCGATTTGAATGGTTCAAAAAACATTCGATTCCTATTGATAGGGAATAGAGCTGATTAGTTTTTTACGGCCGTTACGGAGATACGGAGCAAAGAGTGCAAAAAATAGAAATCGAGTTTTTGAGAGAACGGAGTATCCGATTTGAATGATCTAAAAAACATTCAATTAGTAATGATTGGGAGAAGTGTTTATCAGTTTTTGGCAAAAGCAGGCCCAGCCATTTCGAAGATACGGAGCTAAACGTGCAAAAAATGGCAGTTTTTGAGAGAACTAAGCGTCCGATTGAAATGATTCAAAGAACTTTCTGCTTGTCTTAACAAAATAATAGATTTTGGCAAAAAAAATTTTTGTTTCAACTTTTTTTTTCAATTTTTTTTTCATAATTTTTTTTTTGTATCGAAAATAATTCAGATTTTATTTTTAATTCTGACTATAGTTCTAATATACTTTAAACAAATAATTTCAACTTTGCAATTCAGTTTATATAATTCTTATAAATATTAGACAATGTTACAATATTAATAATAATCTATTTGAAAACATTCAGTATTCCTCGAACATTTCGTTACGGTACGGGAAGTTCCAGCAATTTGCCTTAAGGCACGATGCCATACACCCCACTAGTTTTTATCTCTACATTAACCCTGTCTATTATAATTTATTATTATTATCATGAGTATTTTATTTATTTCAATTTAATTTACATTTTTGGCACTTTTTGCCCCCTATCTTTGATACCTCTAGACCTGCCTTGTCCAAAAACTAATCAGCACGTCTCCTTATCAATAGACATCAATTTTATTTTGAATCATTGTAACAGAGCATGTAAATCATCCGGCATAATATTGTAATTGCTACTGATATCCCGCAGGCCGAAGCAGTAAACAGAAGTGTACAGGTGAGTCATTTCTGTCAGCCAATATAAAATTGTACTATCATAAAATTTCGGTTTGCGTTATTATTATCGGCTAATTTTATATTTTATATATCTAACTTTGTTTCAAATTTATCAATCTTTAATAACAATTTAACAATCAAATATGTAATAATTTGGCAAATTTACATTTTCAAATGTTTAATTTGAAATGATAGACAATTTTTTTTTACATCATGAAAATAATTGTAGTTTACGTTGACTTATGATAAATAATAATATTATAAAAGTAATTATATACTTCATTTGTATTATATTTTATGTTTATAAATATTTATATATTTATTAAAGGATTATTTAGAAACATGTAAATTTTCTTAAAAATAAGCAAAGAATAAATTACCAGAGGTATTATTGTATTTTTTCTTTGTTACAACTAGTTTCAAACACGGGGTAAGCTGCAACACCGGACTGTTTCTAGAGCCTTATTAATTGTGAAGTAATGCATAATAGTTATGAAATTACTTTTACTTGATTTGGTAGAGTAATAGTTACAGCATCTGTCTATTCTTATTTCGTAGAAATATAATCATTGGACCTACAAATTAATTAATTTAAGAAAAACTATTTCAATAAGCCCCAAATTTTCAAAATGGAAAAGAATAAGACGGGACACAAAGGTCCAATTTGACTTGAGCAATTATATTGCGAAAACCAAACCAATTATGTTACAACAAATAACATATATCAAATAAACAACCATCTGATTATGTTCAGTAAAGCTCCTAGTCAATTCATATTGCAGAAGTGTGTTTTTTTGCTGTTTTTCAAAAATTTGTAACCGGTCCTTTTCACACATAATTGGGGTAAATTGGAACGACCAGGGATAAACAAATTCATCATATTGTATTTTAAAGGCATTTTATAAAATAATAGCTACATTATTGATGATAACCCTGATCTGATATTTTGTCAGAAATATTCATCGGCAGAGTTAGAACTAGTGGGATGCATGGCATCGACGTCGACATCGGCAAAATTACACAAAATGTGTACACATTATTAAAATCTCTATAAAATACCTGATAATTTGATGTACATATGTCCAATTAACATTTTTGACCGCCAAAAGACATTTTTTTAACTTATTTTTATTGAGAGTCTATAACCGCTGGACCTTCATCTTGTCAATACAAGTAAAATGTTTTTTGAAATATTAAAATCGGACGCTCCGTTCGCTTAAAAACAGTTACCGTTTTTGACACTTTTTGCCCCGTATCTTCGGAACGGCTGGACCTGCCTTTGCTAAAAACTAATCAGCACGTCTCCTTATCAATAGAATGTTTTTTTAATTATTCAAATCGGTTGATCGGTGTTCCCAAAATCGTCGACAAAAATTTGTATTCGCACAAACACACACATACACACATACACACAAACACATACATCCATTTTTTTCTAAGGTATGCAAAAATATTCAGAATATTTGGAAATGTAAAGATATATAAACATTTTCATTTTCGATTTTTTGGCGACTACTATAACTTTCCCTACGGGCAGTTAATAACGATTTATTTAATTTATATTTTGTAAAATAGTTTTTTCCAACCAAATTTAGTTATTTAAACTAAACCAAAAAACTAACAACGAATTAAAACACTTTTGTCATGGATTTTCAAATATTGCCGTTTTGCTCCTGATAGCACCGTCGTAAGCATGAAAGTGATGGCTGGTTATAAATTTTTTTAAGTAAAATCCTTAGGCGCAACTAGGATGTAAATCCGTACAAATGCAACGGAAGTGCGTTACGACAGATAAGAGTCGAGTGCCAATGATTCGTCATTCACTCTCGACGATATCATTTCTATACGGGTCGATTATGATTAGTCGTCGTGTATGTGAACAGAGATTTGTCGTTGTATGCGTACCGGCATCAACGTTGTATGCGTACCGATACCAACAAGAAAATCGGCACAGATAAATAAACATTTTAAAGTTACATCGTAGTACTAATCTGGATCTAATGAAAAATGCCTGAATCATAAGAATATTTTACCCTGTACTTTAAAAATAATGAAACAAATTAAACATTTGTTCAGCGAACTAAACATAAAAATAGTTTTAGGCAAGACAGATATTACAGCTGGTTAAAACATGAGATTATATCGCCTTCAAAAAAGTTAAAAAAATACAAGCAGTCAATTAATGTATGTTAATTTTAATTACATGAAGTTCTTCAAACACAATTACATGATGAGTGAAGTTGCAAAAACAATATTTGTTTAGAAGGTGTTTAACATGATCCACTGTGTGAACAAATATTATAGAATTTATTAATCATCAATTACTTAATTTCTCCAATGAAGGTTCATTTCTAAATGCTAATTACAATGACAAACCGATTTTGTCATATTTTTAGTATGACTTTAATTACATTATTGTTTTTGAATATTATACATATTTTTAATGCTATTATAAATATATAATTTATAATTTATCATTATATAAATGTGTATATGCTTGACACTAATAAGTGTTCATCACGAGTGTTACCATATTACTAATAAACATTATTTAAAATTGTTATATGATGTATTTATTGTTACTTAACTTAAATTTGCTACTTTGAACAGTAGCAAATAAGTTTTACTTCAATCTCGTGTGATCCTTACGCGCACTCTTTTTTATCTTCTATTTTGGAATATTGTGATTGAAAAATTGTCAACTTTACTGGTTTTTAAGATATCGGTAGTGGACATTTTTACTCTTTATCATTTGCATAAAAAAACTAAACTACTGCCCTTGTAAAATTTTATGTTTTTGAACCGAATATAATTTCACCAAATATTTACTAAATATTTTTAGAAACTATACTAGGCTATACTTCTAGGCAAATATATACACATACATTTTTGTGGACTATGTGAGTTGTGAAGAAAACACAAAATCTCCGATTCCTGGTCTTGGACTAAATCGATAACTTTCCCTATCAGGAAGTTAATCAGCAATGATAAATGAATGAAGTAGATTATTATTATCAAATAATCTAAATTACAAAATCGAGCAATATTTAAATTAAAAAGTTCAATTATATTAACATGAATTGCCGACGTCTTTATTACTACACAAGTGATGCATTGAATATAAAACACTTACAATTAATTTGATTTAAAAACTTTCATGCTCTGCTAGTTGAACATATTAAATTTACGGTCACCTGCCCGATGATGCAACGATAATAAAATTTGTCCAGTGTAACATCCAGTAATTTACAAACTCCCTCCAGAGCTTCTACTTCTTCGTCGATTTGTCTAAACGTTATGTGAGATACTGTTTCGGTACTATCCTACCACCAGAAAAAACGCGCCAATTTCTACAAAGCGGGAGTTACTGCAATGATGATCTTCTTCGAAGACCACCAGAAATTGTTCTCCATATAAATAGGTGATGCTCTAACCAGGAGAAGTTATAACAAACTCAGTAACGACAGTGTGCATACTATTGTATTATTGTGGTGACTTACTCGAAAATCATCATGAAGATATTTGTGGTATGTAATTAATAGAATAGAATTAATTCACAATTATATTATAATCTATCACGTCACTACCGTTCTTAAAATATAATTAAAATTTATTAAATTTAAAATAGTAATTACACCGATTCATTATATAATAAACAATGTTTAATGTCTATAACTTATATGATCGTTTATAATAATTAAAAAATAAATTAAATTTCACAGGTATATATATATATATATAAAATTCGCCATAGTTTAATCCGTATTGTACTTATTAATTTAAAGCAATTCGAATTACATCTCATACAAAATATATTATAATATCGTTTGAATATCCTCTTAAAAACTCAATATTCTTATTAATTTACTTATTGCCCTATTAAAACGTATCATAAAACATTGTCTATTTATTTTAATGTATTTTTATTTAATTAGGCCCAACACCACTATTACTTATTAATATTATGCGAATGGATATAAGTGAAATATTAAATATATACATGTTTAAACTTATTATATTATCTCAATATTGAGAAAAAATTTATAACCAAATAATAAAATAGGAAGTTTGAAAAATAATACTTAACATGAGAATATATCATATTATTAAAAGATAGAATTCAATTTAGCTTTCCACGAAATTAATTATCCAGATTATATAAAAAAGTTAATGCAAAATTTAAGAAATTACATATCACGTATTAATAACATATCAAGTATTAATAACTATTAATCTGTTTTTGCTAAAACGTGGTATTTATTCATATGTTTGAGCATAATTTATGGCTCGATTTATGACCCAATTAATTAATTAATTATACAAATCGAATATACTAAATAGGCAATATATATGCATATATATATATATATATATATATATATATATATATATATATATATATATATATAATATATAAGTTAATTCAGGCATAACACCAATTAAAAAACACTGAACAATAAAAAGATCACAGATAATCCACGCGTTTCGGTCTATACTTCAATTTGTTTTATTTCAATGATTTATTACTTGAACTGTATTATTAGTTTAGTAATAATGATAGTTTTACAAGTATTTTTATAGAAAAATATTATAAATAAAACATTAAACCTTTGAAATTTTTAACTTCCCGAAGGAGAAGTTTATGTTTTCATCAAAAAATCCGATTCTCTAATTTTATGTTTTCTCGACGTTTCAAGCCATTCTGAATCGAATGAGACCAAATTTGGAAAAAGTATGTGTGTGTGTGTGAACAGATTTTTACGGCTGTTATAGATCTAAATGAATAGGTATTCAATAAATTTGCAATTTTTAATTACCAAATATTGTAATTGGTGTCATGTCTGATCAAAATCGTCTATAAATATCCATTATGTTTCATTAGATCTTGGTTAATAGTAGGATTTTAGACGGCCACTAATTATATATTATGTTACAATTCAATCTTATTTTTTACTAAAATCATTTATGTTCAATTTGAATATTGATGATCATCATTTCACTAGCGTATTATTTTTATTTAAATTTATATATATATATATACTATAATAGGTAGTACAGCTTTAAGGCAGGTTCGTGAGCTGAGTTAAGCCCCAACTCGATTCAGAAAAGATTATTTCTCATTGCCATTTCACACCACAGTGCCCGAAATAAGATATTTTCTATTAGCTATTTTTGCTCTATATTTTCAAGTGAAAATTGATATCACTACTGCGTGATACATAGAGTGGGTTCAAACACTAGGCAGCGCGCTTGTTGATTGCAGTTGATTGATGTTGCTATTGATTGCTTAAAACCTTTGAACAAAATTTCAAGTTGTTACTGCCCAAAAACTATAGTAATATCTCCAAAAATGTCAAATTAATCCATCTGATAATTTATTGTACTTCCATAAAAAATCAAATGCAATATTAAGCCATTCTGCATTCTTAACATGCTTGCATCATACCGCATTTGAATATCACAATATTTCAACAAATCGCTAAAAATCCGAATCACTTGGTATTGCTCAATTCGTCTGATTTTGTTAAATCAACGTTTATAATTGGGTTCATCATTTCCAAATAACCACGCTGTGAAGTAATGAAAATTAAACCAGTTACAGACCACACGTATTAGATGGGTCATTATAAGTTATGCAATCGAATAATGATAAAAAACTTTTAACATCCATTAGATGCGCAAGAATTTAGATTGTGATTGCTGTTAATCTGATTATATCGAAACATCATTGGTGTATGTAATACAAACAGATTGAGCAAAGAAAATGAAATGGTTTAGAGACGGCACTTACTTTTGTTGATGAACCACTTTCACTGCATTAGCTCATAGCCGCCTGAGCTACTCGTCGACGATGGTCGTCCCTCGTCCGTCGTCCGTGTTGTGTTGTTACTGATCGGTTGCTTATATTATACATTATGTCTAAACACCTTGCTTATTGTGATCGGTGTCGAAAGTCACGCATAATTATTCAATCAATTTCAAATCGATAATGGGCCTCTGTTACATTATACGACCATAACGCACTATGGAAAGCTTACCATCTGCATATCATTAAAACAATTCCTCACAAACATTTGCTAACGCACAAGCTTTTTTCTTATAGTAACTTACTTGTTAATTCCCCTTAGGGTAAGTTAAAGTAATCGAGAAACAATTTAAAAATTACAAACTCTTATATATCTTTACGTTTCAAAGATGATTCTAACATAAGATTTGTCGTTAGAGTCTTAAGATAATGTCTGATTTTGTCGACGATTTCGGCAGCACAATTAACTGATTTGAATATTTCAAAAAAAAACATTTGATTCGTATTCATGAGGAGCAGTGCTAATTATTTTTTTGGCAAAGGCACGTCCAGCCGTTTCAAAGATATTAAATGTTCTTTAATGATACTAAATGTTGGGCTAAATGTTCCAAAATGACAATTTGATTTTTGAGATAACAGAAAGATCCGATTTAAATTATTCAAAAACTAGTTGGTATTGGTATTTCGCCTTGAGACAAGTTACATGAACTTCCCGATATGTGTAAATAATCGACATAATCAATAAAAAATAAATTAATTTATGAGTAACTAAAGTATACCGAGTGGATTTATTACACATAATCGAAAACACGTTAACTCGGAGTATTTTCTAAAAGCAAATTTTCAAAAATCAACGTTTTTTATATTTGAACCAGTTTCTGAACCAGTTTACTTTGATGAATTTTTAAAATTAAACGACTTGTCGTGAGGCCGTAAAATTTTAGTAAGTTCTATAAGACCATGATATACATCGCCAAAAAAAGTTCAATAGAAATCAGTTTAAATTTTATTTCAACAGTTAATTACAAAAAAAAAACGGCTCGGTAGATTTTCTCCTAAAACTAACCAGTATCATTCCCAAATAATATTTTTCGAACAGCTTTTGATTTTGTTAAAATCGATTCGGTAGTATGAGCTTAAATGTGGGCGAAAAGTTTAACACTTTTTTTCAAATTACAAAAAATGGCCTAATTTTGACAAATGCCAAAAAAATGATACCAATTTTTGCAAACTTTTAAAGTTAAAGCAATTGTCGTAGGGCCGTAATATTTTAGTATGATCTAGAAGACTATGGTATGTACCGTCAAAAAAATAATAATAAAAATCGTCGAAAAATTTTTTTTAACACTTTATTACAAGAAAACGGCTCAGCCGATCTTTACCAAAAACTAATCAGCATGATTCCCAACCAATATCTTACAAACGGTTTTTGAATTTTCATAATCGATTCAGAATTGCGGGCTAAAACGTGGACGAAAATTTTTTCACTTTTCTGCTATTTTGAAGAAACGTCTGAATAAAAAAGCTAAAAGTGCGATCAATGTTTATCCCTTACATTGCAACACGGTGCTTACGCGATTCTATATTTTTTGTCTCTAAAACAGCTACGCAGCGCGATTGTTAAAAAAAAAACTCAAAATTTTCAAAAAAATCAAAATGCAAAAACATTTTAGGTTTTTTTTCAAAAAAGTTAATAAGAAGCTTTTGTCAAAATTTTAATTTTTGCTACGGGAAGCATTTGCCATGCATCACTAGTATATAAATCCAATTGTTTGAATAAACCCGTCAAGTATTCTGCAGGTAATTGAAATGAGAAAGTATTTAAAATCGATGTTTTAGTTGACGCACAACTGTATAAGTGAATTTATGAGTTTACAACGACGGGAAACTTTAGATTTTTTTGTCAAATAATTATTTATAAATCATTATAAATTAATGATTGAAAACATTTTGAATGTAAATTTAGGTGTTTTTTGTTCCAAACTTAGTACTAGAAAGCAATCTGAAAAGGTCTTTGAAGAGGTCATTGAATTTCTGAACTTCTTTCTGCCAAGTTTAATTAGACATACAATTAAATTTTGTTTTTATTTTCTAATTATCTACTTAAAATTGATTCAGTAATTTCGAGTAAGCAAATTAATGCAAATAAAAAACAACAGTAAAATCTTGTCTAGAAGTCTTGTATCTAGAAGCTAATTAAATAGTTTAAATTAGTTTTCAAATTATTAACAATTGTTTTTAACAAAAGTCAACCATTTCGTAGAATGGTTATCGATCAAATTATATTTTACAATAAATATCTGTCTCATATAAATTTTGGTTTTAAATTATAACCAAATGTAAATTAAACAAATTTTAATTAATACTTATGAAGCTGTAACAAGATTTCTTTTCTGAAAATTAATTTAATATTGCATTTAGATAAATGCTTATATACACAAATAATTTAGATTTTCTTTTAGTTCTAGTCAGTTATATTTAATGTTAAAATACGCATAAAATACCTATTTATATTGAAAAATAATTTAAGAAATATGCTTCATATGCTCTCCAGCATCCTAATTTGGATTCATGTTTCTATATTTCCAATTATCGCCACTTTTTTACAATTCAGAATATTAGTAACTACGTGAGAAGAACGTAAGTATACGCGTATGCCATTAATCATAAAACGTGTTCAAATTAATAAATATGTTAATCAATTGTCCATATTTCTCTATGAGCACTTTTACTATTATCTATTTGCTTCATGAAAGAATAAAGTCATGCATAACAATATGAATAGATATGTTAATAATTGCTTAGGTTGTTATGTGACCATAGAAAAAAAACAAATAAATATATGTTTTATCGATTGAGATGCCAAGGTTCATATATAATATCAAGCAGTAGTAATACCAGTACTCTTTAAAATTAATCTAAGAAAGGTCCATTGTTGAAATACCTTCCAAAAATAAGATTAAAAAAATCTTATCTCGATTGTTGCTCAAACAAACAAAGATGTATTATTTATTAATATATATTCTAATCACAGCTTATAAAACATATAAGAATTCTGATTGCTGTTCAAACAATAAAAAAAATCTAATCAATGTGCTTTTTAACTTTCCGTAGGGCAGCGTCCAAAAATCAAAAATGAAAATTTTTGCATATATTTACGTTTCAGAGGTTTTTGAACATTTTGTACTTTCTTAAAAAATTGAGTGTATGTATATGCTTGTGTAGATATAATTATTCGTCCACAATTTCGGGCGCACGAATCAAGCGATTTGAATAATTCAACATTCAATTCATATTAACGGAGAGATATACGGATTAGTTTTTTGCAAAGGCAGCTCCAGCTGTTTTGAAGATATAGAGCAACAACTGCAAAAATAGCAGCTATTAAGATTATAGATCATCTGATTAGAATAGTTCAAAAAAAAATTTTGGTTGTGTTGACAATCTGAAGAAATTACTAGTTTTTGGGGGAAGCGTACGAATTTTTTTTATACACAAAAAAAAATTCAATTTTCAAAAAATATTTTTGTTTAGAATATCGTAAATGATTCGGATTTCAATTTTAATTCTGTCGAAAATTCTAAAGCTTACTTATATACGTTAAAAAACAATTTTAACTTTGCAATTTTGTTTATATAATTCTTAGAAATATGTGATAAGGTCTTTAAATCTAACTTCGCTTGATTAAGTTTTGTTTTTTTTTTAAATTTATGTAAATATGTATAAACGTCGTGGTACAGTTTATAAGCTCTTATATTTTTCTATAATATACTAATAATGAATGTTACAGTATTTATAATACTCTATTTGGAAACATTTGAAATTCCTAGAATATTTCATTACGGTACGGAAAGTTGCAGCAATTTACCTTAAGGCACGATGCCATGCATCACTGTTTTAAATTAATTCGATTTTTTCAATATAGTACAAAAACAAGTTGATTTTGAAAGTTAATTTTTAATTCGCTTATTAAATAATAGATTATTCATGAATTTGTATGGAATAACTTCAACATTATAATAAACAGCCGATATTGATTCACTGATACAGAATAGTCGTTTGAGAATAAATTACCTTTGTCCAGGTGCTGTCAGTTTTAGCAGCAGTAGCCTACGCTCGACCAGAACCTCCATCAAATGGTTATGGGGCGCCAAGCCCTTCGGCTTCAGGAGGTGGCTTTGGGGGTCCATCTGCGCCGGGAGGTAGCTACGGAGCCCCACCGCAATTGCCGCCACAACCTCATTTCACAGGATCAAGCCAGGCTTATGGCCCACCACAACAAGCTCCAGTAGTTCACAAACACGTTTACGTACATGTTCCACCACATGAGCCTGAATACAGTGCACCACAGTAAGTTTATATAATATTTTCCTATCAAAATCATATGAATAATATTCCTATCATAATTATGAGTTTTTGTAGCAGGCTGAACTAATGGCAAGCGTTTAATCCTGGATTTGATAGGTTCGAACATATTTTATTATCTACGACAATATAGTGTTGAACCTATATTATATTTCTCTATATTTTACCACAAATTGCGAAAAAATACTGTAAATCGTCATACTGTAAATTATGCAATACGCCAAACTTAAATACAACTATAATCCCAGCAAGAAAAGTATAATAGAAATTTTAATCCCAAAAACAGTTATTCAAGTAATTTAAGGAAGAGAATAATTTTAATTTATTATTAATTTCACTCTTTAATAGTTATGTTGCTTTTTATGAGCTTTGATATTTTTCTATGATTAGAAACGTACAGAGAAATCAATGTCCTTCTTAATGATTTCTAGCTAAATTCAATATGTAATTAAATTAATTTTATTGATCTATAAGTTTCGGTCTGTATCGATATCGTCATACAGTGTAATGATAAATTACAACTCCTAATACAATAGTTTACATAATGGAAGCTAGTACTTACAAAGAGAGATTTTCAATAATATACACGAGTATCATAGTATTACTCTAGTCAAAAGCGAGCAAAAATACACGAATTTACAGAATTTAAAAATTTTACCTATGCAGATTTGAATGAAATGCCAGTGCGTTTTGACAATATTTTCAAGACACTACTTTGTGGTATTTTAAAAGACTTTGCAGTAACAAACATATTCAAACTAGGATCATGAACCATAAATATAATACGATTTATAATATTAGATCGGAAGATCTATAAATTCTCTATATTTTGTCATTGGTAGTAAACATATTTTAAATTATCTTTAAATGCACTTATTATAAATTAAAAATGGCACGTGAATCAAGAACTTATATTATAGCTTTTGTCGTTTTTATCACAGAAAACCAATCCATGTCGCTCCTCCTCAAAAGCATTACAAGATTGTATTCATCAAGGCCCCAACTCCGCCAACCCCAACTGCTCCAGTTATCCCACTCCAACCACAAGACCAAGAGAAAACATTGATTTATGTACTTGTGAAGAAACCAGAGGAACAACCAGAAGTAATCATTCCAACGCCAGCACCAACACAACCTGCCAAACCCGAAGTATACTTCATCAAATACAAGACTCAGAAACAAGAAGCTGCAGGAGGCTATCCCGAGAGCATAGCACCTGCCCCAAGCGGTGATTATGGCGCCCCCGCGCCCTCCGGCAGTTCTGCCCAAGCCCCTGGCTCTCAATATGGAGCGCCTCTTTAGATCAAGTTTTTATTAAGTATAAAACGGTGTATCTATCACAACCCATCTTGTACATATGAGCGAATTGTAAACTGAGTCTATACTTATTTAGTTACATGAAGTGGAAGTAAATTATTTTATGGAATTGTTTCAAAAGATTTTGAAATTTTGTGTGCATGACTAATTGTAATATACGTGAAAGAAAGCGATTCGAAAACGATCGTGGCATATTAAACTTTTCAGATTAAGTGTTATCAGTAAAGCAACAGAAGAAAGTGTATCACGCAAGTGAACCTGCAATTAAGCGAAAGATCGTAAGTCACTTTCGTTTTGGGATGACTACTTTTTTTGTCATTCAATATGTAGAAGTGGCTGTTATAAAACTAACACTATTCGAACTTGCTGCATTTTGAAAATATTCCAACAATAAAATTACAGTAATGCATCAACTAGCATGAAAAAAAAATTATTGCACTAAAACATTCGGAACAAAGGCACGATTGTAATAAATGCATTGACATCGTATTGTATTATTACAATAGTAGAATGAAACTATAATGAAATGATACTTCGTTTTTGAATTAACGAATTTTACTTTCACTTCAAGTATATATTTATTATGGAAGATAATTACTGTCTATAATAAATTTATAATAAATTATATTTTTATATTTATTTTTATAAAAAAAAATTTAAATATGAAATAAAGATTATTATTATAATAAACATAATGGTTATAAATGATTTATTTAATTGCGTTGTTAAATGTTGTGGGATTAAGTTAATTCGTTCCGTATACGAACGAGCAATTATAACTTTCGAACAAAGAATGTGATGACATTTACCGCGTACGATTTCAGTGTGTTCACATAAACAATATATAATATGTCTCGTACCTTTCGCGAGGATATAATTGCAGTGAAAAAGAAACCAAAAAAGTCAGAACACAATTTTCTCTTATGTCATTGGTATTAACAGTCCATGGAAAAAAGCCACTTGTCGCAATAATAAGTACACTTATTAATTAACTTTCCGAAGAAGATGTTTATTTCGCCTGAAATTCTGATTCGGCAATTTCATATTATCTCGACGTATCAAGACAAGTATTGTAAATCGTTTGAGACCACAATTGAAAAATTAGGCATAGCGCCCACATACAACTTCTTTTTCTAGCGCCCCCCCCCTATTAATTTTAACAGCTTTAACAGTTTATCGATAATTTATATAAATATTTACATTTTTCAAAAACTTAATTTTTAATTATCCTTGATGTAGTACACAAAAAATTAGATATAATCTAAAAGCGTAAAAAAATATAGATTTTAAATTTATTTAGAAAATCGAGGCAATTCGCGGGTTGATCATAATCAAATATTTTTAAATTTTCAATTATTTTCAACGTATGTGTAATATTAATATTTGGGTTTTGAATCATTTTACTTATTTATTATTCAATTTATTCTATTGAGCAAATCACGCCGAAAAAACTACCTTTTCATTTTCATTTTTAATTAGAACACTCGTATTTTATGTTGGATTTCATAAATTTTAATTTAATTTAATGTTTCATTATTTACAATATCCAAAATTGCATCGTAAACTTCTCCTTATTAATATCGTAAGACCCGAATTGTATTCATACTTGCTTTCCTGTCATATTCAGAGTATAAGATTGTTTCAATTGTGATTGTGATCATTTCTTAACGTATTTTAGAAGTATTGTCCAAAAATCAGTAAAAAATGCAAAGAAATTACACATTTCTTAAACTATATTGAAAAAAAAACTAATTATATTTGATATGTATTATTTTTGCATAGTCACTAATTATTAAATTTAGAGTATGGACACCACAAGGTATAAAAAGCCTTAGAATTTTCGTTCCATAGTAAATTTTGCGTTCATTTTTTATATTTGTTCCATTTCCATAACCCTAACCACACATATCTTCAACATTCAAAGTTTATCAGATGAGAAACATTTGCAACAAAATAAAAGTTACAATTCAATTTCTCGGAATAAACGTGCCATTATCTAAGCACTGACTCTCCATTTTTTATTTTATCAATTATAATTTGTTTATTTTTATTAAAATGTTCCGTTTCAACTAAATCAACTTGCAATTTTTTGTCAATAATGCCCAATAATTAATTTAATCTTTCGCAGGTTAGCGCTTACGGGATTGAATACTAGATAATTTCTTTTTCGATTCCACGGTAACTTCAAATAAATAAAAAATTAAATAAGTAGATTAAGCAATAAACAGAGCTGTTATGTACTAATTTGCAGAGTTATTAATCGGTTAATTGTTTCGATTGATATCACATTGCAAAATAAATATGCTTTTTGTGTAAGATGTATGAAAATTTGATATAATTTCGTTCTGAGTTAAGAAAATGTCAACTAGCTAAGTAAATTTGTTAAAAAATAGTTATAGAAAGAAACTGAAACCAAATGCACAAATGAAACTATATGTAATCATTTGCTATAATTTATTGATAAAAAAGAAATTGACTTAAAATGACACAGCGTATAGACTGGAATTTAAAGCTTTGTAAGTGTAAATGCAAATTCTTTGTGCAGCATTCACCAAGCTTAAGTATTACATCAAATAAATTTCGAAACAACAGTAATAAAATTAATTTGAAATTTCCGTTTTTCGGTTTAATCCGAAATTTTACTATTGATGTTTAATAACAATTTAATAGCGATTTTATCTTGAAAGTTATCATTCACATTTTGTCAGGAACAAAAAAAAAATGTATGGGCGGCATAACGTTTTTAGAAACCTCAAGGTAGAGCGGGGCCCAAAAGGTTGGAAATCACTGATATAAACCATTTGAACTACATTACAACACATAACAAGTATCAAACAAGCAACTATCAAACTATGTTTAATAAAATTTTCGGTTAATTTTTTAACTTCCCATAGGATAGTTATAGTAATTGGCCGAAAAACAAAATTGAAAATTTTTCCATATCTTCACATTTTAAAGGTTTCTGAATATTTTGATATACCTCAGAAAAAAATGATGTGTGCGTGTGTTTTGTATGTCCGCATTTCTTCGTTCACGTTTTCGGGCGCACGGATCCACCGATTTGAATGGTTCAAAAAACATTATTAATATAAAAAATCCTATTGTTAGGAAAATGTGCTGATGAGTTTCTGGCAAGGGCCGTTCCAACCGTTACGGAGATACAGAGCAAAGAGTGCCGAAAATAGAAATCGACATTTTGAGCATCCGATGTGAATGATCTAAAAAACATATATATATATATATATATATATATATATATATATAGTCATTTTTAACATGAACTAGTTTATAATTCAAATTACCTTTGACTTGTAATCTTTTCATTTATCTCTTTTATATAATACATGACTCATGATTTTTTGATGAAGTATTGATTTCATATTTTCAAATTGATATAAATTGCTAGTTTCTTTCTTTAATAGGCTAAGGTAAACTATTTATAATTTAATTGAATTTTTATTACCAATAAGATACAAGTACCAATACCAATAACATACAAGTTGTTTTTTTAGAGCATGAAATGTAAGACGAAAGTTTACATTTGAATAGGTACTATTTAAATGTTAAGTTTCAAAATTTTGTCACCTGTTCAGAAGGGCAAAACAATTCATAATTTAATTTTTAATTTTAAAAAGGTTTTATAGTATTAGAGCTACATTATTGAATCAATGCGATGCATTTTTAACTTCCCGTAGGGTAAGTTATAGTAATCGCAAAAAAATCGAAAATGAAAATTTTTATATATCTTTACGTTTCAGAGGTTTCTGAACATTTTGGCATACCTTAGAAAAAATGGATGTATGTGTGTGTGTGTGTGTGTGTGTGTGTGTATGTACGTGTGTGTATGTATGTGCGGATACAAATTTTCGTCGACGATTTCGGGAACACGGATCAACCGATTTGAATAATTTAAAAAACATTCGATTCGTATTGATAAGGAGACGTGCTGATTAGTTTTTGGCAAAGACAGGTCTAGCCGTTCCGAAGATACGGGGCAAAAAGTGCAGAAAACGGTAACTCAGTTTTTAAAAGAACGGAGCGTCCGATTTGAATAATTCAAAAAACGTTTCACTTGTATTGACAAGATGAAAAATCGATAAAATTTTCTTGAAGGTAGGTCTAGCGGTTTCGGAGATATGGAGGAAAAAGTAAAAAAATGAGCCATTTGGCGGTCAAAAATAATCATTAGACATATGCACATCAAATTATCAGATATTTTATAAAGATTTTAACAATAAGTATACATTTTGTTAACATTCCTATGGGTTCCGTACCAATGCTTATGCGTTAGACAGCGACGCGGCGCTTACGCGCTTTATATTTTGTCCCTATGCAGTTAAAGCAGTACGATTGCTTTGAAAAAAAAGTTCAGATCTTCCACAATATGTCAAAATAAAGAAAAAAAAAAATTAAAAAAAAACTTTTTTTTCAAAAAAAAGTAATTTTTTGTCCAATTTATAGTTTCTCAAAAATCTTATTTTTTCAAAGTAAATTTTTTTCAAAAATGTTAATCGTTTTTAAAAAAATAATAATTTTTGGTACGGGAAGTTCCAGCAATTTGCCTTAAGGCACGATGCCTTAATTGACTTAAGACAGAATTCCACTTACAGCTAGTTATTATTAAGTACAACAACAAAATAAATATTCATAATTCAATAATTCAAATATGTATTTTTTATCATTATAAAACTAGTGGTGTATGGCATCGTCCCTTGAAACAAATTGCTGGAACTTCCTGCACCACAAAATGTTCGAGGAATGTTAAATATTTTCAAATAGATTATTATAAATATTGTAACATTATCGAATATTTATATAAACTGAATTGCAAAGTTGAAATTATTTGTTTAAAGTATATTAGAACTTTAGTCAGAATTAAAATTAAAATTTGAATTAATTTTGATATACAAAAAAAATTGAAAAAAAAATTTGAATCATTTTTTTTTCCAAAGGCAATTATTTAATTAAAACATCTATTAGCAGAAAGTTCTTTGAATCATTCAAATCTGACGCTTAGTTCTCTCAAACACTGTCATTTTTTGCTAATTTAGCTCTGTATCTTCAAAATGGCTGGACCTGCCTTTGCCAAAAACTAATCACCTCTTCTCCCAATCAGTACAAATTGAATGTTATTAACTTCACGTAGGGCAAGTTATAGTAATCGCAAAAAAATCGAAAATGAAAATTTTTGCATTTCTCGACGTTTCAAAGGTTTCTGAACATTTTGGCATACCTTAGAAAAAATGGATGTATGTGTGTGTGTGTGTATGTGTGTGTATGTATGTGCGGATACAAATTTTCGTCGACGATTTCGGGAACACCGATCAACCGATTTGAATAATTCAAAGAACATTCGATTCGTATTGATAAGGAGACGTGCTGATTAGTTTTTGGCGAAGGCAGGTCTAGCCGTTCCGAAGATACGGGGCAAAAAGTGCCAAAAACGGTAACTCAGTTTTTAAGAGAACGGAGCGTCCGATTTTAATAATTCAAAAAATATTTTACTTGTATTGACAAGGTGAAGAACCAATCAAATTTTCATAAAGTCAAGTCTAGCGGTTTCGGAGATCTAATGAAAAAAGTAAAAAAAATGCCATTCGGCGGTCAAAAATGATCATTAGACATATGCACATCAAATTATCAGATATTTTATAGAGATTTTAACAATAAGTATAAATTTGGTTTACATTCCTATGGGTTCCGTACCAATGTTTACGATTAGCAGTACGATTGCTTTGAAAAAAAGTTTAGATCTTCCAAAATATGTCAAAATAAAGAAAAAAAAAATTTTTCCCAAAAAAAAATTAAAAAAAAAAAAAATTAAACTTTTTTTTTCAAAAAAAGTAATTTTTTGTCCAATGTGTAGTTTCTCAAACATCTTATTTTTTCGAAGTAAAATTTTTTCAAAAATGTTAATTGTTTTTAAAAAAATAATAATATTTGGTTCGGGAAGTTACAGCAATTTGCCTCAAGCTTAATTTGCCTTAATTGCCTTAAGACAGAATTCCACTTACAGCTAGTTTAGATCATTCAAATCGGATACACCGTGCAATAGGACACACCGTGAATACACCGAACAAAAACTTGATTTGTATTTTCTGCACTCTTTGCTCTGTATCTCCGTAATGGCTGGACCTGCGTTTGCCTAAAACTAATCAGCACACACACACACATCCATTTTTCTTGAGGTATGCTAAAATGTTCAGAAACCTTCAAAACGTGAAGATATGCAAAAATGTTCAATTTATATTTTCGGCCCATTACTATAACTACCCTATGGGAAGTTAAAAATATCAACTTCTACTACTTTATAAATCTTGGTTTAGTGGTTATTTCTATTTAATTGATTGCAATCAGACTCATTGTTTCTAAAATACAATCATTACAAATGAGATATCCTTAAATACTATAAAACAATTAAATAATGTATTCTTGAAATCATATTCAGGTATCTTGTAAACAACCGTGCTTAAAAACAAAAAGACTGACAACGGAAAAATATACTTTTGTTAAAAATTTCACGATGTGGCCGTTTATCTCATGATTACATTTTCGCCCGATGTAAGGCGTATATTGATTACACATAATTTTTCTTTACTTTAAAATAGTTTCGTTGAAAAAATCCACATATTACTTGATGGACAAAATATACTTTTATTTATATTTTTTACAGTAGCAACACAGTGAAAGAGAAAGTTGCAATAAAAATTATTGTAACCGCAATAAACAAAAAAGATTAATGCTTATTTCAATGCTAATAATTAGGTATTAAGCATTCGCATCGCATCTCACACTCGCAATTTAAATATAAACTAGCTGTAAGTGAAATTCTGTCTTAAGGCAATTAAAGCATCGTGCCTTAAGGCAAATTGCTGGAACTTCCCGTACCAAAAATTATTATTTTTTTAAAAACGATTAACATTTTTGAAAAAAATTTACTTTGAAAAAATAAGATTTTTGAGAAACTATAAATTGGACAAAAAATTACTTTTTTTTTGAAAAAAAAAAATATTTTTTTTTTAATTTTTTTTTTTTAAAAAAAAATTGTTTTTCTTTATTTTGACATATTACTGAACTTTTTTTTCAAAGCAATCGTACTGCTTTAACTGCATAGGGACAAAATATAAAACGCGTAAGCGCCGCGTCGCTGTCTAACGCATAAGCATTGGTACGGAACCTATAGGAATGTTAACAAAATGTATACTGATTGTTAAAATCTCTATAACTTCATCTCAAGATGAAGAATCGATAAAATTTTCATGATGGTAGGTCTAGCGGTTTCGGACATGTAATGAACAAAGTAAAAAAAAATGCCATCTGGCGGTTAAAAATGATCATTAGACATATGCATATTAAATTATCAGATATTTTATAGAGATTTTAACAATAAGTATAATTTTTTTTTACATTTCTATGAGTTCCGTACCAATGCTTATGCCATTAGACGGCGGCACGGCACTTGCGCGCTTTGACATTTCGTCTCTATGCAGTTCAAGCAGTACGATTGCTTTGAAAAAAAGTTCAGAATTTCCAAAATATGTCAAAATGAAGAAAACATTTTTCTTTTCAAAAAAAAATTGTTTTCAAAAAAAAATTATTTGTTTTAAAAACGTAATTTTTTTGTCAAATTTATAGTTTCTCAAAAATCTAATTTTATCGAAGTAAATTTTTTTCAAAAATGTGAATTGTTTTTAAAAAAAATATTAATTTTTGGTACAGGAAGTTCCAGCAATTTGCCTTAAGGCACGATGCCTTAATTGCCTTAAGACAGAATGCCACTTACAGCTAGTTCTTCATCATTTTCTTATATTGCTTGTGCAGCGCTATTTTGGGAGTATCCATCAATACAGAAGATTTTCTTTTGCGTCTGCTTGTCAAAGATCTAATTTTCGATGTAACTCGGAAATTGATTCTTTTATAATTTTGTTTAGATTTATAGTTTATGTAGTGCAGGAAAAAAAATATTTGAAAAATAAGTATGACAATTTTATATCTAATTTTACCTGACTTATTTCTGTTTTTTTGCTTTTTGAATAGCAATTTTGCAACAATTCGCATAGTTATCTGGACGCTATTGTGGTGTCATATAAGTAGGTACGATCTAATGTTTTCAAAAATGCAAACCAGTGGTTGAACTTTTTTATTGAATTGATTTTTAATATAATACTGATAGGATGCAGGTTGTATTAATGCTCCAGAAAGGCTATTTTTACTTGTTATAATATTTCAAATCATCTTTCTTAAGAAAATCTGATATAATTACTGTTTGTGTTTAATATCATGCTAACCAAAGTCTCTATTTACCATTATATAAAATTCGTATTATAAAAGTACACTTTGAGGCAAACAGGTACCAGTTTTAATCACATTTTAATAGTCTACAGCTAAGTGTCATGACACGTATTCTGATAGATAAATAAGTAATATGGGTATTCTGCCGTAGTAGATCAAGACGATCGAATTGTCGAATCGAAACCGCGATTTTATTAACTTCCCGAAAGAGAAGTTTTCATAAAAAAATCCGATTCGCTAATTTTATGTTTTCTCGGCGTTTCAAGCCATTCTGAATCAGCTTGAAATTTGGAAAAAGTATGTGTGTGTGTGAAGAGATTTTTCACCGTAAATCGTTTTTCCATAAACGGCTAGACCGATTTCAAAACTTTGAAAGCCATTTGATGTATCTCGATGAGGATTATCGTTTGTTAGTTTTGCGCAACGTGTTTGATCGTTTTCAATTATGTGTAATAAATCCACTATGCGTAATAATCACTCATAAATTAATTTATTTTTTATTGATTAAGTCAATTATTTAAACATATCGGAAAGTTTATGTAACTTGCTTCAAGACAAAATACCAATACCAAATAGTTTATTTTAAAAACTTACTACACCCAATATGACATATGCAAACTTCACATGGAAATGAAGATAATGTGCAAATGAAATTAAGTTAATTTGTAATTAATAATTTCCAACTTTATATAAATGAATTGCAAAATATTTTTTAACAAAAATATATATCATGACATGTTTTTCCTAGTAGGGTCTCCAGTCTACTTTGATTCCACATCACTTCGCGCTCAGTTTATTGTAAAGCACATTGTACTTAATTGTGTGTCGACTGAATATAGGGGAGTTGTAAATTTGTCGTTATCCTCTTTTGCTGCAGTCGCTCGTAAACTGCCGAAGAGGTCGGACCGGCAACAATGGCGACGAATTGTTATGTGCCTATTGTCGAAGAGACAAATATATTAATAGATGATTCAACAACAAATTCTGAGTTTGTTGAAAATCATTTAAAATCAATAAATTTTGGGAATAATATACCAAATGTCAGTGATTGTGTGAATAATATACCAAATGTCAGTGATACCGCTAGTAGTGTCGACTTAGAAATGAGTGTAGACGTTCCTACCGTCAACCAAAACAACGTCGCCGAAACTCCCGCTCGACATAATAAAAATAATATTAACAAAAAATCACAAGATTGGACAACAATTTGTTTAAAAAAACAAAAACGTGATGAAGCCTATGATACGTCGCGCCTAAGAAACTGGCTAAACCCGACGCCAATGAAAAATTATTATGACGCATTAAGCAAACATACTGACATAACAAACTCTGAACAAACACAAAATACTGTTCAAAATACCGAACAAACTGCAACCGATAATAAACCCCCGCCTATCTTTGTTTGTGAGGTGGGTGACATTAAACTATTGATATCACTACTTGAAAACGAAGCCAAAAATTCATATAAATTGAAAATAATTAGTGCCAGTCAAGTTAAAATAAACTTGGACTGTCTAAAAACCTACAACAAAATTCTTAAGCTATTAAAAGAAAAGGAAACACAAATGCACTCGTTTCAAGAAAAATCTAAGCGGTCATTCAATGTAGTTGTAAATAACCTACATCACAGCGCTGATATTGATATGTTGACAAAAGAAATTCAAGAACTGGGCCATAAAGTCGTAAGAATATATAATCTAAAAAGCAGGTTTCATAACTATCCATCTTCATCCATCATCAAACATCTTCGCCACTGAATTAGAACAGCAATAAAGACTTTTTCAAATTTGAATATCTTTATAGCACAAAAGTAGACATCGAACCCAAACGTTATCGACGAGAAATTGTGCAATGTACAAGGTGCCAAAATCTGGGACATACGAAAAACTATTGTTTCAGGAAGCCGCGATGCGTCAAATGCGCGGAAGACCATCTCACCAAAGATTGTGAATGGACTGATAAAATTAATGAAAAAGTTACTTGTGTTTTATGTAACGAAGGTCATCCAGCGAACTACAAAGGCTGCCGCATATATCAACAACATCTTAATCGAAAATACCCGCCAGCACGCAACAAAGAACATAACAACAATAGGAACTCACTAGCACACCCAGGCTTAACGTCTCTCAGGCAACACAGGAACAAACTACAACTCAGCAAAACTCTATCAATATCAACAATAGTACAGCAAACGATACCACAAATAACAATAGTAATGCGACAAACAAAAACAACGACATAAACGATCTTAAACAAATGATGAAAATTTTAACTGAACAAATGTGTACAATGCTAAACCTTCTAACCACATTACTAGCAAACAAAAAATAATGGCAACCTTGTTAAGGATTTGCCTATGGAACGCCAACGGTGTACCAACATGTACAAGAAATAAAATACTTTTTAGTACACAATTCAATTGATATTTTGCTTATTTCTGAATTACACCTGACCGATAAATGCCACATAAAAATACCAAATTATTCCATATACAGCACGCAACATCCCAGCGGGAAATCACATGGAAGTACTGCAATTATTATTAAAACAAGCCTTTGTCACTCTGAATTTGATCCATCCATATACCGAAGAATTTCTACAAGCAACCACCGTCTGTGTTCAACTTCGACACGAACTAGTATGTTTTTTGGCGGTCTATGTCCTCCAAGACACTCCATCTCTGAAGATCACTTCTCCAACTTCTTCACTAAGCTGGGAAACAAATTCATAGCAGAAGGAGATTTTAAAGCAAACAATACTTACTGGGGCTCAAGACTTACCACTTCAAGAGGGCGTGAATTGATGAAATCTATAGATTTACTTGCCTAGATAAATTTATAGACTTACTGGCCTAGCGATCTTCATAAGAAACCGGATCTTTTAGACTTTTTATTAGAGCATTTCTGCAAAACATTTAACCAGAATTTAATAATTCGTTTATACAAGGTTTTATTTGGAGCTAACGTTTAATTATAATGAATAAAATTCAAATCTCTGCTATTGACAATATATAACAAGGATTAAATTATTCAGCTCAATTGCTTAAGCCAATTTGACTAATTTTGTATACATCTGAAATATATTGAAATATGTACATCAATTGATGTAAAGTTTTGTGCAGCAATAAATTGAGCTATTTATTCGAAACACTCTTTTTATGCAGTTCTGGAAATATGGATATTTTGTGACTGATTATTATTCACTTTGGTATTGAATAGACAACTTAGTACAAAATGAAAATATGTCGACTAATTTCATGTAAACATACTTTCGTAGAACAATTTTGTAAAAAAAAATCCGAATTCTATATTTGCAAGATCTCAGATTATTATTGTGACTATGGATATTCAAAGGCAAAACTTTGGGATTTTCTTCTGAAAAATGCTACTGTTCCAAATCAATTACTCAATATGTATCTATCTAATTTAAATCTATTTATTACAAAAAACGTTCAAGAAAAATCGGTAAACATTGCAAATAATTTTAATCTAAACTCGGATCACTCTCCCATTAAGCTAACATACTCAGCAGACACTATAGCCAACACCACAAAAATAATTCTAACAAATCAATTCACAAACTGGGAACAATACCGGAAGATGATTGAAAATAAGATCAACTGCAACATCCCTCTCAAAAATACCGAGGACATCGAAAGCGCACTAGAAAACTTAACAAAAATTATCCACAACGCAGCGCTATCTGCAACTCCTGTCGTCACCAATTGCGACGCCTTTAATACTCCATTTTATATAAAAAAACAAATCGCCAACAAGAGAAAACTCTGTAAAATTTGGCAACAAACACGCTCACTAGAGGATAAAAAAAGTTAAACAAGTCTTGTAAAGAACTCAAAGAAACCATCAACAAACACAATAATAAAACATTCAACGACTATCTAAGTAATCTTACCATTGCAAAAGACTCTAATTTCTCACTCTGGAGAGCTACCAAAAAGCTTAAAAGACCAGTAGCAGCAGTACCTCCCTTAAAGAAAAACGATGGATCATGGGCAAGAACTCCCCAAGAAAAATGTGCAGCTTTTGCCGAGCACCTATTTCACACTTTTTACCCAGCTCCTCAAACATGCACAAACGAAGAGGAATCAATTATACATGCACTCCACAGCATCCATCGTATATCCGATGAACCTATTAAAAGAATCATCCTGTCTGAAGTTAAGCATCAAATTGAATCCGCTAAATCAGGCAAATCTCCTGGCCCTGACAAAATAACCATCAAGATGTTGAAAGAATCGCCAGATATCACACTAAGATTACTAACAATTCTGTTCAATGCAATCATAAGGACACAGTCATTCCCAGATAGTTGGAAAACAGCTAAAGTTATTTTAATACCTAAATCTGGCAAAGACCGCTAGTACGCAACATCATACAGGCCGATTAGTTTGCTGTCAGTGATTTCAAAAATTTTTGAAAAATTATTACTTAAGCGGATTAAATACATATTAAATAAAAACAAGGTAATACCAAACCACCAATTTGGCTTCAGAGAACATCACAGTACAATCCATCAAGTACACAGAATGGTCAACATCATTAACGGAGCCTTACAATCAAAGAATTTCTGCTCTGCAGTCTTTCTGGATGTCACACAGGCCTTCGATAAGGTATGGCACAGCGGACTATTATATAAAATCAAAATTCATCTGCCAAACTCAATCTTTTTATTACTAAAATCCTACTTTCACAATTTTTCGTTGACATGCAAGGCTTCCAGTCAGAGCCGAAGGACATAAATGCAGGAGAACGCCACAGGGAAGCGTTCTTGGTCCAACACTATATCTACTTTACACCGCAGATTTTTCCCAAAGCAACAAGTCGGAACAGGCCTCCTTTGCAGACGACACCTGTATTATCGCCCAGCATCGGGATCCAATTATGCATCAGAATACCTGCAGTCGCACCTAAATACCATCGAACAGTGGTTAAAAACGTGGAGGATACCGATCAACTACTCCAAGTCTGCCCAAGTAACCTTCACCCTCCAAAAAGATACATGTCCCCCTGCTGTACTCCACAACAAACAAATATGATCTCAAGACCACGTCAAATATTTGGGAATGTACCTTGACAAAAAATTAA
>NW_020537324.1:37729183-37747494 GCF_003426905.1 Ctenocephalides felis | reverse complement strand
AAAAAAAATATATTCGTTTTTTGCGATTGCGATTGCTATACTTGCCCTACGGGAAGTTAAATACTAAAAAAAATTCAAATAAGTAATTTTTTTTCAAAATGTTCAAAATGCTTAAGAATCTATTTTTGTCAAAGTTTTGAAAAAATTTTAAAGTATTTTTAAAATTTCAGTTTTTGGTACGAAAAGTTTCTATGGAAGTTTTGGTAAGGCACGATGACATGCACCACTAGGTTAAGAAATAGTTAGAGTAGAAGTTAAAAGCCAATCACCTTTGACAGAATTATATTTTCTTTTTTCTTGCCTCGAATGAACTCCGTAGCGCAAAGTACTAATATGTCATTTTGCTCATGTAGAAAACGTAGTATATTTTAACGTAATTATTAAAAACACACTTCTATGGGAGGTACTATAATTCTATGTAAAATACTAACATTTGATCTTCGATACTAAATTTTTATTATTTTACAATTATTCATAAATGTATGAATCGCGGAGTAAAAACTAGAAAAAATTGTCTTAATTTTAAAACAAATGAAATAAATCATAATTTATCCAATAACACAAATACAATTATATTTTATTTACTACATATGTATCCCGTTCATAGAAGCAGTGATGCAAAGTATGTGAAAATCAAAAGCCCATTAATAACATAATTGCTTCATAAAGAACACATTAGCCAATTAGTATATAACGTTAAATATAATGGTATGAGATTGTCAGCTTAACAAAGTCTTAAGACTATAAATAATGTTTGTTTTATCATTATCTAACGAGATTGAAATACCGAATTATCAATATTGAATGTGCTCATATTTGAATTTGCAGAAGAAAAAGTCATCATTCATCTATATAAAGGATTTTTATTAAGTCACATTAATATAACATAATATTAGTTTGCAAACATTTAAAAAATACTAAAAGGTTTATAAGGTATGGCAAGGCATAAAGGTCCAATTCGATGTAAAGTAATTATACTGTCTAGGTCTAAACCAACTAAACATGTGTTGTTTATTTGGTACGTGTTCATAACACGTATAGAGGAAACTATCGTACTATGTTCAGTAGAATTTCTAGTTAATTACTAATTATAGAATTGTGTTTTTTACTATTTTTCTAAAACTTGACGCCTGTCCTTTTTTACCCCATAAACCAGGGGTGGGCAAAAGCCGGCCGGCGGGCACGCGGCCCGTTGAAAAATTCCGTACGCAAATTTTTATAAACTCTTTCATAAGATTTTATTGACATCAACATTATTAGTGTGCGTACTGTATATATTATATATAATAGGCGTAATAAAATGGGCGGTAAGCTGATTTTTACCAAAAAAGTAATATAGAGAAATCTATCACAAATGCAAGTTATATCGCACATAAAATTGCTAAGTTCTGTAAACGTAGACATTTCATTTTTCTTATTCATAATCATAAATTTATTATACATATTCTAATATTGTCTAGGTTCATAAGTAAATTGAAATTTTTGGCAAATGATATTTTCCATTTGTTTTCAATGCAAACAATGACATTCCTTAACAAACTTCAGAAAGATTTGTCAAAATCCGCATAATCGTTTAGAAGGAGTAACAGTGAGTGCTTGTAACTTAATATGAACTTTATATAATATAAGCAATAAAGCTCAAATTGATTCTACCTTTTAGTTAGAAAACGTTTGTATGTGAAAAAGAAAAGAGCTGCTTTTAGGGTTTTCCTGGCAATTATTCGATTTTTTCTCGCCGTAAGAACCATCCTTGGATATCAAAGAACATTTCAAAAAAATGATTGGCGTGGAGTTGTGCTGATTAATTTTTGACGAATGCAGGTCTAGCCATTTTGGTGATACGTAGCAAAGAGCGCAAAAACAATCAATTGTTGAGGAAACGGCACACAGTGCTTAAATGGTTCAAAAAACTGTATAAATAAAAAATACGTATAGTATTGATTAAGGGAATCATTGATTATAAAATGTGCAAAAGAGCATTTTTGAGAGAACGGCGCATCCGATTAAAGTGATTCAAAAGCATTGACGGTGTTTCTTGTAGATATACATGGAAAAAGGTCGTTGCCTGAATGTGAGCACTCATATTATATTAGATTTATTCAATACAAAGATTAGATTTACAGCATATGTAATAGTTATTTTATAATATTTAAAACAATTGTTATAACTCAGCAATAAATTATTATTGATGATTGATTATTTTTATTTAGCGAATGATTAATTGTTGTGGGAAAGTTCCTTAATTTACCTTAAAACTCGATCCCATGCACCTGTTTAGTTTATTATTTTAAAGAACAAAATTCTTATAAATCTGTGTGATGTCTTGGTAGATTGCGATTCAATGTTAAATATTCTGGATATATGCAAACGTAACATGGTGCCAAAGATGTATATCAAAAAGTTCATATAAAAACACGTTATGCAAGCAGGTCATTTGAAGTAATCAGAACACAAACGTTTAAAAAAATTATACTTGCGTAATGTACACACTATTACACTGTAACTAATTCACTTTCTACTCTCTAAGCATACGACTCCGTATACATATTTGGTACAAAAATATTGCATCAATTTGTAACGATTATTATTTTGCATAATATTTATCTTAATGGCAATACAAATATTTTTGATAATAGAAATATGAATGGACTAAAATTCAATAGACCACCTTGAAAAAGACATAACTATTATCTACTTTTTTTGAACGGCAATCAGAATTTGACATTCTATAAGCTCTTGAAATGATTATTTCTAGCAATTGCTATAAGAAAACAAACAAAAGTTGTGTTTTATTAACTTTTTGTTTTCGCCAAAAATCCTCTTTGCTAATTTTATGTTTTCTAGACGTTTCAAGACATTCTGAATCGTTTGACACCAAAGTTGCGCAACAATTTGGTGTTTGTCATCGTTTTCTGCCAAAAATATAATTAAATATGTTAATACTTATATTATTAAGCAGTAACATAACCTATAAATTTTTACAAGCAAATGATCGATTCTCATGACAATAAATTTATCTGACAAAGTTTCATACAAAAGTTTAATGCATCGCGATCTGTATAAAAATGTACTCATGAATTATATTATGTTCTATGCAGAAGACGTATTCATCTCATTTGAAATGATTGTATTTAAAATAATAGTGAGCCTGATTATAATAAATTAAGGGGGTATTCTAGTGTAGAAATTCAAAAAAATCGATTTTTTATTTCATATTTTCAAAGTATAACTATCTAAGAATATGGGTACGAGAAGGTTTTTGAAAATATGGATTATTTTCGGAGATATAGGCATTTTACTAACTCGGTCTCCATACTGGTTTGGCTTCACGCAAAACTTTAAAATTCGTTTTTCTCAGAACACACTTTTTCAGTACTGTTGACACGATTTCTCGAGTTTTAATCGACCGATTCACTTGAAATTTTCAGAGAGTCTTGTTTATAAACCTATCTATAGCTCGAACTAGGATTATCCCCAAATTCCAATTTTTACTATTTTTAAAAAATTCGAGAAACTCAAAAAACAGTAAAAAAAAACAAATAGCAAAAAAAATAACTGAGAATTTTACTGAACATAGTTAGATAGTGGTTTTTTGATATGTGTTATTTGGTGTGATGTAGATGGTTTGATTTGCACTGTATAATTGGTAAAATTTCAATTGGACCTTTGTGCCCCGCTCTACCTTAGAGTAGGAGTTCTAAAATTAATTAGCACAATCTCCACATAACCAGACTAAAAACTATATATAGACTAAAAAACACGTCTACTAAAAAATAAGCCTAATTAAACTAAATAACTAGTTGTAAGAGGCATTTTGCGTTGTGACATGGTGCATAAAGTGAAAATAATTGAATCAATCAACAATTTTTTTTAACTTGCCGTAGGCCGTAGGGTAAGTTATAGTAATCGCAAAAAAATCGAAAATGAAAATTTTATATATCTTTACGTATCAAAGGTTTCTGAATATTTTGGCATACCTTAGAAAAAATGGATGTATGTGTGTGAGTATGTGTGTGTGTATGTGCGTGTGTGGGTGAGAGCGGATACAAATTTTTGTCGACGATTTCGGGAACACCGATCAACCGATTTAAATAATTCAAAAAACATTCGATTCGTATTGATAAGGGGACGTGCTAATTAGTTTTTCGCGAAGGCAGGTCTAGCCGTTCCGAAGGTACGGGGCAAAAAGTTCCAAAGACGGTAACTCAGTGTTTAAGTGAACGGAGCGTCCGATTTTAATAATTCAAAAAACATTTTATTGGTATTGATAAGATGAAAGACTGATCAATTTTTTGGTTAGTTAAAAAATGTGTTCATTGGACATATGTACATCAAATTATCAGATATTTTATAGAGATTTTAATAATGTGTACACATTTTGTGTAATGTTTTTTGGGTTTCGTACCAAGATTTCGAGAGCACGAATCAACCGATTTGAATGATTAAAAAAACATCCGATTTCTATTGAATGAGAGAGTGGCGTCGGAGCGTTGCGTGCCCAATTTGATGTCAGCCACCCATGAATTCAAAAATTATGGGGCTAATATCTCTAAAAAAAAAAACGAGACACTGGCTGTCTAAAATAAAAAAAAAACGAGCCCACCCATCAAAAATTTGGTTCCGACGCCACTGGACGTGCTGATTAGTTTCTGCAAAGGTAGGTCCTGCCGTTTCAAAAATACAGGGCAAAAAATGACATTTCAGTATTTAGGAGAACGGAGCGTCCAATTTGAAAGTTAAAAATGAAGTTTTTGAGAACGAGGGTTCAGCGGTTTCGAAAATCCAGAAAAAAATAATATATAATATTCAAAGTTCACCTAAAGTTTGCACTAATAATATAGACCAAAAAATGTCCTCTACATTTTCAACTTAAATGGGTTTCAAAATTTTCAAGAAAGTTTAAAATTAAAAAAAAATGTTTTTTTTTTATTTTAACAAAAAATTTCAGCAATTTGTAAGGCACGATGGCATGCTTTGATTTTCGATTATACTATGCTCAAAGTACAGGCTATTGAAAGGATTATTTCTAGTAATTGCTATGAGCAATTGAATAAACAAAAATTGTTCTATTTTATTAATTTTCCAAAAAGTTGTTTTCGCCAAAAATCCAATTTGGTAATTTTATGTTTCTAGATGTTTCAAGAAATTGTGAATTATTTGACACCAAGGTTGGTAAGAACGTTCGTCATCGTTTTCTACCAAAATATAAAGTTCTCCTTTGGGATGCCATAATATAATACGATAAAAAATATTATGAGGGGAGTTCAAAAATTGCTTTCATACAGTCTATAGGAAAAAAAAAGAATTTCAATTAAAGCCGCGACAGAATTATAAATAAATCTGATTTGGTCATTTGATCACAAAATCAAATAGAATAACTATGAAACTACATGATTACAAATACTTTCGAATAATCGGTCATTATATAGATACCTATATATATGCGAAGCACGGATAAAATTATATAACGGAGCAGTAGGTGAAAGACTCACCGCAGATATGAAAGAAGACACATTAACTTATTTGCTTTTCTAGTTAATAGGTACATACATACATTCAAAAATACATATATGTATATAAATATATATAAGTATATATATATACATATGTGTTTGTGTATAATTATTTATATTGAATTGCGTTTTAATCACTGCTATTAATGGTTAACTGATTTGTTATACAACAAAATAAATAAGAGAATTGTATTTTATGACAACAACAATTATTTTTTGTAAAACAAATTAAAATAATATAATTCATAATGATCTTTTATTATACGCTATATAAAATTTCACAAGCATAATGATAATTGACGCAGGAATTGTGCCGGAACGTTCAGTTCGCAAAATATTAATCGATTGCAGTTTGTAATATATTGGAATTTAATTGATATATTGTAAACTTTAAAACATAAAATTAGTTATATTTTAACTTACTACAAAATTTGATTCTCACATTATAAGTAGGGAAGCTAGGGGCCATCTCTAACAAGGGAAACTGGTAACAGGCGTTTTTCATGGGATCTTAAATGATATCAAAATATTTTTCGTCTTGATTAGACATTTGAACAGCTCTGCTTAATATTTTCATACTGTTCCGCGGACCGTCGCAATATACAGAACTGTGCAAGTCCATCATTTTTGACACGTAATATAAAATTGTTCGAATATACTATTTTGGTTTGCTTTATTTTTATGGCCTAACTTTAAATTTTATATAATTTATTAACTTCGCGTAGGATAAGCTATAGCAATGGGTCAAAAATCGTAAATGAAAATTTTTGCATATTTTCACGTTTCAGAGGTTTCTGAACATTTTGGCATACCTCAGAAAAAATGGATGTGTGTGTATGTGTGTGTGTGTGTGTAGTTGTATGTGTGTGTGTATGTGTAGTTGTATGTGTGTGTGTATGTGTGGATACAATTTTTCGTCGATGATTTCGGGCGTACGGATTATCCGATTTGAATGGTTCATTTAAAACATTCGATTCCTATTGATGAGGAGGCATGCTGATTAGTTTTTGACGAAGACCGGTCCAGTGGCTTTGGAGATATGGAGCAAAAATACTAATAATGACAGTTTTTAAGAGAACGGATCAACCGATTTGAATTCCGATTAAACAAAAACATTCGATTCGTCATAATGGGGAAAAGTTTTTGACAAAGGCATATCCAGCCGTTTCAGAGATATAAGGCTAAATTTGCAAAAAATGGCAGTTTTTGAGAAAACTAAGCACCCGATTTGAATAATTTGAAAAACTTTCTGCTTGTGTTAATTTTTAAAAATAAAAAATTTGAATTTTAATTATAATTTTAGCAAACGTTCTAAACATCACTTTTATACTTCAAATACATAATTTTGACCTTGCAATTAAGTTTATGTTATATTATACTGAGACATATTAGGCAATGTTCTTCATTTTAAATCCGATTGATTATGTTTTATTTATTTACTTTTTATAACATATGAATAATGAAAAGTACATTATTTATAATAATTTATTTAAAAACATTGTATATTCCTCAAATATTTCATTAAGGAACGGGAAGTTCCAGCAATTTGCCTTAAATCACAATGCCATACACCACTGGTTTTGTTTAAAATTTGTCAATCTTTGATAATATGTAACAATTTTTATGATTGCTATTTTGTATAATTAGTTATTTCAATTAATGTAAAAAATCACACCTGGGGTTAGTTGAAACAAAATCTTTGGTCGAGTTGTAACATACAAGTATTATATACAGTAAAGCATATTGAATGGAATATATAGTTTGTAAGATGTGAGCACATGTAAATTGTGTTCCAGGATTTTTTATTTATATTATGATATTAATTGCAGTTGATTTATGATAAAAATGTATATTACAAGAGACCTATATTTTATTATTTATAGTTTGCGTGTATGTGTAAAAAGAATTACTTAGAAGTAACTCAATTTTCTTAAAAATGAGTAATTTATAAATTATCAAAGGTATTATTATCGTATTTTGTGTCGATATACTTGTTTATCTATATTCGTTATCTAGCTCCAAACACGGGGTAAGTTGTAACGCCGCTCTTTTTTCTAGAAAATGATTAATTGTGGATTTATGAATATTATTCATGAAGGTATTTTCTCATAATTAACTAGGAATAGTTCATAGTTATAGTATCTCTGTTCATCTTCATTTCGTAGAAATATAATCAGTGAATCTCAATATGTAGTGATTTAAACACAACTGTAATAACAAGCAAAGATTGTTAGCTTTCATACTTTTTTTTCTACTGTAGAATTAAATATTCTTATTTTAGATGCAAATAAAAGTTTTTAGTATGCTTTCTTCCGTAACTTCAAAATGGTGGAACTTTCGTTTACAAAAAGGAAATTTTTTGCATCATTCAAATCGATTCAGCCATTCTACCTAAAACGTAATCCATCCATCTATATAAAAAATGAGCCTTGTTTTTTTTTTAAAAAAATACTGACAATGCAGATTGTTAATTTAGTATTAAATGAGTAACATGTGTTGGAAAGACATTTCAATCAAATTGAGTTGAATAATTGCGACCTAAGTAAGAACGAGGTCTAACAATCACTAATAAATTATCTATTAGTTTATCCATTTTTCTTCACCAAAGCATATCGATCAACACTGTAGAATTTTTGTGTCTGCTAATTGTATTAGTTTTGTTTGGTTCACCTTAGCAAAGAATATTTTCGATGGCAAAAGAGTTTTCTGTTGATTGGATTTATGATTTTTGTAGTAATCAGTTCAGGCGTCGGCTAGCATAAACTAGTCCTCGCTTCGCTGGTTCGATTCCCGCCACGACTAAAGCTTAACATCAGACAGCAATTACAGAATGTTCTAATGTGACAGATTGTAATAAAAAGTATATAAAATAAAATCTGATTGCCTGTATACCTGTATGCCTGTTGGCCTGTCTACTTGTCCACCTGTTTACCGGTCTACCTGTTCACCTGTTCATTTGTCTATGTGCTCATCTGACTACATGTCTACGTGTCTACTTGTATTCCAATTAACCTTCATATTTGTCTGCCTCCCTAAATAGACAGATTGTAATACATATGGTTATAAGTAGAAAACTTGATTTAGGCTATTTCATAGAAGACTAGCAAACCCGACGAACTCCGTTTCGCCACCAGATGGTTTCGTGAGAAAGATTTTTTGTTTGTTTTATATTTGAAAAGGAAAAATTTGATTTTATTACACAACAGTAATGAATTTATTTCGATTACAAAAATGAAGTGATTTTTAGTTGAACTTCTCTAAGTGAGTGAAAGTGAATCCGCAAATTATTCGTTTCATTGAAGTGCTCTTTGGTAAACCACATTTTTTTGTTTTTTGGTCTGACGTGAACACAAACAAAGCGGTTGGTTTTCCAACTTGTGAACAGCGTATAACTGCCCATGTGAAAAACAATGATTTTCTAACTAATCTGTTTGAAATTTATCCCACAAACGCTAAGCGATTGGCCTTGCGACTTGTTATTGCGAACGCAAGGCGAACTGGAAATTGCAATCGTTTGAAGTCAAACGAAAGACCAGTCGGAATCATTGGTATGTCACTAAATCGCCAGCAATTTTGGATTGAATGGTGAAATTCAGTGCGTATGCGTCATTATTCTTTGCGGCAAGAATTGCTCGTTAAAGCATAATTCTGATAATTCTCACTAATGTCATTACTCGAATTTTTAATTACGGTGCATGACTAATTTACGATGCCATGCACAACTAATTTTCTTAGCTATAAACCTTGAGGAGCCCGAGATCTTTCCAACGAATGCAAAATTGTCGAAATCGGTTCGTGCGTTCTGGAGTTATATCGTCAGGAAGGAAACCCCGACTTATTTTTATATATATGTAGATTACAATGTTCGAACTAGAATTCAAATTTAACACATTAAGCTAATTTTTAAATAACTATAATTTATAGATAACTAAATTTTCAACCTCGTTTCTTAAAATGGGCTCGTTGAATGATTTGAAAAATAAAACATTTTTTTGATGAAAAGTTTCAACAATATAGGATAGTGCCACACACCATTATTTGTGTATTAAATAAAAAAGTCTAGTAATAAGTTCATTAATTAATTTTTGCGTACAATGTTATCACGAGTTATTAATTATAGACTTCAGTCTTGTCTTTTACATATAAAATATTATCAAAAATTGATAATGCAAAACACTGTAAACATTCATGGAGAAACAAATGAATAAAGCTTTCCATCCTCATGTAAGAATCACTCAAAGTTATGAAAACTATCGCATATTAATAAGTGAATGCCTATCTCTATTCGAATTTGATTTAAAATAAATTATATCTGATAGTTATCAGTATTATGGTATTTTGCATAACATTATCATATTACGTTTCCTTATTGGTAGTAATATATAGACAATCATATCCAATGGATTTGATTTTACAAGCAGTCTTGTGCAACATGTGAATGATTTCACGTGTAAACACATTGTTCGATTCGCCATGCATATAAACGAGCATAAAACTAACTGTCATACGCACATTCACGTATGTATTGTATCGCCAATTTCAATTTCATTAAGAATAGATATCTGATACGCACACATCCCATATATACCACCATATATTCCTTTTTTAACTTCCCGTAGGGTAAGTTATTTTAATCGTCCACAAATGCACATTGAAAATTTTTGCATATCTATACGTTTTGAAGGTTTTTGAACATTTTGGCATACCTTAGAAAAAATGGATGTGTGTGTATGTATATCCATTCATACACAATTTTAGTCCACGTTTTTGGGCGCACAGATCAACCGATTTGAATGGTTCAAAAACATTCGATCTCTATTGATAGGGAGGGCTGCTGATTAGTTTCTGGCAAAGGCAGGTCCAGCAGTTTCAAAGATACGCGCAAAGAGTGCCGAAAATAGAAATCGAGTTTTTGAGAGAAAGAAGCATCTGAATTGAATGATCTAAAAAATATTCGCAACGTAATGGTGGGGAGACGTGGTGATTAGTTTTTGGCAAAGGCCCGGCCGTTTCGGAGATAAGGAGCTAAATGTGCAAATAATGGCAGTTTTTGTGAGAGTTGAGCATCCGATTTGAATGATACAAAAAACTTTCAGTTTGTGTTGACGAAAACAATTGGTTCTCGTAAAAAAAATTTTTTTGTTATAACTTTCCGTAGGGTAGTTATAGTAATGGACCAAAAATCAAAATTAAAAATTTTTGCATTTTTTCACGTTTTGAAGATTTCTGAACATTTTGGTATACCTCAGAAAAAATGGATTTGTGTGTCCGTATTTTTTCGTTCACGTTTTCGGGTGCACGGATCAACCGATTTGAATGGTATAAAAATTTATAATAATCTATTTGAAAACATTTAATATTCCTCGAACATTTCGTTAAGATACGGGAAGTTTCAGCAATTTGCCTTAAGGCGCGATGCCATGCACCCCGCTAGTTTTTTTTAAGACACGAGCTTTTTTTGCACATTTATAAACTATTCTACAAATACGCATTTACACACAAATGGTTAAATGAATTTCCATATATATCGCAAAAACATGTAAAGTTTGGTATGTTTCAACAGCAATACTATTTTAAAGTAACGGCTACGTGGGTTCTCCAAATTTTGTCATACGAGAGACATCGTCATCAGCGATACTCGCTGCATCCAAAATTTAATTGAAAACGAAGCTACAGTGTTGGTCAATATTTTAACAAAAGTATGTTTTTAGTTATTATTTTAGGTTCTATGTACTTTTCTTTATTTTATGATACTTTAATATAAAAATTAAAGTCAGAGCTAGGAGCTTGTTGCAACAGTATTTTGAGATCCGCTGATTATATTACATTGAAATAACATAGATATATTGTTAAGATTTGTCTTCAGCGAAGGAGGTAGTTCAGGTAATTCAAGAACTCAACACAACTTTTATACATTTATTACAGAAACAGAAAATTATAAACACTTCATTAAATATTATTATTTTAGTATTCTGACTTTAATTGAATTAGACAATACCATTCTTGTATGTTACAAATAGCCTTAAAGTTTCGTTTCAACTAATCCCAGGTGCAATTTTCTTACATTTTTCAATTTTACTAATTAAACCATTCACTAAATACCATTATTACAGGCCGGAAAAAATTGATAAGTTTGAAACAAAACTAAAACTTAAGGCAGATTACTGGTACTTCCCGCACCGTAATGAAAATATTCGAGAAAATATTTGCAAATAAATTTTTATAATTAGTTAAAAGTGGAATTTTGCCTTGAGGCAAGTTGCATGAACTTCCTGAAATTTGCCTTAAGGCACAATGCAATGCACCACTATTTTAATGATTTAAATTAATGGTAACATTTTTACACAACTAGAGAATTTTATAGACTTATCCGCTGATTCCAAAAAAGGATTTTAAATTTGTTGACTCACATGGCAAAAGCGACTTTTGACTACTAATTAGCGACTTTGACTAATTTCCTACTATTTCTACCGTTAATTATAAGTACTTGTGCCGGCAAAACTTTACCAAGATCTTATCATGTCGACCAAAATTACCCAACCAATATCTTTCGAACTACAATTCAGATTTTCGGGCTGAACGCGAACAAAAAATTTTTCGAGGCGTATGAGATAAATTGAAATCCATTTAAAGTAAATAAATCCGTTCACACACACATACTTTTTCCAAATTCGGTCTCATTCGATTCAGAATGGCTTGAAACTTCGAGAAAACATAAAAATAGCGAATGAGAAATCCCGATTCTTCGGGAAGTTAAACATTGAATATTTAACGCCTTTTTATTAAAAAATACTCATTTTTATTACAATTATAATTTACATGTCATAGAAAAGTTTTGTTCAATAATATAAACACGATAAAATAGTTTTATAAATATATTTCAAATTCTACAAAAAATTGTGCAATTTGTAAAAAAGACGGTAAACAAAGTGCCGAGTGGCCCTTGCAATGCGCGCAATAAGTCCCCTAACCATTTTTCCTTTATTGGATACATATGCTGTGTCCTTTTCCTTCTTGTCAAACTTTTACAGCAAATCTTGCATCGTTTACGAGACTTTCTTGTCGATTCCTCAAATTATACAAGCATTGAGAATATACGGGGTAAAAAGTAACAAGAATGGCAATTCTGAGAGAAGGGAGTGTCCGATTGGAATGATTAAAAAAAACAGATCACTTGTACTGATATAGTGAAGAATTGGTTAAACTTTTGGAAAGACAGGTCTAGCGATTTTGGAGATCAAATAAAAGACTTTTTTAAAAAATGCCATTTGGCGGTCAAAAGTGATCATATGCACATCAAATTATCAGATATTTTTTAGAGATTTTAATAATAATTACAAATCTCCTTTACATTTCTATGAATTCCATGCCAAAATCTGTAATGTATAAGTTATACATTACAACAAGTTATACAGTATAACTTTAGACTTTAGAATGAAGTACAAGCAATTTGTCTTAAGGCACTAGTTTTGCCATTTATTGCTTGTATAAATTTGCATTGATGACGGTTTGAAGTAGTCAGCATGCATACTGGTCTTTTGTCTGTCCATTTTAAAAAAATTATTCCGCTGCGATTTCCCAGACTTCTCAAATAACTACGTTTTTGTTTATGTTTGGCCTGGGATGGCAGGTTCTTTCTGTTAATTTTTACTGTACCACAGATACATATATTATCTACTGTATTTTTACCAAAAACGACACTAGACCAATCAAACAAAGGCATTAAAAGATGTAAAGAAAAAGTATTATGTATGCTTTTATTATATAGCAGTTAACACTGTAGCCATCTTGCGCTGGTATTGCAATACATCATGATTATTTTTGTTGTCTTCTATGCTGCGTGTTCTGTTAGCATCCAAAATTTAATTTAAAACGAAGTACAAAGATGACCCCCAGTTTTCTTACTAATATCAGTGTAAATTTTTCCAACGCCCTTAAGTATAATATATTATAATTAAAAGTATTAAGAATTAGATAGAGTTTTAAAAATTTTATGTTGGCATTTATTCCAAATTTGGATGAATTTTTGAAATTAAACGACTTGTTGCAGGTTCATAATTTTTTAGTAAGTTCTTTAAGGTTATCATCCCTAAGATCATGAAAAGTTTCATCGAAATCGTCTTCTTTTTAACTTCCCGTAGGATAAGTTATAGTAATCGCAAAAAAATCGAAAATGAAAATTTTTATATATCTTTACGTTTCAGAGGTTTCTGAATATTTTGGAATACCTTAGAAAAAATGGATGTATGTGTGTGTGTATGTGTGTGTGTGCGTGTGTGTATGTGTGTTCGGATACAAAATTTCGTCGACAATTTCGGGAACACGGATGAAGCGATTTGGATAATTCAAAAAACATTCGATTCGTATGATAAGGAGACGTGCTGATTAGTTTTTGACGAAGGCAGGTCTAGCCGTTCCGAAGATATGGAGCAAAAAGTGCCAAAAACGGTAACTCAGTTTTTAAGAGCGTCCAATTTGAATAATTTAAAAATCATTTTACTTGTATTAACAGGATAAAGAACTGATCAAATTTTCATGAAGACAGGTCTGGCGGTTTCGGAGATCTAGTAAAAAAAGTAAAAAAAAATGCCATCTGGCGGTAAAAAATGATCATTAGACATATGCACATCAAATTATCAGATATTTTATAGAGATTTTAACAATAAGTATAAATTTTGTTTACATTTCTGTGGGTTCCGTACCAATGCTTATCCGTCGACGGCGGCGCGGCGTTTACGCGCTTCGATATTTCGTCTCTATGCAGTTAAAACAGTACGATTGCTTTGAAAAAAAGTTCAGAAATTCCAAAATATTTCAAAATACACTTTTCTTCAAAAAGTTTTTTTTTCAAGAAAAGTAATTTTTTGTGAAAAATTTATAGTTTTTCAAAAATCTAATTTTTCAGAGTAAAAGTTTTTCAAAAATGTTAATCTTTAAAAAAAAAAAAAAATTGGTACGGAAAGTACCAGCAATTTGCCTTAAGGCACGATGCCATGCGCCCCACTAGTTTCAACATCTAATTACGAAGAAACGGTCCAGCCAATATTTATCAAAATAGTCGACATGATGCTCAACCAATATTTTTGAACAGTTTTGCTAAAAGCGGACGAAAATTTTAGCAATTTTCTGCTAATTTCAAAGAAGCGCCTCGGCCGATTTTTGCAAAAATTTGTACAGTGCAGTCTTTATCAAATTTCTTTGAATGAATTTAAAAAAATTTGTAATCGGTACAATCGTTTTTAATAAAACGTCCACGAAAAGAGGGGCTCCCAAAGTTCATGGAGAGTAGGTTAGAGTAGACTGATTTCGAAGATACGAGGTAAAAAGTAACAAGAATCGTAATTTTGAGAGAAGGGAGTGTCCGTTACGAGTAATTCAAAAAACATTCGAATCGTATCAATGCGAAGACGTGCAGATTACTTTTTGGCAAAGGCAGGCCGAGCCGCTGCGTAAATACGAAGTAAAAAGTAACAAGAATGGAAATTCTGAGCTTTGTGAGATGAATCAAATTAATCAGCCCTTTTGATGAAGAGGTCATACGGATTCCGTGGCCAACCGCCATCGGAAACCTTAGTATTAGTTTTGTGTGCGTGGTGCCACAAGAAGACAGGTCCAGCTGAAGGTCAGATCAAGTAATATAAGCTGTAGCTATTCTCCCCGCACATATTTTGTACACTTGTAATAATATAGAATAAGAGATATTAGCGAATTTGACTATGTACTAGCCTACAGTCATGTCACAAATACAAGCGTTAGGTATTTTTAATTATTGAATAGATTTATCTATAACAGTAATCTTGCTCATTAACATATTAGCTACTAATACCCACAGGTGTTTACAGGTACTTTAGCGAGAAAATAGAGTGCTAAGGTAATCTTCGTATTGGGAAGCGGTGCTATAATTATACTACATAGCAGCATCGCCCCCAAAGAGGACACCGTAATACCACCAATCGTTACAATGGTTATAACTTATAACCCACATATTTATTCCAGGTTGATCTCAAACTGTCTAAAGTAGAGAGACCATAAAATTAGTAAGTTGGAATTTTTGACGAAAACAAACTTGTCTTCGGGAAAATAAAAACCGATTTTAAATTGTTTGTAGAAATTTTGGAAAGTGACAGAAATATATTGATATATAACTTTTATGCAATTTTTATTTTGTGAGAGTTTATTCTTTGTAAGGCTTCTCAATAAATGATACGGCTACATGCATATCAAAAGCACAAATGCCCCTACACCCCAAGTTATTAAAGTGTTTGAAAAAAATGAACCCAAAAACTCTTGATATTATATACACTTCCGGTAATAATTTGAATATTTTTTAACTTCCCGTAGAGTAAGAATACTTCAGAAAAAATGGATGTGTGTGTGTGTGTGTGTATGTAGTATGGATACAAATTTCCAGTCACGTTTTAGGACGCACGGATCAACCGATTTGAATGGTTCAAAAAACATTCGATTCCTATTTATAGGGAAAAGAGCTGATTAGTTTTTGGCAAAAGCAGGTCCAGCCGTTTCGGAGATACGGAGCAAAGAGTGCAGAAAATAGAAATCTAGATTTTGAGAGAACGGAGTATCCGATTTAAATGATCTAAAAAACATTCAATTAGTAATGATTGGGAGAAGTGTTTATTAGTTTTCGCAAAGGCAGGCCCAGCCATTTCAAAGATACGGAGCTAAATATGTAAAAAATTGCAGTTTTTAAGAGAACTAAGCGTCCGATTTAAATGATTCAAAGAACTTTCTGCTTATTGTCTTAACAAAATAATTGATTTTGGAAAAAAAAAATTTTGTTCCAACTTTTTTTTAGTTTTTGGTATATCGAAAATATTTCAGATTTTATTTTTAATTCTGACTATGTTCTAATATACTTTACAAATAATTTCAATTCTGCAATTCAGTTTATATAATTCTTATAAATATTAGACAATGTTACAATATTTATAATAATCTATTTGAAAACATTCAGCATTCCTCGAACATTTGTTACGGTACGGGAAGTTCCAGCAATTTGCCTTAAGGCACGATGCCATAATTGCCTCAAGACAGAATCCACTTACAGCTAGTTACTTTTTTATTTATTGTTGATTGTAATAATAATTGAATTATATTGAAAGCATTCTAATAGATTTTTTTGGAATATAAATTCCTCTTATAGAAAAGGTTGAAACTACTTGCTGTGCGATCAGGCGTTTTACAAAAACTTCACGTATGTGTTATAAAGGGCACATTATAAAGTGCCCTTATAACTTATCTTGCCCTTATCATGGCGTTGTGTCGTTTTGTAAGTTAGATGGCGTAATTGGCGTTATGTAGGTTAGATTTTTTGTGTGAAACCCCTGATCGCCCAGCAATTACATGCTTTTTGACAGTTTTACTACTAATTTATTAGAAAGTAGGACCGTAACATAGCGTAATTAATTGTTTGGCATTTGACTTCACTTTTTAGCTCTAAATAGAATATATAGCTACAATTTTGTTTTTAGGATTTCAAAATTTTGAGAGCATAATAGCTAATTAATATAAATTAATTATGTTAAGTTCTTATACAGACATAAACATCTTTTCAGAGCGCAACTTTTGGGTGGCAACATAAATAATACTGTAATAATGTACTTATCACCTCGGCGAAGGTGTTACATGTACCTAATTTATCAACTTTTTTCAAATTAATAAATTTCCGTAGGGTAGGTTATATTAAATGTTTACATTACTTTACGTTTCAATGATTTTAAAAATTTTAGCATTCCTTAGAAAAAATGTATGTGTGTGTGTATGTGTGTATGTGTATATATGGATGTACGTATGTGTGTGCAAATACAAAATTTTGTCAACGATTTTGAGAATACGGATCAACTGATTTGAATGATTCAGAAAATATTCGATTCATATTAATAAGAAGACGTGCTGATCAGTTTTTGGACAAGGCAGGTCCAGCGTTTTTCAAGATACGAGGCAAAAAATGCCAAAAATGGTAACTCAGTTTTTGAGAGAAGGGAGCGTCTGATTTCAATAATTCAACAAAACAAAATGAAGAAATGATGGGAAAGACAGGTCAAGCGGTTTCCAAGATGCCATTTGGGGGTCAAAAGTGATCATTAAATATATCACATCAAATTATCAGGCATTTAATAGGGATTATATTAATAAGTATAATTGTTTACATCTCTGTGGGTTCCGTACCCACACACATCTCTGTGGGTTCATTAGACTGCGACGCGGCGCTTACGTGATTTGATATTTTCTTCTCTAAAACAGCCACGCTGCAAACTGCTTTGAAAAAAACGTTCAAGATAAAAAATCTAATTTTAAAAATATCATTTTTCATTTTTCAAAAAAAACAAGGCTTTTTTCGAAATTGTAACTTTGGTTCGAAAAGTTCCAGCAATTTGCCTTAAGGCACGAAGCCATGCACCACTAGTTAATTATTAGTATGATTTGTTATAACAAATGATTTTAAAAATAAACAAAATATAATTAGTTTTTACGCGATTTTTACGAGATTTTGTCTTGTGCTTTTATTTGAGATATATATCCTCAAGTGGAATGTGGTATCACACTGCTTGATATCGAGCTTGGATGAAGTTGGAATCAAACCCGGGACTCTTTGGTGCTATCCACGTCCTCACAGTAAAGCCACGGCTGGCACTTTTCGAAAAATTAACAATAAAAAATTCTGAGATAATTGATTGGGCAAGACAGCAGTCTTTCTTTGTGTCTGGTTGGAAACATATAATTTTTTCGTCTATAGTGAACATATTTGTTTCCTGGATTCTACCAGTTTGGACACGG
>NW_020537324.1:37697185-37728183 GCF_003426905.1 Ctenocephalides felis | reverse complement strand
TGCAGGTTCATAATTTTTAGTAAGTTCTTTAAGGTTATCATCCCTAAGATCATGAAAAGTTTCATCGAAATCGTCTCTTTTTAACTTCCCGTAGGATAGTTATAGTAATTCGCAAAAAAATCGAAAATGAAAATTTTTATATATCTTTACGTTTCAGAGGTTTCTGAATATTTGGAATACCTTAGAAAAAATGGATGTATGTGTGTGTGTATGTGTGTTGTGCGTGTGTGTATGTGTGTTCGGATACAAAATTTCGTCGACAATTTCGGGAACACGGATGAAGCGATTTGGATAATTCAAAAACATTCGATTCGTATGATAAGGAGACGTGCTGATTAGTTTTTGGACGAAGGCAGGTCTAGCCGTTCCGAAGATATGGAGCAAAAAGTGCCAAAAACGGTAACTCAGTTTTTAAGAGCGTCCAATTTGAATAATTTAAAAATCATTTTACTTGTATTAACAGGATAAAGAACTGATCAAATTTTCATGAAGACAGGTCTGGCGGTTTCGGAGATCTAGTAAAAAAGTAAAAAAAAATGCCATCTGGCGGTAAAAAATGATCATTAGACATATGCACATCAAATTATCAGATATTTTATAGAAGATTTTAACAAGAAGTATAAATTTTGTTTAACATTTCTGTGGGTTCCGTACCAATGCTTATCCGTCGACGGCGGCGCGGCGTTTTACGCGCTTCGCTATTTCGTCTCTATGCAGTAAAACAGTACGATTGCTTTGAAAAAAAGTTCAGAAAATTCCAAAATATTTCAAAATACATTTTCTTCAAAAGTTTTTTTTTCAAGAAAAGTAATTTTTTGTGAAAAATTTATAGTTTTTCAAAAATCTAATTTTTCAGAGTAAAAGTTTTCAAAAATGTTAATCTTCCAAAAAAAAAAAAATGGTACGGAAAGTACCAGCAATTGCCTTAAGGCACGATGCCATGCGCCCCACTAGTTTCAAATTAATTACAAAGAACGGTCCATCCAATATTTATCAAAATAGTCAGCATGATGCTCAACCAATATTTTTGAACAGTTTTTGCTAAAAAGCGGACGAAAATTTTAGCAATTTTCAAATTTTAATTTCAAAGAAGCGCCTCGGCCGATTTTTGCAAAAATTTGTACAGTGCAGTCTTTATCAAATTTCTTTGAATGATTTAAAAATTTGTAATCGGTTACAATCGTTTTTAATAAAACGTCCACGAAAAGAGGCTCCCAAAGTTCATGGAGAGTTAGAGTAGATGATTTCGAAGATACGAGGTAAAAAAGTAACAAGAATCGTAATTTTGAGAGAAGGGAGTGTCCGTTTCGAGTAATTCAAAAAACATTCGAATCGTATCAACGCGAAGACGTGCAGATTACTTTTTGGCAAAGGCAGGTCGAGCCGCTGCGTAAATACGGAGTAAAAAGTAACAGGAAATTCTGGAGATGAGTCAAATTAATTAGCCCTTTTGATGAAGAGGTCATACGTTTTCCGTGGCCAACCGCCATCGGAAACCCTAGTATTAGTTGTGTGTGCGTGGTGCCACAAGAAGACAGGTCCAGCTGAAGGTCAGATCAAGTAATATAAGCTGTAGCTATTCTCCCCGCACGTATTTTGTACACTTGTAATAATATAAGAATAAGAGATATTAGTTAGCGAATTTGACTCTGTACTAGCATACAATCATGTTCCACGAAAACATGCGTAATGTATTTTCAATTATTAAATAGATTTATCTATAAAAGTAATCTTGTTCTTATTAGCATATTAGCTACTAACCCCCACAGGTGTTTACAGGTACTTTAGCGGGCAAATAGAGTGCTAAGGTAATCTTCGTATTGGGAAGCGGTGCTATAATTATACTACATAGCAGCATCGCCCCCAAAGAGGACACCGTAAAACCACCAATCGTTACAATTTACTTATAACCCACATATTTATTCCAATTTGATCTCAAACTGTCTAAAGTAGAGAGACCATAAAATTAGTAAGTTGGAATTTTTGACGAAAACAAACTTTGTCTTTGGGAAAATAAAAACCGATTTTAAATTGTTTGTAGAAATTTTGGAAAGTGACAGATAAATATATTGATATATAACTTTTATGCAATTTTTATTTTGTGAGAGTTTATTCTTTGTAAGGGCTTCTCAATAAATGATACGGCAACATGCATATCAAAAGCACAAATGCACCCTACACCCCAAGTTATTAACAGTGTTTGAAAAAAAATGAACCCAAAAACTCTTGATATTATATACACTTCCGGTAATAATTTTAACATTTTTTACTTTTTTTATTTATTGATGATTGTAATAATAATTGAATAATAATTTTTTGGAATATAAATTCCTCTTATAAATATAAAAGGTTTGAACTACTTGCTGTGCGATCAGGCGTTTTACACATAAAACCTAACTTCACGTATGTGTTATAAAGGGCACATTATGAAGATGCATTTATCATAAAATTGTTAATTGGCGTTTGTCGTTTTGTAAGTTAGATGGTGTAATTGGCGTTTTGTAGGTTAAATTTTTTGTGTGAAACGCCTGATCGCCCAGCAATTACATGCTTTTTGACAGTTTTACTACTAATTTATTAGAAAGTAGGACCGTAAAATAGCGTGATTAATTTGTTTGGCATTTGACTTCACTTTTTAAGCTTCTAAATAGAAATATTATAGCTACAATTTTGTTTTTAGGATTTCAAAATTTTGAGAGCATAATAGCTAATTAATATAAATTAATTATGTTAATTGTCTTATACAGACATAAACATCTTTTCAGAGCGCAACTTTTTGGTGTGGCAACATATAATACTGATAATGTACTTATCACCTCGGCGAAGGTATTACATGTACCTAATTTATCAACTTTTTTCAAATTAATAAATTTCCGTAGGGTAGGTTATATTAAATGTTTACATTACTTTACGTTTCAATGATTTTTAAACATTTTAGCATTCCTTAGAAAAAATTTATGTTTGTGTGTGTATGTGTGTATGTGTATATATGGATGTGTGTGCAAATACAAAATTTTGTCAACGATTTTGAGAATACGGATCAACTGATTTGAATGATTCAGAAAATATTCGATTCCTACTAATAAGGAGTCGTGCTGATCAGTTTTTGGACAAGGCAGGTCCAGCCGTTTTGAAGATACGAGGCAAAAATGCCAAAAATGGTAACTCAGTTTTTGAGAGAAAGGAGCGTCTGATTTCAATAATTCAACAAAAACAAAATGAAGAAATGATGGGGAAGACAGGTCAAGCGGTTTCCAAGATGCCATTTGGGGGTCACAAGTGATCATTAAATATATGCACATCAAATTATCAGGCATTTAATAGAGATTTTATTAATAAGTATAATTGTTTACATCTCTATGGGTTCCGTACCAATATTCATTCATTAGACTGCAACGCGGCGCTTACGTGATTTGATATTTCTTCTCTAAAACAGCCACGCAGCATAACTGCTTTGAAAAAAAGTTCAAGATAAAAAATCTAATTTTAAAAATATCATTTTTTCAGTTTTCAAAAAAAAATCAAGGCTTTTTTCGAAATTGTAACTTTTGGTTCGAAAAGTTCCAGCATTTTGCCTTAAGGCACGAAGCCATGCACCACTAGTTAATTATTAGTATGATTCGTTATAACAAATGGTTTTAAAAAATAAACAAAATAGAATTAGTTTTTATGCGATTTTTACGAGATTTTGTCTTGTGCTTTCATTTGAGATATATAACTTCAAGTGGCAATTTGGTATCATACTGCTTTATATCGAGCTTGGATGAAGTTGGAATCAAACCCGAGACTCGTTGGTGCTATTCCACGTCTTTACAGTGTCTGGTTGGAAATCATATAATTTTTTCGTCTATATTGAACATATTTGTTTCCTGATGTAGAATCCAGTTTGGACACGGGACTGGTGTTTGTAAAAGAGCGTTAAATTATATAATTTCATGTCCAAGTGCTACGCAAGCATTTATTTTTTTTTGGAGTTATAGTAGCAGAGTTTACAAAAATTGTGTCAGGTAGATATACTGCTACGTTTAAAAATAATGATGTTAAGGTTAAATATGATATATCAATTTCATAATTATATTGCTTATATGACTTGCAATTATGAAGAAATCTTTCATTAGCCGCGAACAAAGTCACGCAAATGGACCAAACTTGACAGACCATAATGTTTGTCAAGGTTGTTTATCAAATCCAGAATTTAGTAACACCAACGACGCACGAAATAAATCTCATGTTAATTTTCAACATATTTATGAAACTTAATTTTATGTGAAACACGGTAATTAATTTCAATATTATCAAATAAATAAAAATATAAATAAGTAATATCAACTAATTTTAATTAATTTATACGCGACCATAGTAAATACTTTATAAAATATTTTATTTTTTTTAATTTATTTTGTATTATTTTTGTTCTATATTTTAGTTTAGTGCATTTGTTTATTCATAATAATATGCATATTACATAAAACTAATAAATAATAAAATGCTCTTTAATGTTTTTTCAAACTAAAAAAATAATTAATTTTTAAAAATAAAATAATTAACATATTAATATGAACTATATAAATAATCCCGTAATCATTATGTTAATGAAATTAAAAATATAATTTATTCAACAAAAAATTTAAATTTTCATTGTTGACTTCATTAAAATGAATAATATATAATTTTTTTCAACAGTGATTTGAAAAAACAATTGAATATAAAATAAAGTTTTTTTTATTCAGGACAAATGAGAATATAGATATGTAATAATAATTTATTTCTTAAATGATAGTTAATTTTTCTTTATTGAGATTATAAATTGTATAGGGAGACTGGGTACGATTGTGCCAGGGTACGGTAGCGACAGCTGTAATAACAGCTAAATCATGTTGATTTTGAGATATGGTCCAAAGAAAAAGAAATAAAGTATGTTTATTCGAACAAGTTTCCATTATTGCATTCAGTCAGCAAAACAAAATATGGAAGAGAAAGAAAAAATAAAAATTAAATACAAGAGAAAAAATGTACAAAGATTTCTTGATAACTTTGTTTAAAAAAATATGTTTTGTTATATATATTATATTAGTATTTGTCATATTATTTTCATAAACTTTGTTTAAATAATTATGTTATGTTGTATTACATATTTCTGATAATAAAAATCGTTATATACAATTCTGGTTTTTATATCTGTTGTTTTTTAACCTATATTTATGCCTGTCACAACCGTCCTGGAATGGGAACGTCTGAGACACTCATATGAGTATCTTTTTTCTTGTATGATTTGTTCTTATGACTAAATCCATCGTGTTTAGAGTCAGTACTTTCCATGTAGATAATAGTTCAAATTACCATTTAATTTACTTTTTTCTCAGCTAGCTATTAAATCAACAATATCATTGCTGATAAAAAAAAGTAGCACAACCCAGTCTCCCCTAATATAGATTAAAATCTATAGTGTCCACTTCAAATTGGTTAAACATAAAGAATATTCAACAACATCAGATGAAAATTGTGCAATAGAATTATCATTTACAAATTTTCAAATTTAAAATAAATTTTATCACAATAACAGATATTTTTGAATAAAAATTTACTTAAACATACTTTGAGTGAGTATGTTTACATGGTTTAAGCTTATTTATATTAACTGTATATATGATTACATGAATATACGAGTATGCAATTACACATAAACATTTACATACACATAAACAAAATTGTGATAAATTTATTTTCTAATAGTCTTAATGATATCAATCCTCCACTGATTTTTATTTAGTGAAGTGATCGGCCGAGTGTAAGCGTTGTTGATGCAACTAAACTCGTACTCATAGTTATACATGATGATGTTTGTAATTTAATTGTAGTGGAATCAGTGAGGTTGACTCTCAAACAAAATATATTATAACAATAAATTTCTTTGTGTTATTCGTTTATTATTTTATTAAAAGTTAGTGAATGCTGCGCCTTACTGTATTTTAGTTATATTGATAATTTTGGATTTGAATTACAGTGTTAATATAAGTAAGTTTACCAACCGTTTTGAACTGTATATATATATATATATATATATATATATATATATATAAGGTGGTAGAGTCTTGGATTTGTAAATATTTTATAGCGCTTCGAACAAAGAATCCAAAATGTCATAAAAAACAGAAAAGCTTTTTAAAAAGCCATTTCTTTATTTATTTACTACGTCTACGTTTTGGAACTAAGTACACTCCATCCAGTTAAATATATAGTTTGTTTAAATCTTACCAAGACCATGTTTCTTGATAGATGTCCTGAGGATGGAACGTACCTAGTTCCGAAACGTCGACAGTAAACAAATGAAGAAATGTTTTTCTAAAGACATTTTTGTTTTTTATTACTTCTTGGATATATTTATATATATATATATATATTTGTGTGTGTGTGTTATATAATTAAGAAGGGATATTCTTAAAATAGAAAATTTATGTCGAACCACGAGTGAGTATCCAACGACAGCTAGCGAACCGTAAAATTGTGTTGTAATTTAATTTTATATAACTAAATAATTAAAAGCAATACTGATCGAACTCATGTTTATTCTTTTTATTTGCAAAACACCGTTCTTAATATACAAAATATAATATTGGATTTTAAATTAGGCGTTTATCACAATTTATTTAACTAAATAAATTTGTTAAGTATTTTCACCAAGATTATACACAAGTGTGGTACTAATTGCAAATCCTTTGTGCGACCTTTTTATTGTTTTCTGAGAAATTTGGAAATACTGTCTAAATAAAAGAGATTTGAGTTCAGCATGTTGAGTTTATTAACTTCCGTAGGGCAGTTATAGTAATGGACCGAAAATCGAAAATGAAAATTTTTGCACTTCTCGACGTTTTGAAGGTTTCTGAACATTCTAGCGTACCTAAAAAAAAACTGGATGTGTTTGTGTGTGTGTGTTTTGTGTGTCCGCATTTTTTACGTTTACGTTTTCCGGCGCACGGATCAACCGATTTGAATGGTTCAAAAAACATTTGATTCCTATCGATAGGGTGATGTGTTGATTAGTTTTTGGCAAAGACAGGTCCAGCCGTTTCAGAGATACGAAGCAAAGGGTGCAGAAAATAAAAATCAAGTTTTTGAGGTGACGGAGCATCCGATTTGAATGATCCAAACAACATTCAATACGCAATGATTGGGAGAAATGGTGATTAGTTTTTGGCCAGTCGTTTCGGAGATACGGAGCTGAATGTGCAACAAAATGCAGTTTTTGAGAGAACTAATCATCCACTTTATAAAAACTTTTTGCTTCTATTGACGACACAATTGCTTTTGGGAAAAGAAATTTTTTTTATTTCATTTTTTTTTAATTTCAAAAAAATATATTTGTAATTCTTAATTCCAGCTAGTGTTAAAAATATTTCTTATAGACTTCAAATAAATAATTTTAACATAATTAGACAATGCTCTTTATTTTAAGTCCGATTAATTAAGCTAAATAAACGTCGTTGTCTAATTTAAAGCTATACACAAAGCTATATACAAAATAAAAATAAAAATGATGAAAGTTACAGTATTTATTACAATCTATTTGAAAACATTAAATATTCCTCAAATTTTCATCAAGGCTTAATGCACGAAACCATTCATCACTAGTTACTTATCATATATTATGTATTTTAAGTATGATCTGATAATTGAGTTTATTTTTAAAGATACGGTAAATCCGAACTAAAACAATTACATAATGCTATAATAAAAAATATACTTTCTGCACATCACATTCAAATGGGGGCAAACGGAAGGCACTAAATCACGCAATATTTGAATTAGCATTGCATTTTTTATATTGAAAATAGGATAAAAATGAAGCATTTAAGTTATTGTAATAAAGAATATAAAGACAGCTTAATAAACTTTTTAGCTAAATTTGCAACAAAATTAAAAACAAACGGCAAATAGAATATTTATAATATAAAATGATTTGTCTTCGATATGTCAACATAAGATTAAAATTTGTTGACATTGATTTCAGTCACATAGTCAAGAAAATGTTGTACAAATCGTTCCGTCTCTTAAAATGTATCAGTAATATTGTCGAATGGCCTGCAGTGCGTGGAGTGCATTAGATTAAATATTTCTTATGAAAATAAAGATAGCAGAATAAGTCTAAAAGAATTAATAAGATATGTAGTGCAAATATTTGTTTGTTTATTTAACTGTCTGTAGTGATTTATAAAATAGATTTTTGAATTCTCATAGGGTAAGTTATTGTAATCTACGTGCATTTTTTTGCATATTTGTACGTTTGAGGGGTTTCTTACGATATTTAGAATATCTTAAAAAAAATCGATGTGTGTACGCATGTATGTGTACAATTTTTCGTGCACGATTTCGAGAGATCGGATCAACCGACTTGAATTACTTAAAAAACATCCGATTTCTAGTGACTGGGAGTGCCGATAGTCTAACTAAATCATTCTTAACTTATTTATGGGATCTCAAAAACTGCTGAACCTGTTTCCACAAAAATGTTATCAATTTTTATTCCGTCAATTCAAGTACAATATTTTTAATTCGGACTAAATTCAATGCGGACGACCTGTTCTCCAAATTGAATTGCCATTTTTGCACTTTTTGACCCATAACTTTGAAACGGGTGGACCTTTACCAAAATCTAATCGACGAAGGTCCAGCCGTTTCAAAGATATGGGTCAAAAAGTGCAAAAATGGCAATTCAATTTGGAGAACAGGTCGTCAAAATTTATATAAAGGTCTCGTGAACTAAGCAACAGTGCTCACAACCACGAAAACTAACGATAGAAAATACTTATGTTAAGCATTTTCAAACGTTGGCGTTTTTCTCCTGTTAGCAACGTAGTAGGAATCAAGGTGATAGCAGGTTATGCATCTATTTTCCTGTACTTTCAAATATTGTTATGGAAAAACTTGTAACTTTACTAGATTTTGTTATATATAAACGGAACGGAGTATATTAGTTAAGTTTATGGCACGTTGTGTATGGCAGAAGAAGTAAAATGTCTATAGACTACTATAATTATGAAAGATACTAATTGTACTTGTTTATTTGTTTCCATCTCCTGACGTTTGGATGAATGATCTTTAGACTAACCACTAGCCAGTTGGTTGGCATATTTTACGAATTGCCAGTTGGGGAGTTTTGTTCCCAAATGCAGATCAGAATAATTTATTAGAACACTTTCATTCAAAGGCTATTCAAGATATTTGACTATGTCTGACTGAGGTACTTTTTTGCTAATTGCATAGAAATGCCTCGGCCGATCGTCGCGCAAAATATTTAACTGCTGTCATCATCGAGATACATCGAATAGCTTTTAAATTTTTGAAATAGGTTCAGGCGTTTTTGAACGCACATATACCCACACACATACTTTTTCCAAATTTGGTCTCATTCGATTCAGAATGGCTTGAAACGTCGATAAAACATAAAATTAGCAAAACAGATTTTGTCGCGAAAACAATAACTTATCCTTCGGCAAATTAAATAGTGGAATGAATCCAATTTGGTGTTTCGATAGATAATTGTGAAAGGATTTTTAAAAGTCAAGAAAGTATATTGGTCTCAGCTCTATCTAGGCCGATAAAAGAATCTAGTATTGTTCCTAAAATTATTTTAAACTGAAATGTTCATGAACCTGTCTTGAATTTATTTTTCATGAATTTATATTAGAATTAATTAATTACTAGGAAACATTTTTTTATAATTACAAAAGAAGGGTTTTCTAAACTAAAGGTCTACAGATAGTAATTATTGTTTATTAAATTTCAGCATGGCAAATTCTGAGAGAGAGAATACATTGAAAGAGGTATTGCCCGATCTTCTGAAACATGCCGATCTGTGTGAAAATTATAAAATAGAAAAGTTGAAACAAATTATAATGAATGATGTTTCTAGTGACAATAATTTCATGATAAGCTCACTATTTACATGCACTGTTCTATTTGAAGATAACAAAGAACTAAAACTGGTTATTAAAATATTGGACCAGGATGAATTTGTTCAAAAGTAAGTATATTCATTCATATTGCATGTTCATTCATATTTATATGGTAATATATGCATGTTATGCAAAGTTTATATAAATATATATATATATATATATATATATATATATATATATATAAAATTGTGAGTATCTTACAACCGATTCATATATTTTAGAATTAGTCAAAAAAAAAAGTTGGAACAAACTAAAATCATAAATCAAAGTTCTATGCAGAATCTAAATAAAACTAGTTGGCATTTTGCCTTGAAGCAAGTTACATGAACTTCAGTTCACAATAAGCAGAAGGCAATGTGGTCACTAATTAAATCAGAAATTTGTGTAAATAATCCACTTAACCAATAAAAAATAATTTATGAGAGATTAAAAGCATTCCGAGTAGATTTATTACACTTAATTGAACACGAATGAGTACGTTAACTCGGAGTATTTTCTAAAAGCAAAATTTCAAAAATCAATGATTTTTATAATTGAACCAGTTTCCGTAGGGCTTTGGCGGTTTAGTATGTTCATTAAGACCAAGAACTCTATCGTTATATCAAGTGAATCGTCTACTTTTAATTTTAACAAACGTCAAAAAAAATCATTATATCAAACTTTGATGAATTTTTAAAATTAAACTACTTGTCGTAAGGCAGTAATATTTCAGTAAGTTCTATAAGACCATGATATATATCGCCAAAAATAGTACTGTAGAAATTGGCTTAAATTTTTTTTCAACAGTTAATTACAAGAAAACGGCTTGGTAGATTTTTATCTTAAACTAATCAGTACCATTCCATATCTTTCGAACAGTTTTTGATTTTTTAAAATCGATTCGGTAGTATGAGCTTAAATGTCGACGAAAAATTTAACACTTTTTTCCAAATTACAACGAAACGGCTCGGCAGATCGTCGCACAAAACTGACAAACGATAACTCTCACCAACATACATCAAATGGCTTTTAAATTTCTGAAATCGGTTGAGGAAACGTCGATGAAAGGTCTAATTATGACAAACGCCAAAATTAAGAATGATTCTAATTTTTGCTAACTTTGACAAATTTTTAAAATTAAACAATTTGTCGTAGGGCCGTAATATTTTAGTATGATCTCTATAAGACTATGGTATTAACCGTTAAAAAAAAATCATGAAAATCGCCGAAATTTTTTTTAACACTTTATTACAAGAAAATGGCCGATCTTTACCAAAAACTAATCAGCACGATTCCCAACCAATATCTTTCGAACGGTTTTTGAATTTTCAAATTATTTTTCACTTTTCTGCTATTTACAAAGAAACGGCTTGGCTGATCGTCACGCTAAATTGATACACGCAAGTCCTCATCGAGATACATCGAATGGCTTTTAAATTTTTAAAATCGATTCAGCCGTTTTTGAGAAAACGTCGATTTACGGCGAAAAATCTGTTCACAAATTCATTCGATTCAGAATGGCTTGAATGTCGAGAAAATATAAAATTAGCGAATCTGATTTTTTTATGAAAACATAAACTTTTTCCTCGGGAAGTTAAAAAAATATTGTTCTCCATATGAATATAATGTAAATAGAAACTGTCAGTTTCTAATGTAATACAAACTAACTATTATTAATGAGCATTGAACAAAATATTTAGTCTGGTAAAACTTTTGAAGAAGACATCTTACAATATTAACTTTCATAACAAATTTTAAAAAATTAACTTTTAAAATTAAATATTAAATAATACAGTTCAGACGACTAAAGAATAATATGAAATTGTGGACAAACAAAAACAACAGAACATCAAATTAAAAAGACAACGCAATACTCTACGAATCAATAATTTAAAACTTATAATTACATTAATATAAAAGTAAAATTTCTTTTAATTAAAGCGTTTTTCAATCAAGACCGTTGATAAAGCTACAAGTCAACCTGGTCTTTCAATTGACCAAATTATTCAACATACACAAAAAACATATATGATCTGTTCACGAAGTTTTCGTATTATTTCCGTGTTATTCTGTATTATAGATGTCGAATTCCCACAATTCAAAATATAAACTAGTTGGTATTGGTATTTTGCTTTGAGGCAAGTAATGAACTTCTGGAAATGTAAGAATAATCGACTTAATCAATAAAAAATAAATTAATTTATGAGTGATTATAAGTATACCGAGTGGATTTATTACACATCATTGCAACGAACGAACGAACACGTTGTTAACTTCGGAGTATTTTTTAAAAGCAAATTTTCAAAAATCAATAATTTTTATATTTGAAACAGTTTTCTTCCGTAGGACTTAATGGTTTACTATGTTCAAGACCAACTCATTTTCTCAAACTTTGATGAATTTTTAAAATTAAACTACTTGTCGTAAGGCCGTAATATTTCAGTAGTTCTATAAGACCATGATATATATCGTCAAAAAAGTTCCATGAAAATCGGCTTAAATTTTTTTTCAACAGTTAATTACAAGAAAACGGTTCTGTAGATTTTCACCTAAAACTGATCAGTAACATTCCCAACTAATATTTTTCGAACAGTTTTTTGATTTTTTTAAAATCGGTTCGGTAGTATGAGCTTAAATGTGGACGAAAGGTTTAACACTTTTTTCCAAATCACAAAGAAACGGCTCGGCCGATCGTCGCACAAAACTGACAAACGATGATCATCATCGAGATACATCAAATGCTTTTTAAATATCTGAAATCGGTTTAGGCCGTTTTGAGCAAACGTCGATAAAGTTCTAATTTTGACAAATGCCAAAGAACTACTATACTAATTTTTGCAAACTTTGACGAATTTTAAAAGCTAAACCAGTTGCCGTAGGGCCATAATATTTTAGTATGATCTAGAAGATTGTGGTATCTACCGTCAAAAAATAATCATAAAAATCGTCGATTTTTTTTTTTTGTAAAACTTTATTACAAGAAAACGGCCCGCCGATCTCTACCAAAACTAATCAGCACCATACCCACCATATCTTTCGAACAGTTTTTGAATTTTCGAAATCTGATCAGAATTGCGGGCTAAAACGTAGACGAAAATTTTTTCACTTTTCTGCGATTTATAAAGAACGGCTTGGTCGATTGTCGCACAAACTGACAAACAATATCCCTCATCGAGATACATCGAATGGCTTTTAAATTTTTGAAATCGGTCCAGCCTTTTCGAGAAAACGTCGATTTACGGCAAAAATCTGTTCACAACACACACACACATACTTTTTCCAAATTTGGTCTCATTCGATTCAGAATGGCTTGAAACGCCGAAAAAATAAAATTAGCGATTTGGATTTTTTTATGAAACATAAACTTCTCCTTTGGGAAGTTAACAAGGACTTTTCGTATAGAAACTAAAATCGTAATTTAATTTTTATTAAGCATCATTCTTTTAAATCCCATTAAGCTATAATTTACTAAAATTTAATGGCGTAATTATAAATTTGCTAATGAAATTTGTCTATGCAGGTCATTTGGTATGGATAGATGTTTGCTAACGAAATTGTTGCTTATAACACGGTGATCGACAGTTTTGGATTTGAAAACTTTATTTCCTCGATGTTATTATTTTTCTGAACATGGAACACCAATCATCATAATGCAGGATACGAGTCGACGGCTATCGTATGACAGATACAATGACCTGGCTGTCTAAAGAGCACTTTCTATTGCTGGTATGCAATCAATTAACTAATTATATATACATGTATATATATTATATATATATATATATAAAGCGAGAGGTTTTTCTTCAGATGGTGAAATAGTATGATAAATTGTTTCTTGGGCATCCATCCAATAATTTAAAAAACAGTTTTAATGCAAAATGTTTAATTAAGAGAACAACGTTGCGGGTCCAGATTTGACCCATCTTCAGTGCTACAAATAAATATATCGGGGTTACAAATTAAAACAATATAAAAAATATATAAAAAGATACATAATTACAGACAAAAATAAGTAGAACCAATGTATATGAAAAGTATATATGAAAAAACAACATAAAAATAAAACAAATGTAAAGAGACTCACCATACAAATAAATTTTTAAAAAATATAACACAAACAAACACACACAAATTGTAGCGAAAAATAAGTATGAAAATAAATTGAAAAAACATCAATTTATGAAAATTTTTGAAAATTGTAAAAATTAAAATAAATAATATGTTTTATTATGAAAAGGCTTATTCCAAAACACATCTTGTTAGTTTGGAGACAGAGTTACGTGTGTGTAAACGAAAGTAAAATGTAGGCCTACGTGTTTGCAGCGGAAAATAGTGGAAACTGTATCGTCATCAATGGATGAGAGAACGGGATAGAGAGAATTTTAGAGGTTACAGTTATGAAGAATTTTCCAGCGATCATGCGCAAGGAACATAGAATTTTTTTTTAATGTGTAAGTCATCCATAATCAGACGGTTGAACAAAGCTGGATCAAATGAAATATGTGGATCAAAATAAAAATATAGAAACATAATAAAACCAAGACAGCACAATGTAAAAAATATGTGAATAGAGAATTATATTAAGAAAAAGTATAGATATTAACTGAAAACGATAAAAGTTAAAAAGCAAGTTATTATATAAACAATTATAACAAACATATATATGTATATATACGCAACATAATATTGTACATATGCATACACATACACAAAACATACTAACATAAACAACCACATGCACACATGCAATTACAACATATATGTAAAATCCAAATATGCACACAAATGCAACATATATGCCCATACATGTATATCAACAAACAAAAACATGTATAAATGTACCAATTGCATATACATACATACACTATACATATACATATACATATATCTATATATATAATATATAAAATATATAATCATATATATATATACACATAAAGAATTGTTAGAAGTATTGCGATATTGAAAAATTGTTCGAAGCATCTCGTAAATATTGCAAAGAGAAGCCGAATCAAAACGTTTGTTAATAGTAGGTAATATTTGTATAAAAATACTCTCAGCAAACTTCCTGCGTAAAGTGTTGGCTTCTCGATGAATAATTCTTGGATTGGTGGTATTAAAAGAATGTTTAAAGTTGGAGACATGTTCGGTGATCATGGTTTTATTTTGTTTCCTGTTAAGACTGTTAAGTTCGTGTTGGCGTATTCTTTTTGAGAGAAATTGTGAAGTTTCTCCAAACATAACAACTTGAACAATCATTACAATCAATGACATATACAACGTTTGACGTGCGGGAAATAGGGGTAGGAGTTTTTAAATTAGTGTATAAGTCTGAGAGAGTGTGTCCAGTCGAACCACTAGCTTCAGACCAACGGACGAAAAAAGTTTTTTTCCATGAGTGGAAAAGGCAATCGATGTACGGTAATGAGATGAAGGATTGAGAGATAGTGAATTTTCAGGAACAGGGTTAAGGGTTTGTGAAGTGATGCTATTTGTTGTGAATGGGAGGTAAATGAGGAAGATGTACGGAATTTATCTCGAAGAAATGGTAATCTATTATTAATTACTGAGCGTAAAAGTTGTAGTGGATAGGAATTATTTTGAAGGGTAGAATATATCAAATTGATATTTTTTTCCCAATGTGATGGATGAGAAAGAAGGATGGCATGGTCTAGTAAGTTGATGATAGATGCAATCTTAGTCGATTTGGGGTGATAGGAATGGTAGTTTAAATAACGTCCAGACCAAGTGGATTTTTGATACCAACATGTAGTGATGGAGCCGTTATTTATAAAAAGGGTAATATCTAAAAAATTAATGGAGTTGTTAAGTTGGGTCTCTACGGTAAAACAAAGGTGTGTGTCGAAATTATTAAAAGAATTTAGGAAATTGGTTATGTTATAAGTAGGAATGCAAGTTAAAATGTCATCAACGTAACGTTTGTAAAAAAGAGGTACATAAGACAAGGTATTAAGTGTAGAGTTCTCTAGGAACTGCATACAAAGTTCAGCAAGTGGGGCACTCAAACTGGAACCCATTGGAGTGCCAAATTTTTGTTTAAAAAAACAGTCGTTGAACGAAAAATAAGTATTAGAAATAATGAATTTAATACATTTCAGGAACCAAGAAAAATTAAAATCTGTGTGTTTACTAATATCAACCCATTTATGGTCTATGGCAGAAAGAATAAGGTCAGGTGAAATGTTAGTAAAGAGGGAAACAACATCTAAACTTATAAAGGAAAAATCAGATGGTACAATGAGGGAGTTAAGTTTGGGAATGAGCTCGAAAGAATTTTTTACAAAATGTGGAGAATCATGAGTGATATTGGATAAAATTGAACTAATGAATTTGGATAATTTGCAAAGAGGGGAATTTAAGTCAGCAACTATTGGTCGAAGAGGAAAACCGTCTTTGTGGATTTTGGTAAGACAATAAAGTTTTGGGGAAATGGGATTGTAGGTTTTTAATTGTAGAGAGAGAGGTTTGGGAATTTGCTTGTTTTCTATAAGTGAATCAATTAATTTCAAAGTATTCCGATTTATAAGGTCGGTGGGATCTGAATTTAAAGGTTCGTAAATGTTTGTATCAGCTAGGAGGGTCATGGATTTGAAAATATAGTCAACTTTGTTCATGATAACAGTGATGTTACCCTTGTCTGCCCTGGTAACAACAATTTCTGGGTGTTGTTTGATAAAGGATTTGCAAAAGTGGATGTCCTTGAGTAATTCTTTATGTTGATGAATGTTAGAAATGTCAAATTTGAAAAAAGAATTAAGTTGGTTGCAAAAAATAGATTTAATGCGGTTTTTTTCATTAATATCTTTTAAATTACGTAAGCTGTATTCTAAAGAGCTAAGTGTTTTGACAAAATTAAACGATTTTTTCTGTTGTGGAATGGAAAATTTAGGACCTAGTGCTAAAATGTTCAAAACATTGGGTGGGATTTCTAAATCGGAAATGTTTTTTACCCATTTATTGATGATATCAGGGTTTATATTTATTTTGGATTCGTTTGTCTTTTTCGAATAAAGGTTGTTGAATTTTTTTATAAAGGATTTTTTTGACATATTAAAAGCATTATTGAATCTAGAGTTTTCGAAATCCAAAAAATTGTTAATGTCAATATGATTATTAAAAGTGGAAAATAAGGATTGGATGTTATAATTTAAAGATTTATTTATGTTATCAATAGAAGTAATGCAATGTTTGATTTCTAGATTCAGCAACATAAAAGAGAAAGAAAGCTTTTTATTTTTAAATTAATTGGAATTTAGATGATCAAAGTTTGTTAATTTGAAATCAAAGGATTTTGGTAGAAGTTTTTCTTTGCGACAACGAAGTAAAAAAGTTCTTTTGTTGGTGACGATAGCCAGTTTTGAGAAAAGATTTGAAATAGTTTTAAATAATATGAGTTTAGTAGGTCCATAGCAATGGAAAATGTACTCGAAAAAAGATGGAAAAGAGTAAGGAATACAATTTGTAAAACTATTATGAAAATAATTGTTGTAACGGTAAATTGACGAATTAATGCAATTATTATAACTCTGTGTGTAAGTTGGAAAATGATAAGAGAAACGATTATAATTATGTCTTACCTTATTTGTATGGAGAGCACTATTTACATATATAGCATTGAAATTATAATTATTTTGAAAATTCATGTTGTTAAAAATTAAAAAACACTTGTAAAAGTTCTTGAAAAATCTTGGAATTTGTAACTTCCGTGTAGTATTGGTTCTGAGTGTCCTAACAAAAAGGTCTTGATATGTAGTCTTGCAAAAAATCTTGAGGAAATTTGTTAGGTCTTGAAACATGTAGAATATTTGAAAAAACAGTGTCTTGAGATAGACAAAAATCTTGATTATTTTAGGTTGAAATTGTCCAATTTTTCAGCCCTTGGATTATATAAAGCGAGAGGTTTTTCTTCAGATGGTGAAATAGTATGATAAAAATTGTTTCTTGGGCATCCATCCAATAATTTAAAAAAACAGTTTTAATGCAAAATGTTTTAATTAAGAGAACATACGTTTCGGGTCCAGATTTGACCCATCTTCAGTGCTACAAATAAATATATCGGGGTTACAAATTAAAACAATATAAAATAATATAAAAGATACATAATTACAGACAAAAATAAGTAGAACCAATGTATATGAAAGTATATATGAAAAACAACATAAAATAAAAAATGTAAAGAACTCACCATACAAATAAATTTTTAAAAAAATATAACACAAAGAACAACACAAATTGTAACGAAAAAATAAGTATGAAAATAAATTGAAAAAACATCAAATCATGAAAATTTTTGAAAATTGTAAAAATTAAAATAAATAATATGTTTTATTAATAAAAAGGCTTATTCCAAAACACATCTTGTTAGTTTGGAGACAGAGTTACGTGTGTGTAAACAAAAGTAAAATGTAGGCCTACGTGTTTGCAGCGGAAAATAGTGGAAACTGTATCGTCAATGGATGAGAGAACGGGATAGAGAGAATTTTAGAGGTTACAGTTATGAAGAATTTTCCAGCGATCATGCGCAAGGAACATAGAATTTTTTTTTAAATGTGTAAGTCATCCATAATCAGACGGTTGAACAAAGCTGGATCAAAATGAAATATACGGATCAAAATAAAAATATAGAAACATAATAAAACCAAGACAGCACAATGTAAAAAATATGTGAATAGAGAATTATATTAAGAAAAAGTATAGATATTAACTGAAAACGATAAAAGTTAAAAAGCAAGTTATTATATAAACAATTATAACAAAACATATATATGTATATATACGCAACATAATAATTGTACATATGCATACACATACACAAAACATAACTAACATAAACGACCACATGCACACATGCAATTACAACATATATGTAAAATCCAAATATGCACACAAATGCAACATATATGCCCATACATGTATATCAACAAACAAAAACATGTATAAATGTACATATACACATACATAAATATACGCATACATACATACATATATATATATATATAAATATATATATATATATATACATATATATATATAACATAAAAGAATTGTTAGGAAGTATTGCGAATATTGAAAAAATTGTTCGAAGCATCTCGGTAAATATTGCAAAGAGAAGCCGAATCAAAACGTTTGTTAATAGTAGGTAATATTTGTATAAAAATACTCTCAGCAAACTTCCTGCGTAAAGTGTTGGCTTCTCGATGAATAATTCTTGGATTGGTGATATTAAAAGAATGTTTAAAGTTGGAGACATGTTCGGTGATCATGGTTTTATTTTGTTTCCTGTTAAGACTGTTAAGTTCGTGTTGGCGTATTCTTTTTGAGAGAAATTGTGAAGTTTCTCCAACATAACAACTTGAACAATCATTACAATCAATGACATAACAACGTTTGACGTGCGGGAAATAGGGGTAGGAGTTCTCTTAATTAAAACATTTTGCATTAAAACTGTTTTTTTAAATTATTGGATGGATGCCCAAGAAACAATTTTTATCATACTATTTCACCATCTGAAAAAAAACCTCTCGCTTTATATAATCCAAGGGCTGAAAAATTGGACAATTTCAACCTAAAATAATCAAGATTTTTTGTCTATCTCAAGACACTGTTTTTTCAAATATTCTACATGTTTCAAGACCTAACAAATTTCCTCAAGATTTTTTGCAAGACTACATATCAAGACCTTTTTGTTAGGACACTCAGAACCAATACTACACGGAAGTTACAAATTCCAAGATTTTTCAAGAACTTTTACAAGTGTTTTTTAATTTTTAACAACATGAATTTTCAAAATAATTATAATTTCAATGCTATATATGTAAATAGTGCTCTCCATACAAATAAGGTAAGACATAATTATAATCGTTTCTCTTATCATTTTCCAACTTACACACAGAGTTATAATAATTGCATTAATTCGTCAATTTTACCGTTACAACAATTATTTTCATAATAGTTTTACAAATTGTATTCCTTACTCTTTTCCATCTTTTTTCGAGTACATTTTCCATTGCTATGGACCTACTAAACTCATATTATTTAAAACTATTTCAAATCTTTTCTCAAAACTGGCTATCGTCACCAACAAAAGAACTTTTTTACTTCGTTGTCGCAAAGAAAAACTTCTACCAAAATCCTTTGATTTCAAATTAACAAACTTTGATCATCTAAATTCCAATTATTTTAAAAATAAAAAGCTTTCTTTCTCTTTTATGTTGCTGAATCTAGAAATCAAACATTGCATTACTTCTATTGATAACATAAATAAATCTTTAAATTATAACATCCAATCCTTATTTTCCACTTTTAATAATCATATTGACATTAACAATTTTTTGGATTTCGAAAACTCTAGATTCAATAATGCTTTTAATATGTCAAAAAAATCCTTTATAAAAAAATTCAACAACCTTTATTCGAAAAAGACAAACGAATCCAAAATAAATATAAACCCTGATATCATCAATAAATGGGTAAAAAACATTTCCGATTTAGAAATCCCACCCAATGTTTTGAACATTTTAGCACTAGGTCCTAAATTTTCCATTCCACAACAGAAAAAATCGTTTAATTTTGTCAAAACACTTAGCTCTTTAGAATACAGCTTACGTAATTTAAAAGATATCAATGAAAAAAACCGCATTAAATCTATTTTTTGCAACCAACTTAATTCTTTTTTCAAATTTGACATTTCTAACATTCATCAACATAAAGAATTACTCAAGGACATCCACTTTTGCAAATCCTTTATCAAACAACACCCAGAAATTGTTGTTACCAGGGCAGACAAGGGTAACATCACTGTTATCATGAACAAAGTTGACTATATTTCCAAATCCATGACCCTCCTAGCTGATACAAACATTTACGAACCTTTAAATTCAGATCCCACCGACCTTATAAATCGGAATACTTTGAAATTAATTGATTCACTTATAGAAAACAAGCAAATTCCCAAACCTCTCTCTCTACAATTAAAAACCTACAATCCCATTTCCCCAAAACTTTATTGTCTTACCAAAATCCACAAAGACGGTTTTCCTCTTCGACCAATAGTTGCTGACTTAAATTCCCCTCTTTGCAAATTATCCAAATTCATTAGTTCAATTTTATCCAATATCACTCATGATTCTCCACATTTTGTAAAAAATTCTTTCGAGCTCATTCCCAAACTTAACTCCCTCATTGTACCATCTGATTTTTCCTTTATAAGTTTAGATGTTGTTTCCCTCTTTACTAACATTTCACCTGACCTTATTCTTTCTGCCATAGACCATAAATGGGTTGATATTAGTAAACACACAGATTTTAATTTTTCTTGGTTCCTGAAATGTATTAAATTCATTATTTCTAATACTTATTTTTCGTTCAACGACTGTTTTTTTAAACAAAAATTTGGCACTCCAATGGGTTCCAGTTTGAGTGCCCCACTTGCTGAACTTTGTATGCAGTTCCTAGAGAACTCTACACTTAATACCTTGTCTTATGTACCTCTTTTTTACAAACGTTACGTTGATGACATTTTAACTTGCATTCCTACTTATAACATAACCAATTTCCTAAATTCTTTTAATAATTTCGACACACACCTTTGTTTTACCGTAGAGACCCAACTTAACAACTCCATTAATTTTTTAGATATTACCCTTTTTATAAATAACGGCTCCATCACTACATGTTGGTATCAAAAATCCACTTGGTCTGGACGTTATTTAAACTACCATTCCTATCACCCCAAATCGACTAAGATTGCATCTATCATCAACTTACTAGACCATGCCATCCTTCTTTCTCATCCATCACATTGGGAAAAAAATATCAATTTGATATATTCTACCCTTCAAAATAATTCCTATCCACTACAACTTTTACGCTCAGTAATTAATAATAGATTACCATTTCTTCGTAATAAATTCCGTACATCTTCCTCATTTACCTCCCATTCACAACAAAATAGCATCACTTCACAAACCCTTAACCCTGTTCCTGAAAATTCACTATCTCTCAATTCCTTCATCTCATTACCGTACATCGATTGCCTTTTCCACTCATGGAAAAAACTTTTTTCGTCCGTTGGTCTGAAGCTAGTGTGTTCGACTGGACACACTCTCTCAGACTTATACACTAATTTAAAAACTCCTACCCCTATTTCCCGCACGTCAAACGTTGTATATGTCATTGATTGTAATGATTGTTCAAGTTGTTATGTTGGAGAAACTTCACAATTTCTCTCAAAAAGAATACGCCAACACGAACTTAACAGTCTTAACAGGAAACAAAATAAAACCATGATCACCGAACATGTCTCCAACTTTAAACATTCTTTTAATATCGCCAATCCAAGAATTATTCATCGAGAAGCCAACACTTTACGCAGGAAGTTTGCTGAGAGTATTTTTATACAAATATTACCTACTATTAACAAACGTTTTGATTCGGCTTCTCTTTGCAATATTTACCGAGATGCTTCGAACAATTTTTTCAATATTCGCAATACTTCCTAACAATTCTTTTATGTTATATATATATATGTATATATATATATATATTTATATATATATATATATGTATGTATGTATGCGTATATTTATGTATGTGTATATGTACATTTATACATGTTTTTGTTTGTTGATATACATGTATGGGCATATATGTTGCATTTGTGTGCATATTTGGATTTTACATATATGTTGTAATTGCATGTGTGCATGTGGTCGTTTATGTTAGTTATGTTTTGTGTATGTGTATGCATATGTACAATTATTATGTTGCGTATATATACATATATATGTTTTGTTATAATTGTTTATATAATAACTTGCTTTTTAACTTTTATCGTTTTCAGTTAATATCTATACTTTTTCTTAATATAATTCTCTATTCACATATTTTTTACATTGTGCTGTCTTGGTTTTATTATGTTTCTATATTTTTATTTTGATCCGTATATTTCATTTTGATCCAGCTTTGTTCAACCGTCTGATTATGGATGACTTACACATTTAAAAAAAATTTCTATGTTCCTTGCGCATGATCGCTGGAAAATTCTTCATAACTGTAACCTCTAAAATTCTCTCTATCCCGTTCTCTCATCCATTGACGATACAGTTTCCACTATTTTCCGCTGCAAACACGTAGGCCTACATTTCACTTTCGTTTACACACACGTAACTCTGTCTCCAAACTAACAAGATGTGTTTTGGAATAAGCCTTTTTATAATAAAACATATTATTTATTTTAATTTTTACAATTTTCAAAAATTTTCATAAAATTGATGTTTTTTCAATTTATTTTCATACTTATTTTTTCGCTACAATTTTGTGTTGTGCTTTGTGTTATATTTTTTTAAAAATTTATTTGTATGGTGAGTCTCTTTACATTTGTTTTATTTTATGTTGTTTTTTCATATATACTTTTCATATACATTGGTTCTACTTATTTTTGTCTGTAATTATGTATCTTTTATATTATTTTTTATATTGTTTTAATTTGTAACCCCGATATATTTATTTGTAGCACTGAAGATGGGTCAAATCTGGACCCGAAACGTATGTTCTCTTAATTAAAACATTTTGCATTAAAACTGTTTTTTTAAATTATTGGATGGATGCCCAAGAAACAATTTTTATCATATATATATATATATATATATATATATATATATATACAATGATACACACGTGTGCGTGTGATGGATCCATAGACCTTATACTACATTGTATATGTGAAAATACAATATTTATTGGCACAATTTTTATTATAATAAATTATGAATGTGAAGTGAGGTTATTTCGAATTGGTATGAACAAAAATGTAAATAATCTAAAGCATCTTTGAGCTTTATTTGTGCTGAATAGAAGACTTATTTGATTCATATATATTTCATATATGGGTCAATCTTTCACAAACCGCACACCGACCAGATCTTGACATTTGAACATTGTCTGATTTTTTTTTATAGATATTAAACATAAAACCATCTGACACGTATTTCAGGATTTTTTTTATTGAAATATGGATGATGTGCTCAATTTCAATGTATTATTTTTATTATATTTTACTCATATTAAGGTCAACTTTGTTATAATTAAAAAAAAAGTTTTTGCATTTTTCTTAACAATAACAACCTCTAGATATTCACTAAAGTTTTACCTAACCTTCTCTCAACTCGAAACGATTGAAAAAAAACTTTTTTTTCTGCTGCAAAATTCTTTTTTACAATTTGTTGGAGACTTTGTTACATCAAAAGATGTTAAATATTTTCGAGCGCAAGTCACGCTTTCCACGCCAGGAATCTCAAAGACTTGTACGCATTTGTCACTTTCGAATGCTCATCTTATTGTTTTTTGTTGAAAAATATTTTATAAATTTGTTTATGGAGACAAATGAATATATATAAAAAAAATATTAGGGGAGAACAGCGCTTAAAGGTCCGCGTGTAAAAGTTCCACTACCCATATCTCAAAAACAAATAAAGTTAGGAACTTTTTAATAACAATATTTTGAAGAAGGAGGACTTTTAAGTTAGATTCAACCATTTTTTCTAATTAACGAAATATATTTTTCAGCTATTTTCCCGAAATTTGTCATCTTTTCCTTTTAGCCCTTATCCTGGGTAAAAAGTACAGCCATCGTGCAAACAGATACAATACCTTATTCTTAATTTTTAAAGAATTTTACGAAATATTAGCTCATGGGCATATCTTTTACAAAGAATTCACCATATATAACTTTGATTTGTTCATATTCATAAGCAGAGTTGGTATTACTCTTAATTTATCCATTGTAAAAGTGCTTTTTTCTAACTTAATTTTTTTTTTCACATTTTTTTTACTGTTCACACCTTTGCCAGCTTGAAGGTTTAGTTGGTCTTTTTTACACCACTCACATGTAAGCTTTCATTGAGATAATTGAAAAATCTCTCTACTTTTAAATATTGCTGTTATGAAGTTCCTAACTTAACTTGTTTTTGGGATATTAGTAGTGAACCTTATAACCCGCGGACATTCAAGTTCCGCTCTCCCCTAATATATTGTTTTTCGACTATATTCATGCTCCAGAAACAAAATCATAAAATATTTTTCAACCATAAAACAGTATGTAAGAAGGGCATTCGGAAGTGACAAATGAGTACAAGTCTTTGTACCCGGCGTGGAAAACGCGACTCGCGCTAAAAAATATTTAATACCTTTCGATGTAACGAGTTTCCAACAAATTGTGAAAAAAAATTTGTAGCAGAAAAAAAATTGTTTTAATTGATTCAAGTTGGGGGAAGGGCGAATAAAACCTTTGTGAATATTCAGGGGCTTTTATTGCTAAGAAAATTCCAAAAACATTTTGTTTAATTATTATAAAGTTGACTTCAATATGAGTAAAATAAAAAAAATACTGTTGCGATCAGCACAACTAGAAATAATTAATTTGACGCAAAGGGTGTTGAATACAATTGTCATGCATTCTGATTGCTATTGAAAATAAAATTAAACAAAAAAAAATTGAGAAAATCATCAACATTTCAATTGTAAATATTAACAAAAACAAATTCTTCAGCAAACTCTGGAATTTATATCTGTAAAAATTTATTTACTTTCACGATTTGTGAAAGAATACCAATTGCATTTCTATGTCCTACAAATATATTGTATGTGTTGCAGTTAATAAACTAGGAATGTTTCATGGAAGAGCTTATACAATGAAAGAAAAGAATTTCAAAAAAATTTCAACATATTTGTGGTTTGCTTCAAGAAATTAGATATCAGGATCCTCCAGAAGACTCCAACTTGAATTTGACCTATGATATTTGTGCACAACGTGGATTGAAGAATTTACGAAATGAATATCCTGATGACGATAATATGCAAAAATTTGTTACTGAAATTCAGGTGCCAATTACTAATATGATGCTTATTTTACAAATTATTTACGCTTAATTTTTTCTATTTCTTTTTAGAGATTATTTGAAAAAGCTCTTGATTATGCCAGAGACCTTATTAAACCTTCAGGTCTATTATCTGTTATATGCCATGGTGATTACCTAAGAAATAATGTCATGTACAAATATGATGATACAAATCAACCTATAGATTTGATGATGCTTGATCTGCAGACATTTCGGTACGTCAACAAGAATAATATTTTGTTTTTATGCTTTAAAAATTACTTTTCGAACTGATTTGATGTTCATGTCATGAGAGAATGCATTTAGTTTTTTTTTTTAATTTTTATTTTCAATAGCAATCAGAATACATGACTATTCTATGAGCTATTTGGCTTATGTCATTCACTCACACACATACACACACACTTGCAAACACACATATAAATTTATCGGATCAATATTACAATCATATTTAGAGAATCACTTCAATAAATGATTCAATTATTCTGTTCATATTATCTAAGGTTCCTCCATATTATCTTCGTGCAGCTTCTTCTTCAGTCTTCTTGAAGTTGATGTCTCAAGAAGCTGAGTGACTATATGGTTTGAATGATGTTGTAGTTTTTGAAAATGTTTTATACTGTTGATTTGTATTATTCTGTTTATAAAATCAATATGAAGATCGTCGTGTAAAGTTTTATTACTAACAAACCACGGAGCATCAGTAATCTGCCTCAATATTTTCGATTGGGCACGTTGCATTAACGCTATGTTGGATTTGCTTGCACAGCTCCACAATTTAATGCCATAAGTCTATATGGGTTTTATTACTGCCTTGTAAATTAGAAGTTTATTATCAATCGACAAAATTGACTTGCGTCCCAGTAGCCAGTATAGTTCAGCGGTTCTAATTTTTATAGTATTTAATTTGGCGCGAATATGGTCCTTCCACGTGAGCCTGCGATCTAAATGCATACCTAAGTATTTGACGCATTCGGTGCTTGGAATTGCTTGGCCATAAAAATGTACTCCTGGGCATGTTGTCTTGTTCAGTGTAAATGTTATATGATTAGACTTGCTCTCATTTATTTTTATTCTTCATTTTTTTTGTCCAATCCTCTATAACATTTAGATGCCTTTGTAAAATTAGCGAAGCCTTAGATGCATCAGCATGTGTCGAAAGAACTGCTATGTCGTCAGCAAATGTAACTGTTGTGGTTGATCGTAAAGTTGGAAAATCACTAGTGAATAGGATATATAAAAATGGCACCAAAACACTGCCTTGTGGAACTCCTGCCTCAATCTGATGAGATATTGAGGTTTCAGTGTTGACCCATACTTTGAATTTCCTATTGGCGAGATAAGATTCTAGAATATTATAATAACCACATGGAGGTAGAGATCTAATCTTCGATAAAAGTCCCTTGTGCCACACCTTATCGAAAGCCTGGCTCACATCTAGAAACACTGCAGAACAGAATTGTTTGGCCTCGAAGGTATTGTTGATGACTCTTACGATTCTGTGGCACTGTTGAATTGTAGAGTGTTGACTCCGAAAGCCAAATTGATGTTCTGGAAATATATTCGCGCTAGTTAGGATATGTTGAAGCAGGAGTTTTTCGAGCACTTTTGAAACAATTGGTAGAAGGCTGATTGGTCTATATGAGATAACCATATTAGGATCTTTTCCGCTTTTATGGATCATTTTTACTACAGATGTTTTGTAGAGAGTTGGCCAATAATTTAATCTAATTATTGAGTTGAATATATACGTTAGAAGGATGAATCCCTTCTTTGGCAGTTCTTTCAACATTTTTGCCGTCACTAAATCGTAACCTGGAGATTTATTATTTTTCAGTTTACTTATCTCTTCAATTATAATCTTTAATGAAAAGAACTTTATGCTGTTCATTGAGTTGTGAGAAGGAATCATATTTGAGCTAAGGCCCGCTGCGTTAGAGTAATCTGGGTTCGGTTTGAAAACTGCACTTAAATAATGAGCAAATAAATTAGCTTTTTCTGCATCACTCCTAGCCCAAGATAGATTGCTGTCATCCCATCTAACAGGCGGATTTTGAATACGTGGTTTTAATTTGTTTTTAATTTAGAATTTTTTTTCAATCTGGATTTTAGTTTATTGCTTAAGTTATTGTATGTGTTCTTATCCGATGGAAAGTGAGTTGACTGCCATTTGCGTCTAGCTTTCCTTTTCTCTGAGATTAAATTTTTAATTTCAAAAGATAGAGGTTGATCCTGTTGAACTGTTGTTTCTGGAGTAGCAGTTAAAGTAGCATCATGAAGTGTTTTATTAAATTTGTCAATAGCAGAGTCAACTTCCAATGAGTTCTTAAGACTAATTTTGAGATCAGTATTGTTTTCTATTTTGCAGCGGTATAGTTCCCAGTTTGTTTTTCTCGAATGAAGTCTATAAGGTTTACAAACATTGATAATTGTAGAACAGATAGTAGCAGTTATAGGTGAGTGATCTGAAGAGAGATCGTAGCTTGAATGAACATCTGTGTACCTTGAGTTTAAGCCTTTGATTATGAAGAAATCCAATAAATCGGGCTTCTTCATTGGGTCAGTTGGCCAGTAAGTCGGAGTGCCCGTGGAAAGAGTACCATAGTTTTGTTGGACAATAACTTCATACAGTTTTCTTCCTTTTGGATTAATCAGTCTTAATGCATTTAGTAAAAGACTAAAAATGGTTAAATTGGATAACTGTGTTGGCTGGAGTCGAGCAGAAAGAGCATCAGTATAGAATGAGAGTTTAGATCAAACAGTTTGAAGCACAACTCAACGACGGACTCGTTTCTGATGCTATTATGTAGAAAGGAAATGAAGAAAACTTGCATATTTATTTCTTTTCTCTAGAAAAAGAGTTTAATGATGTCCTTGTGATTTTATAAATGTTTCGGGGTTGAAAAGACCTCCAGTTTAGATATGCGTGTGGAAAGAATTGGTAGAATAGCTATCAGATTGTTAATGTTTTAAAGATAGTTTCTACTAATCTATTAATAAGTCAAAAACTGGAAACTTCAAAAGAGAAATCATGACATCTATAAATTAGATGTCTTGTGACTGAAAAAGGTTAGAGGGCTGAGGACTCTTTTCGGATTGCTTCTCAATATACATATTGTATTTTACATGAGACAAGTTCAAAAGAAGAGACGCAATTTTAGTAATAAATATAACGATGAGTAGTGTGCTAATTGTGATTTTCATTTGTGTTTGTAAGTGAAATTCTGGTGATTCAGGTGCATATGCCCATAATAAGTAATTGTACAAACATGAAAGATACATGTTGGCTCTTGGCGGCAGAGGAGGGTTAACGCATAAATACTTTGGAACATCGATTTGCTATAAAACCTAGGATAAGCCAGAAAATAATTCTAAAGCGCAAAAGGTACATTAATACGGATTCAAGAATGTATCTACACAAATCTTTCCGAACAAATAAACGACGAAAAACTGTAGATATTATTTGATACTTCAGGAAACAAAAAGAAGAGGTTGGACGATTACACAGATCCACAAAAAGGTGGAAAATTGAAAATAGAAGAGGACGTTGGCAAAAGTTATTGTTTTGTGGAAGAATTAGATTAAAAAAATTTGCGATATATAAAATTTTTTCCGACAATATTGTGATAGAGAAATAGGAAAACATGATCGAAGACGGCCATGAACCATGCACTAGAAGTAGTTTTTACATATGAAGATGATCACTCTTTACAAGAAGGCCAAAACCGAATATCTAGATACTGACTGTTGTATCTTTAAATTTATTACGCCAACAACTATATTTTTGTGTAGAGAATTTTTCGATTAGGGGTAAAAATTAGCTAGAGCAATATGAAGGCATCATATATTTTTATGCGATGAAATCATTCTATAAAATCATATCGAAAAACTGGTGTGATATCGATATTTATTGGCCTATTTTGTCACTACATCTATAGATACTTCGAACTTATCGTGTGACAGTTGCATTTAGTTCCTTTTCAGAGTAATTTAAATTACACATTAAACCCAATTTTTCTCTGACTCGTGGAGAAAAGAATTGAAATGCTATATTAACAAGACATTATTGAATATTACCTTATCATAATATTATTACTATTATTATTATATTTATACAAATGCTTTATATTTTAGGTATGCATCTCCTGCAACGGATTTGTCTGTATTTTTATTTATGCATTATGATGGCAAGCAACTGATTGAAGACTGGGATTATTTCTTTAGTGAATATCATAAAGCGCTGGTAAATGAACTCAGCATTGGATTGGATAGGCCGATTAATGATCTCCCTGGCTGCTACAGGTTCGTAAAAATAATAATAAAAACCATTTGATTTATTTGCTTGTATTATATAAAATTCATTGGTCTTACTTTGCTGTATTTATATCCTCTGACTACATACATATTTAATTTACATATGGGGTAGATCGGGGCACAAAGGTCCAATTTGCAATAATTTCATAACAAATAACACATATCAAACAACTATCTGATTATGTTCAATACTTCCAGCTAATTCATCATTCTAGAAATGTGTTTTTTTGCTGTTTTTCAAAAATGTGTAACCAGATTCTTTTACCCGGGGTTAATTGGGGCGGCCAGTGAACAACATGTCTAATGTTTTATTTTAATCTTAAAGAGGTTTTACACAATATTAGCTGCATTATTCAACAAATGCAAAATATAAATTTCATGGATGCATTTTTTGCAGAGATAGCACTGTAAATAATTTTGATCTAGTTTTTCATCAGAAATATTAACCAGCAGAGTAGAAATAACTATTTATATAATTTTTTTTCTTGTGAAATTGCTTATTTTAACTTGATTTACTTTTTTATTTGCTATTTTTTATTTTTCACAACTTTACCAGTGTGAAGGTTTTCAGTTGGTCCCTTCTACGCCACCCAGATGTAAGCTTTTTAACTCCTGGATCTAACTTAAAATTAACAATACATCTTATAAACCAAATAAATAACGAATATTAACTTCTCGTAGGGTAGTTATAGTAATGGGCCAAAAATCGAAAATATAAATGTTCGCATATCTTCACGATTTGAAGGTTTCTGAACATTTTAGTATACCTCAGAAAAAATGGATGAGTGTGCATGTTATTTTTTTTTTCAAAAATTTTTTTGTATGTCGAAAA